>NC_071999.2:31831597-32136782 GCF_028885655.2 Pongo abelii
AAGACCTTATTTACTACCTGGGTACTCCCTCCTCCAAAATCATGCCGAGGTGACCTTTTTAATACCAAGACGGAATCAGTGCTATTTTGTACTTGTACATTCTTCATTGTACAAATCAATGAAGAATGGGTCTCTATGTTTAGTGGGAGGGAAGGGCTCTGCTGGGGACATTTTTGAAGCCATTCCACAGTTTGGGGCCGTGGATCAGTGCACAAGAAAGAAACAGCTTTCAAAATTATCTGAGCCTGTCGCATTAGCAGCCTGGATTGTCCTCAGCATCTTGAATACAGTTGTCAAGTACAGGCAGTGACTTCGCAGGACAATAAATGCTATTTAGCTTCATGTGCAAAGTTTATTAAGTGGCTTGTGCAGAAGAAAGTCACTTCCCCTGGCCGGGAGCAGTGGCTCACACCTATAATCCCAGCACTTTGGGAGGCAGAGGCAGGAGGATTGCTTGAGGCCAGGAGCTCAAGACCAGCCTGAGGAACATAGTGAGACCCCTGTCTCTGGAGAAATAAAAAAAAATAAAAATTAGCAGAGTGTGGTGGCTTGCACCTGTAGTCCCAGCTATGCGGGGGAATCACTTGAGCCCAGAAGTTTGAGGCTGCACTGAGCTATGGTCTCACCACTGTACTGCAGCCTGGGCAACAGAGTGAGACCCTGTCTCTTAAAAGAAAAAAAGAAAAAAAGAAATTTCCATCCCTGAGAGGTCTCCAGCCTCCAGCATGTGCATATTTAACACTATACATTTGAGCAGTTTCCTCGTGCCCATCACTAGCATGGCACAAACCGAGCTACCATCCAGTAAGCATGTGTGAGAGCTTCAAGAGCTCCTGTAACCAAGACAGAGGGAAGATGCCCACCAGAGAACCAACAGCGCTCTGTGGCCAGCGTTGGCAGCCCTGGAGGAGCCCTTGCTGCAGTCATCTGGGGGCTGATTTGAACACTGGGCCCCACTGCCAAGTCTAGTCTTTGATAGTTCTCCTTGCTGCTCCAGGTCACCTCTCTCCAGCCCAGGACTCACTTCCATACAAATAAACGGCTGACATCAGCTTTCATCCATCCCAGAGCCCAGGGGCACTTGTCTGGTGCTTGGTAGAGCAGCCTGCACTTCCAATAGAGAAGTCTACTCCCAGGCATGGGGTCACAGCAGGGCATGGTAGGCAGTGGTCCCTGAAGCTGTGACTACTCTCCTGCCTGGGGACAAATACAGCTGTGGAGGAGGCTCCGTCCAAGAGGACCCAAACCTGGGGATGTTCCGACTCTGCCTCTTCTCTTCAGCCTGATCTTGCATCTCAAAATAGCACTCTCATCTGTCGGCTTCCCAGGCTTGATCTAACAATGCGGAGACAGATTTGAACTTCACACACTGTGCTTTTGTGTTTGCCAGCTTCGGAAATAGTACAGGCGGGAAACAGCTAGCAGAAAGAGGCCCAGTTCTTCCATAATCCATGTTTGGTCTCAGCTTCCGTGCTAGCCCTTCCCTTCTCACAGATGACCCTGACAGGGACGTGGCTGCCTTCATCTTCCGTGTGCCAGGGGCCATGGTGAGTGCTGTGGACTGAAAAAGCCTGTTGGGGAGCACGATGCTGCCCGCTCAGCCCTGCAGCGAGTGGTGAGGGAGAGATGTGGCTGCCCTGTAAATGCCCTGGGAACCCTGAACCAAATTGAGGGCCCAGGGTCCCAGCACAGAGCCACCTGGAGGACTGCAAACACACTAGCGGGTGTGCATAGCACAGAAAAAAGCAAACGGCAAACCATAACTCACCAGGGTGAAACAAAATGCACCACCTTCATCTTTTCGGCAGACAATGCCCTGTAAGGTGTGGGATCGTTTGCCACGGTGTGAAGGTCAAACCTATGCCTGCCACAGTGTGTCCAGGGAAGATAATCCCAAAAGCAGAGGCAGCAAGATCATTTGGGAATTGTGTTCACTTTGCACGTGGGTCATGTGTTTCCATAGGATAAAAATGAGCTGAGGCCGGGCACGGTGGCTCACGCCTGTAATCCCAGCACTTTTGGAGGCCAAGTCGGGCAGATCACTTGAGGTCAGAAGTTCAAGACTAGCCTGGCCAACATGGTGAAACTCCGTCTCTACTAAAAATACAAAAATTAGCCAGGTGTGGTGGTGCGTGCCTGTAATCCCAGCTACTCAGGTGTCTGAGGCAGGAGAATCGCTTGAACCCAGGAGGCGGAGTTTGCAGTGCGCCAAGATAATACCCACTGCACTCCAGCCTGGGCAAGAGAGCAAGACTCCATCTCAAAAAAAAAAAAAAGTGAATTGTTTGCACCTGCTCTGTAAAACAGTAATGTGATTATTTCCATTTCTGTATCCAGAAATAAAACCCCAATATTAATAAATATCTGTTCATTAAGAGTTTTCTTCTAATAACGTAACCCCCAAGGTCCTGTTGCTTGTTGCTATGCATTTAGGTGCAAACATCTGCTGCTGGCAGGTGTGCCCGGGCCGTGCAAATGAGCCATGGTCCTGTGTGTTCTCCTGCTGCCTGAACACGCTGCTGTCTCCAAGGCTGTCACTGTTATACCATCAGGATTCTGGGGCTGTTGGTCTCGTGGTGGCATCAGCAGCCTATAGGAGAGGGCAAGAGGACACGCTGAGCCCTGCATTGTTTTATGGAGGGAAACTGTTCCTGCATCCTTCTGCTTCTTTCCGTGGACACTGCCTGCCCTGCTTCTATGGTCCACGTCCGGGAATGGGTGAGCACTGGGCATTTGCCCATTTGACTATAGCAGTAACAGCCAATATTTATAGAGCTCTTATTACTGTTAGTGCCTTTATTAATTCATTTAACCTTCAGCACCATTTGTTTTTGTTTTTAGATATGGGATCTCGCTCTATCACCCAGGCTGGCCACCACACTCGGCCAATTTTTTTTTTTTTTTTTTTTTTTTTTAGAGACAGGGTCTCACTATGTTGCCCAGACTAGTCTTGAACTCCTGGGCTCAAGCAATCATCCTGCCTCAGCCTTACAAAGTGCTGGGATTACAGGTGTGAACCACTGTGCCTGGCCCCCTCAACATTATTTCACAGCTGTAATCATCACCTCCATTTTTCAGACAAGGAAACTGAGGTTTAACGAGGTCAGGTGACTTGTCCAAGGGCACTGTGATAAAAAGGGGTGGAGCTGGTTAGGGCCAAGGCTGTCTGACCCCAAAGCCCACCACATCACCACTGCACCCTAGCTTTCTGGAGTTGGTGCGGAGAAGAGCAGGAAGTGCTTCTTGCTAGTGTATAGGAAAGATGCTCATGAAGCCTTAAACCCTGACCTGGCCCATGGCCTCCTTCAAGGAATGTGATCACAGGTGGCTTTTCTACTCCAAGCTGTTATGGCATGCACCGTGTGTCAATCAAAATGAGTTCTGCTCCCCTGACTGCAACCAATGGGCCACCAAGCTCTGTGAGGGCCGGACAGTGCCTCTTACCTGTTGGTGAAGCGCCAGTACCTAGCACATAGTAGGTGCTCAATAAATATCTGTTGAATGAATAAGTGAATCAGAAATTGGTGCCCATGCCTAAGGCAGCCAAGTCTGGGTTATAAAAATGCAATGCCAACAGTCTCTGTTGTGGCCCAACGCAAAGCTTTACCTAACAGATGCTTTGAATTGGGTGGCAACAAACTGGCCTCATCAGATCTTTGGAAAGTATGGAGGCCATGAAAGCACACTCCATGAAGCCTGTCATGCACCCCAGTCTGGACCCCCAGAGGGACAGTGCAGCTCAGGAGCTGATGCCCTGTGCCACTAGGTTCCTGGACTCTTCACTAAACCCCCAGCATCAAAGGTGAGCTGGCCCTTTCTCAGCCTACCATCCCCAGAACTTACCCCAATCTGTCAGGGAAAGTTTTTCAATTCCAGGTTGCTTTGGTTTGAACATCTGGGTCCCTCCAGAATTCATATGTTGAAATCCTGACCTCACGAGGTGATGGTGCTGGGAGGTGGAGCCTTTGGGAGGTGATCAAGTCATAAAGGTAGAACCCTCATGCTTGGGATTCATGCCCTCCCTGTAAGACAGACTCTAGATAGCTCCCTTGCCCCTTCTGCCACATGAGGACACAGTGAGAAGATGAATAAATGAAACAGAAATTGGTGCCCAAGCCTAAGGCAGATGAGTCTGGATTGTAAAAATACAATGCCAACAGTCTCTGTTGTGGCCCAACGCAAAGCTTTACCTAACTCTTCTATCAATCAGAAAGCAGGCTCTCACCAGACTCTCAATCTGCCGGCACCTTGATCTTGAACTTCTCAGGCTCCAGAACTGAGCAATAAATTTCTGTTGTTTACGCCACCCAGTCTAAGATCTTTTTTATTATAGCAGCCTGAACAGACTAAGACACAAAAGGGCCAAGTTTTCCCATAGAAGAGAGTGGAGAAGGCAGGGGTCTTCCCAGTGCACATGCATCTTTCTTTCTCCAGCTGGTCAAGAGGATCCCACAGAGGCCTCTTCTGCCCCAGAAGCCCTGTGTATGTGGTGGCATGGGGGTGACTGCCCCTTCTTTGACTCACAGGGAAACAGGAATGTGGCAGAGGAACAAGTGACATCTTTAAGAACGAAAGGAGAGAGGGGCATTACGGTTCAAAACATCACTCCATCCTTACCTATGTGGGAAATACCCTCACAGTCACTCACACGGCAAAGCGGGTGTCTCTGTGTTTATGTTCATGTAGGGCTATGTGGTCTCTCAATCTTGAGATGTGGGAACCACAGGAGAAAACCAGGCTATGAAGGCAAAAAAAAAGTAACATTTAACAAAAATGTTAAATGCAAGTTTAGCTAATGTACAATTTATGACCCACATAGACATGCTATGACCTAGTGATTTTTTTAAAGCTTTTATCAGAGTTGGCAAATTCCCACAAATATTAGTCTCAGACGATTTGGCTTCATATTTCAGAATAATGCGTCTGTGATTAACACCTTGGGCTTCTTCACAGTATTGATTCCCTTGGCCTGATGTGGTCAGCAAGCACACCAGGGATCACAAGGTCATTTTCTAACTTGCCCTGAGACTGTGGCTTTTGTGGTTATTGCCATCTGCTGCTGTTGTTATTGCTATTTTTGTTACTGGATCTCACACACAGTCTGGAGCTAAACGTAAAGCCTCATCCTGCAGGCATCATTTCATGCAACTGCCACAGTCTTTTCCCAAGGATAAGCTGTGATGTCACTTCCCGTGGCTGGCTGGCCTACAAAAGCCTACTGTCATTCTGTCATGTGGTTTTGCCCAGGGTTGGCACAGGGGCGTGCCCAGACATGCAGCAGCTTTACATTGTTTCTCCCTCACAGAGCTTGGGCATATCCCATCAAGAATATGGTTGTGAATGTGCATTCTAATTAAAGGCTGGAGAAATAATTTTGTGTTGTGACTGTAGCATTAGCCACGAATGAAATAACTACCCTGTGCATGCTCTCATTCTGTTTTTCAAGATGTTGAAGATATAAGTATAAAAGTGTTGTTGTGCCCATAGCTGGGAAGGCAGACGGGTTTAGTCTTCAAGTCAGCTCTGAGACTGAGTGATGGCTGCCTGGAGATCCCATTGAGAGCCATTGTCAGGCTGGGTCCAGCCAAGAGCTCAGGATTATTAGTTATGTCTGCCATGGGAGGAGAAGTGGGGAGAGTGGGATTGACGTATAATTTATTTTGCCAACTTGGTTCATAATGCAGATTCTATTATGTGCCCTGTGACTTCCTCTCCCCATTCTCTGTACGAAAATGTTTCAAAGATTTCCTCACTAAATAAGCTGAATTCTTAGTCACTAATCATTCCCACAAAGTGAAGAGAAGTCAGCAAAAAGACCAAGGAAAGCTGGCTATATCTGGGATTGAGTAAAATTCCTCAATGGGCTCATGCTGGTCACACAAGGGGACAGCATGACATGGTGGGAGAGCACAAGCTTTGCACTTGAATCCTGACTTATTACTAGCTCAGTGGCCTTGAGAAGGTTATTGAGTCTCAGATTCTTCATCTCTAACATGGAGCCAACAATTCCTACCTTCCTGGATGGTTGTGAAAATAAGAGCTCACCTACGTAAAGTTCAGGGAATTATGTTGAGTCCTCTGGAGACAGCAAGGTATGAATGGTTGTGAAATGGGGATCTCTGGTTAGTAGAAGCTTCTGGTTAAGTGAGTCTCACTGCCATCACTCAATACCATGTCATCATGGGAAGAACCACAGCATAGAGTCAGAAGACATGAGCACACACTCCAGCTTAGCTACTTCCCAAGGGGGCACCCTAGGAAAGCTCCAGGGTGCACAAGTCTGTGTTCTGTGAAACAGAGTTCATAATAGCACAGCCACCATTAGGGTGATTTTGACCTTAAACATACTTATGAAAGTGCCTAGCTTACAGTGGTTGCTAAAAATAATATATCAAATCTTCAATTTCTTTTAACTTTTATTTGGAAAAATACTTTTTTTAGAACAGTTTTCGGCTTACCAAAAAATTGAGAAGCTAGTACAGAGAGTTCCCACATACCCCACCCACAGTTTCCCCTATTATTAACATCTTACACTGGTGTGGTACATCTGTTACAATTAACGAACCAATATTGATACATTATTAACGAAAGCCCATAGTTTATTCAGATTTCTTTGTTTTTTTTTTTTCCTAATGTCCTTCTGTTCCGGGACCTCAGACAAAATCCTACATTACATTTAGTCATTATGTCTCCTTAGGCTCCTCTGGGCTGTGACAGTTTCTCAACCTTTCCTCGTTTTTGACGACTTTGAGAGTCTTGAGGAGTACCGGTCAGTGTTTTGTAAGATATCCCTCTATTAGAATTTGTCTGATTTCTATTGTGATTAGACTGGGGTTATGGGCTTTGGAGATGAAAACGACAAAGATAAAGTACCATCCTCATCACATCATAGTAAGAGTAGATGCATGATTTATCATTATTAATATTGACCTTGATCACCTGGCTGAGATAGTATCTTAGTCTATTTGTGCTGCTATTAAAAATACCTTAGATGGCCGGGCGCGGTGGCTCATGCCTGTAATCCCAGCACTTTGGGAGGCCGAGGCAGGCAGATCACCTGGGGTCGGGAGTTCAAGACCGGCCTGACCAACAAGGAGAAACCCTGTCTCTACTAAAAATGCAAAATTAGCCGGGCGTGGTGGCTCAGGCCTATAATCCCAGCTACTCAGGAGGCTGAGGCAGGAGAATCACTTGAACCCAGGAGGCGGAGGTTGTGGTGAGCCGAAATCGTGCCATTGCACTCTAGCCTGGACGACAAAAGCAAAACTCCATCTCAAAAAAAAAAAAAAAAAAACAACCTTAGACTGAGTAATTTATAAGAACAGAAATATATGCTTTACAGTTCTGGAGGCTGAGAAGTCCAAGATCAAGGAGCCAACTGATTCAGTGTCTGGTGAGGGCTGCGCTCAGCTTCCAAGATGGTGCCTGTTCCTGTGTCCTTTCATGGCAGAAGGCGGAAGGGCAAAAGGCACTATGGCATGCCCCTAAACCTCTTTTATAAGAGTACTAATCCACTCAAGAGGGCAGAGCCCTCATGACCCTTCCTAAAAGGCCTACCTCTTAATACCATCACCTTCGAGTTTAAGTTCCAACATAAGAATATCAGAGGAACACATACATCCAACTCATAGGAAGTGGTGTCAGACTGGTTTTTCCACTGCAAAATTACCCTTTTTTCTTGCCCCTTCTATTCTGTACTCTTTGGAAGGAAGTCACTATGCATATTGACTTATGGAGTGGGGAGTTATGGTCATCCCCTTTAGGGTGAAGGATCTACTTCAATTATTCAGAATTCTTCAAGGGAGATCACCTTTTCTCTCCCGTTTATTTATTCAATCATGTATTTATATTAGTGTGGATTCTTGGATGCTTATCTTATATGCTGGGTCATAATCCAATACCATTTTATTTATTTTGTTGTTCAAATTGTTCCAGAGTTGGCCAACGTGAGTTCTTTCGGTTGGTTCCTGTGTCGCTTTAATAAATTCCCATCAATGTAGGTTTATTTTGCTTTTTAGCACTTCCTTACTTTCTGAAACTTTAAGATGTCTTTTAACTTTTTTATTTTCAAATAATTATAGATTCACAGGAAACTGCAACAAAATATACAGAGAAGTCCCATGTACCCTCTCCCAAAGTTAACATCTAGCACTACTTTATTACAGGAAATACAAAATATAATATAAAACCCAGGAAATTAACACTGGTACAATGCAGAGGTTATGCAGATTTCTCCAGTTATACACACCCGTATTAGTGTGTGTGGAGGATGTATAATTCTATGCAATTGTATCACATGTGTAGCTTAATGTAACCACCACCCAATCAAGACACAGCACTATTCAATCCCCACAAGGCTCCTTCCTGTCACCCCTTTACAGCTGCTCCTTCTTCTCCCTCCCTAACCCCTGGCTACTACTAACCTGTTCTCTATCTCTGCATTTTTGTTATTTCAAGCAGGTTATATCAATGGAATCATAGCATATGTAACCTTCTTAGATCAGCTGTTTTCACTGAGTGTAATTCCCTGGAGATTCATCCAGGCTGTTTTGTATATCAATAGTTCATTCCACACTGTGGATATGCCACAGGGAGTTTAATTGCTCCCTGTTGAAGGACATCTAGGTAGTTTCCAATTTTCAGCTATTAGGAATAAAGCTACTGCTATGAATGTCTGTGTCCATGTTATTCATCACATAAGTTTTTATTTCTCTGAAATAAATGCCCAAGAATGCAATTGCTGGGTCATATGGTAAGTCCCATTTTTAGTTTTAAAAGACACTACCAAACTGTTTCCAGAATGAATGCCATTTTACATCCCCACTAGCTACGTATGAGAGATCCAGTCTCTCAACATCCTCACCAGCATTTGGTTTTGTCGCTATTTTTTATTTTAACCATTCTGATAAGTGTGCAGTGCTATCTCATTTTGGTTTTAATTTGCATCTTCCTAATGGCGAATGACGTTGAAAATCTTTTCACGTGCTTCTTTATAAATCTTGATTTTTTAAATGGTGAAAATAGCAACTATATACTACCAAATTTCTAAACACAAGTAAATTTTCCTTGGAATCAGAAAGTATTCACATGGGCTCCTTGAATACCTTTTTAAGAGCCCAGAACCCCACTGTAGGCTCTTGAATATGAATTATTTCCTCTGTTGAAATAACAGTGGTTATTAGATGAACACTTACTTTATGCCAAGTGAGACCAGGCACTTGAATTTTGTTGAATCCCCCCACAGATCTGCAGGGAACATGAGATAAAAGAGAGCAAGTATTCTGCCATTTGCCCAAATGGGTAGCAAATCGCACAACCAGAATGTAAAACTAGGCCTGCGAGACTCCAAAGCACTTGTTGTACTCTCCACTGTCACCTCTCCTGATGGAAGTTAGGAGCAGAACCAAAATTTCTGGCTAATTGAGCTTTGGAGCTATCTATTCAGATCCTTGATACCGGAGTGTGTTCCCTCCATTTAACCTCCAGCTCCAGCTGGATGAACTTAAAGTGAATTAAATTGCATTTGATCCACAGCTGCTATTTCACCTTTCACTACTTTGCCGCCTGAGGCACCAGAAAACATTCTGACTCCTCTTATCAGACTCTTCATCTGTACATGTATCTGATTAAGCAAACTATTCTGGAACTACTAGTACCATCTGATCGTCTTTCCTGAGCTATTAACATCAGAAACGTGGTCTGCCACCAAGACCTGCTTTCCTTCTGAGGCACAGCATAGTTTCGCACCAGGCCCCTGGAGCTGAGTCAGACCATGCTGTGGAGGGCAATGACCGCAAAGGCAGGGCAGCAAGATTGACAGCACCCGGGCCCCAGTGGCTCCACAGCGGGGTCATGAACCCAGCTAGGGCTTTTCTGAGGGAGGGTAATACACTTCTCCCTGGTTTAAGCCACTATGCTGAGTCTCGGTCACGCAGTCAAACCTGCATCTTAGCCATTCAGATTCAATTCAGCCCCAGAAACAGCCCACATACCACTGGCCTCCCTACCCTGCCCACTGCAGACAAGACTAACCTATCCCTATCCAGGAGTGGCCCCCTGAGCTCAGGGCTCCAGCCAACTACTGCCAATCATTTGGAGCTGCCCAGGGGGGTGAGTCCAACGCTATTGCTGTCTGGAGGCTAAATGATGCCACACTGTGTCCTGGAGGCCCCTTCTCTACAGAAGGGCATGTGTCCTGCTGGTCTACTCCCCAGACATGGCCCCTGTGTCCTGTGAGGTAACTTGTTCTCCTCACACTCTGCAGAGGAGGGAGGAGGGAGCCTCCAGCCAATACCCAGGAAACTGGTCCAGTTCTCATAAGACAGCCAGACCCAGCTCAGGAAAAGATTGTATGTTCAGTGTCTATATTCTTCTGGCTCTGCTGCTTAACATTTCACTGCAAAATGAAGTCACCACTTGGCTGAAAGATATATCTCCTAAGCCCCTTGCCCTCGGTTGGCTCCCAGCAGAAGTTTTTGAAATGGTTTTTGAGAGGCAGGAGAAAGCCAGACACTTAGCAGAGAAGGCCACATCCCTCAAAGACCCAGGACAGCTCCGTCAGGTCATGGTCTTTATCTAGCAGCAGGTCAGGTTCCCCTCCTCTTAAGCCACTCTGGAATGAATAAACGAACATGCCCCGGGAGCCGTCTGGGTGGCTGACCAAATGCTCAGGCTCTAGGGCCGGAGGCTGTCCTGGAGTCCCCGCTGCTCTGCTGTCTAGGTAGGTGGCTTCAGGCAAGGGCAGAGCTAGGCCAGGTAACCTCTCAAACCCGGGGCTTTGTCTGTAAAATGAAGATAAGAACATACTAAAGAATGCATAAAGCACACTTTCCTGGTCCTGATGGTCCCGATGTGTGGCAGGCATGCAACAAATGTTAGGGATTTAACTCCTTCAGTCTTCTGGGCTAGACGGCATTAGCTTCATGTCAGATTCAGCTTAGAGGAGGTAAGGGAGCTGCCCACGGTGACAGAAGGGATGTCCTGCTGGAGCCTTCTGCAAGCCCAGGGATGCTGGCAGCACCAAGCTGCTGTCTAAATGCATTGGCCCCCCGAGTGCCGACCATGCCGGCCACTGTGGGCTCTGAAAGCCAATGGGCCAGGCTGCCCAGCCATCAGGGTGGCCCTCGGATATCTCCTGGGCTCTTCTGTGGGCCAAGGGCAAGTCTCATGCTTTCTAACGAATGAAAGAGACTGTGTCAGAGGTTGACGCTTCTGGGGTCCTATTCCAGGAAACTCCCAGGCCCCCACGCTTCTCAGAGGCTGGACTCTAGACCTGCTATGTCAAGGAGCCCAAGCAACAGGCAGCGATGCCTCACTGGTCCAGGCCCACGCTGGAGGGAGAGAGGCAGGGCCCAGCTGTTCTAGGCCACAGGACACACTCAGCAAAACAATGCCATTGCTAAAGTCACAGGGTGAAAGTCAGTCCTCCCCGGGCACTGCCCCGCCACCTGCCAGCATCCACAGCTCCACTGCCCTCCCACCTATGTGAGCAGAAACACCTCCAGTCACCTTTCTTCTTCTTCTTTTTTTTTTTAATTATACTTTAAGTTCTGGGATACATGTGCAGAATGTGCAGGTTTGTTACATAGGTATACATGGAACAATGGTGGTTTGCTGCACCCATCAACCTGTCATCTAGGTTTTATGCACCTCCTGCATTAGGTATCTGTCCTAATGTTCTCCCTCCTCTTGCCCCCCTACCCTCTGACAGGCCTCGGTGTGTGATGTTCCCCTCCCTGTGTCCACATGTTCTCATTGTTCAACTTCCACTTATGAGTGAGAACATGCGGTGTTTGGTTTTCTGTTCCTGTGTTAGTTTGCTGAGGATGATGGTTTCCAGCTTCATCCATGTCCCTGCAAACGACATGAGCTCATTTTTATGGCTGCAACAGGCACCTTTCCTTGGCAGCACCCCCCCCCCCGCCCCCCCAGGGAAGACATGCCTTGTCCCCCTCTCCATCTCTCTGCAGGCTCTGGGGCTGCCACAGTTCCTTGAGCCTCACTGTCTTCTCCTAGAACATGGAAATATGCATAAATAGACAACCCATGGAAAAGGACTCTCCACTCTTACCAACTGCGGTACCAACGCTAGGAGTGCACCTGTCAAGGAGGGGACACCAGTCCTTCCTTTGTGTGTCATTCTGTGCAGCCGCAGAACCAATCTAGGACCATGGGTCCCCCTTTACGGTCTCTAGTCACACATACCTGGGTGGGACCCCAGCTCTAAGCTTGCTGCGTGACCTCAGACAGGCATTGCAAATTTCTTAAGTACCAGTTTCCTCATTTGAAATATTAGAATAGGTCAGTGTTGTCATAAATATTATAAACGTCAGAATGATTCAGGATTAGAAATAACATTCTACACGTGTGAAACATCTGGCCCCTCACGCACACCTGCTAAATTGTTGCTTTCACTATTAATATCACTCTGACTCTCAGCCGAGAAGCATGGCTGCTGTTCCGGCAGCCGTAAAAGGGCTCTCCTTTGGAGGGAAGCATTTTCAGGGGAGGAAAGGATTTTCAGGGAAGGGAAGGATTTTCATCCACATCCCCTGGCGTCCCCCTGAGTAGTGACATTCCCCTGCCTCACCTCACCTGAGCCACCTGCAATTCTGAGTGCTCTCACACACTCTTCCCGTATGGCCATGGTGGACCCAGGACCAGTCTCATTGTTACAATGGGTTGTTTGCTCAGGTGGGGAAATGGGGCCTTCTGCTGACAGTGGCAGAGCCAAGACCCAGACTCAGGAACCTCTGGCTTCAGCCCCGAGGCCCTTCCCCTTCTCCAGCCTGGCTCTCCCGGTCTCCATGAGTCATATTTAGCAGCAGTTTTGGGGGTTTTGTTAACAGAATCATGAATCTTGCCTCTTGTCTATAGTATCAGAGAGTATAACAAAATGAAAGGAGAAAGAAAAGCTGCCAAATCCTGATGCAGAAAGGGTTTGGTGGCTTCCTTGTGTTGGTTCACTTCTGTGTCACAGCAGCCCCATGTTTCCTGCCAAGAGTAAGCCTGAAATTGATCCAGATGCGGCCTAGATGTCAGGTCCCCTGTTCCTGATAGCCAGAGCAGTGAGCTTCTGTTTCCCAGGGAGAGCAGCCTCCCAGACCCTGGACACTTAGTCCTTTGTTAGGTGTTGGGATTTGATGTTTTCTCTTTAGCACTTCATGTCTCAGCATCAGCCCCATTTACTCATGCCCCAGGGCTCCCAGTGGAATCATCTGGGTCTGTTCCTGTTAGCAGCCTTCTTGAGCAGTGGGATATGGAGGAGATGGCCAAAGGGGAACTGCATAGACCCCTGTGAACTGGGAGATACACCACCGTGGAGTCAACATGGTGGCTTTGAAGGACATGGTAGAGACACATCTCCAACCACAGGCCACCCAGAGTAAGACCTGTCCACAAGAAGTTGTGAGGTACTTGCCATATGCTCCGTATGTATTAGATAATTTTCAAGGTGCAAACCTGCCTGTCTTTGTGGGGCAAAACACACTTACTTGAAATTCTGTACAAGTTTAATGTATAATACATACTAGAAATACATACTCAAAGTTAATTTATAGAGTATAGACCAGAGGGGTCTCAATAACTGTGAAGGGTCTGAGATTTGACTCTGCTTTTTAGCCAATGAGTTAGCCTGCCACGGTTTCATGCATGTCAGTGGAAGACACAAGACTCCTGGGTCAGAGACCATAGACTGTTGCCACAGAGCAAGAAGTATGAGCTTACCGTTTGCATCAGATTCTTTTGCCCCTCAAAGTTCGTGGGGGCGGGGCAGGTTTGGTGTGCACAGAGTGGATCTTTTTCACAGCTCAGGGGCCCTGTGCTTAGGGAACCTCCAATCTTATAAGGAGGCTGCAAGCAAACTTGCCTAACTGCCGCAGAAGGAGACTTTATCATACTGGTCAGTAAAGAAATCTGCTTTGTGTCGCTATACAAACATCCTTGAAAACTTGTCCAGAACAAAGACCATGAGTGCCCTGCTCATAAAAGATCTATGGAGAATGGCAGAGTTGGGATTGCAGATTACAGAATTGCAGAATTATCTCCCAAGGAGATAGAAAAATCTATAAACAAGCAGTTATAAATTAAGGAAGACTTCACCTAACTGAAAGGGGAGAGGCACTTCCATATGATTGAGGAGACATGCTGTGATTTTTCTCCCAGCACTTTACCTTTCTGCATCTGTTTAACTTCATGTCAGGAATCGTGGGTAGAGATTTCTTGAGCACACACCCAGGGGAGGAGGTACTGCTCAAAGGATATTGGGTGGAAGAGGGGAATCAGCTGGAAGGTGTCACTTTCTTGAAAGTGATCCAAGAGTTGGCTGGAAAATCTGCTGAGGCAGAGGTCATTAAGAGGCCTCCTGCAGACTTGCTCATGCAGGAAGCGAGGGAGGAATTGAGCCAAGAAATGATCTTGCAGGAATGGAAACTCTGTTCTCTGTTCCCCCCGTTCTGTGGGAAGCCTCGAGCGGTGATGCCAAAGGTCATGACCCCAGCCAGTCATCAGCTGTCTGAACTAACAGAGAGGTGTGAGATCCTGAGGAGAAAACAATTTGAAAGCCCTGCTTCTTTAGACTTTAAGAACACTCTGTGATTCCAGTGAAGTTCTGCTTTTCCCGTAAGGAGGAGAGAAACCAACAGAGCAGCACGTTCCCTTTGAATTCACAGGATGATGTGTTTCTGGAGCTTGTGTACCCAACATTGTGCCAGGAGGTGCAAGACACTACTGGATAAAAAGGATACATTTCTCTGCAGCATCACCTTTTTATCCGCCCACTCATTCATTTATTCAGCAATGAATGTATTCATGTATTTGACAATCAATTCACTCAACATATGCTAAATTCACATAAATTTTTTCAAACACTCCTATGGACATCAAAAATATTTCCCACTAGTTCATGTCTTCATGTATTTATTCAGCAAAACTTTTATCAAGCAACTGCTATGCACAAGACATGGTTCTAGGTAAGCAAATAAATGAGTAAGATAATTTTAGGAAGGGATAAATGTAAAGAAGATAAAAGTGGCCGGGCATGGTGGCTCATGCCTGTATTCCCAGCACTTTGGGAGGCCAAGGTGGGCAGATCACTTGAGGCCAGAAGTTCAAAACCAGGCTGTCCAACATGGTGAAGCCTCGTCTCTACTAAAAATACAAAAGTTAGCTGGGCGTGGTGGTATTCCTCTGTAACCCCAGCTACTCTAGAAGCTGAGGCAGGAGAATCACTTTAACCCAAAAGACAGGGGTTGCAGTTAGTCAAGATGGTGCCACTGCACTCCAGCCTGGGTGACAGAGCCAGACTCCGTCTCAAAAAAAAAAAAAAAGAAAGAAAGAAAAGAAAAAAAGTGAGCAAATTGGAAGAAGGGACTGCCAAATTAAATGGGGTAGAGAGAGAGGGACATTTTAGTTGAGACCTGAATGACAAGAAGGAGCAAGAGACAGAATGGGCTGAGGGTGGAAGAGAAAATCAAGTGCAAAGTCCTGAGGTCTGGGATGTTCCAAGGGTAGGAAGGAGACCAGTGCACTTAGAGTGTTGGGAGCAAGGAAGTGAAAGGCAAGAAAGAGCAGAGAATGGTAGGAAGAGCCCCAGTGCAATGGGAAGCCTTGGGAGGGCTTTCATCAAGGCAGTTATTTGATCTGATTTATGCTTTAAATAGCAGCCTGGGCAAGAAAGTAGGTGGGGAGCCCAGTGAGGAGGCTAATGTTGGCTTATGTGCACTTTCCTGTGGCCTTAAAGTACTGAATGGAAAAGCTGAATGAGAAGCCCAGGCTTATGTCGATCCTGGGGTGCAGGTGGGAAAGCACCTGCAGCTTGCATATGTGGGGCAAACACACCCTAGACATGGGTAGAAATATATGCCAGCATCCTAAAAGGGCGACTTCAACCTACAGGTCATCAGTGGACTGCAGCTGATATGTACGTGAAAGCTTCAAGCCAGGAATTGGCCTTCTAAATAAAAAAAAAAAAAACGGTGGCTGGGCGTGGTGGCTTACACCTGTAATACCAGCACTTTGGGAGGCCGAGGAGGGTGGATCACCTGAGGTCAGGGGTTCGAGACCAGCCTGACCAACATGGTGAAACCCTGTCTCTACTAAAAATACAAAAAAAAAAAAAATTAGCTGGGAGTGGCAGAAGCCTGTAAACCCAGCTACTCAGGAGGCTGAGGCAGGAGAATCGCTTGAACCCAAGAGGCAGTGGTTGCAATGAGCCGAGATCACACCATTGCATTCCAGCCTGGGCAACAAGAGTGAAACTCCATCTCAAAAAAAAAAAAAAAAAAAGAAAAGAAAGAAAAGAAAAGAAAAAGAAAAAAGACAAGACTTACCCATCAACCAGCAAATTTCTCCTCTCCCTCTCAGCCCAAGCCTGGGACTTCTGATCGGAAGCAACACTCTAACTCCACATGTACGTTTGTACTCAATCTGTCTGCCCATGCACATGGCAGTTTGGGGGTAAGAGTTAGCAAAGAGGAGAAGGAGAAACCAGCCACACACATCACTGCCAAGGAACACTTGTTGAAACCTACCATGTGCAAAGTGTAAGAGATGAAAGAGATGCATCTCTTGGAGATGCATCTGCCCTCCTGGAACAGGTGGTCTGGGTAGAGAAGCAAGGAAGAGGCATCCCAAGATGACATCGCAGGCTCCTACAGTCCTCATCCTCCAGGCAATGAGTTCAGCACTGTGTATGGGTGCCTAGGCTGGTGCAAGGCAGCTGGGGGTCAGAGTCACAGTAGGGAGTGGACCCAGAGCCTGGTTACCCTGTGAGCACCAACCCCTGATGCAGGCACTAGAGCAGACCCATAGAACCCTCCCAGGAGGCGAGGCCTGACTGGAAGGGGTGGACATCACCACCTGCTCCGTGGTGCCAGGCCGTAGCTCCAAGCTCACCAGGCCAGCCATGCCAGGTCGAGGCACAGGCCCAGCCTCCATCTGTGTCAACCACATCTACACATTGTTCGCTCCCTAATTTGTTTCTCATTGTTCTCTTCCTAATGAGTCCTTTCTAGCCTGCTAAAGGGCCTAAATTATTATTTTACTTTTCCAGGAAAATTGCACACAATTTTGTGAGTACACTGAGGCATGTTCAGCATTCCCTTGTAACATTCCCAGGCAAGGAGGCTGAACCACGCTCTGTTTCTGGGTCTGAAACATTCATCTATCAGCTGAGCTTTCAGCAAAGAGTACAGCAGCCATCTGGAACCCTTGAGTTCTCACCTGCTTGTTCCCTGTGTTAGTCTTGATTTGTGGTTGCAAACAACAATAATCCACTCTGGTTAGTTTATGCAAAGCAGGAATGTATTGGAAGGGTATCAAGTAACTCACAGAATTGAAAAGGAGTAGCCAGAACCAAGGGAAGCCACATGGCCACCACAATGGCCAAACTCACACAGGATGTGAGTCTGGCGTGGGCACGATGGCTGCTGCCACTGCTGGGCCTGCCGCTGCCTCCACCACCACTGCCATTGGCATGAATTCCAAGGGTTCCCCTACATCTCTGCATCACTCACGCCAGATGCAAAGCCCAAAGGGGAGCATGTGGTTGGACAGGAGAGGGTCATGTGCTTGTGCTGAGAGTGTCCTAGCCCGGACTGCTGTTCCCAAACATCAGAAGGGCTCTGAGATATTGAGCTCCAGAAAACATAACAAAAGTCCTCTGTAGTCACTGAATGCTGTAGGGATATTGGGAAAAATCTTTTAACCACTTTGTGCTTCAAGGTTGTCCTCAGCAAAGATTCATTAAATTGAAATGGCATGTTTTGAAAATATAAACCAGTAAGAAACAACCTGATTATAATATGAGGAGAAATTAGCATGGGCCAAAATGACTTGAAACAGCACACATGGAAATGTGTGTTGATGCACCTGGATGGACGGCTACCTCTCAACCTGGGATGGGTCACAGCCACATGGGCGCACTCCTACAACCAGATCATGGAAACCGGCCCACAGGAGATCAGCCAGACACCGGAGTTACCAGACATGGATCTTTAAATAACCATGGTTCAAATATTAAAGGAACTCAATGAAATGATGGGAAATTTCAGCAGCAAACTGGCAAGTATTTTTTAAAATGATGACTACAATAACTGTCATTAAAATTCAATGGCTAGATTTAGCAGTAGATGACATGGTCTTTAAGAATTAGTCAAGAATATCAAAGAAAATATCCAGACTGAAGCATGAAGAGAAAAAAGATAGCAAACACAGACAAGAACGTAAGAGACATATGGGACGCAGCAAAAAAGGTTTAAAATATGCGTAGGTGGAATCCCAGAAGGACAAGGAAGAATTAACGGAGAAAAGACAATATTTAAAGAGATATTTAAAACAGATTAAAGACATCAAAGCCATAGATTTGACAATAATAGGAATTTCAAGCAAGAGAAATATAAAGAAAATGAAATTGAGGCATATTGTAGTAAGGGTGCTGAAAACTGAAAATGAATAGAAAATCTTAAAAGGAAACCAGTTGTTGGGGAGAGAGTATATTACAATCAAAGGGACAACAATAAGGCTGACACTAACCTTTACCAGAAACAATAGAAGACAAAAGACATGAAATCATATCTTCAAAGTGCTGGAAGAAAATAGCTGACAACATTTTACAGCCACCAAAACTATTCTTCAAATATTAAGGTGAACTAAAAATATTTCCAGACAACAAAACCTGAGATAATATGTTACCAGCACACACATACTAAAAAATGTTTTTTAGACAGAAAAAAAAAATGATCTCAGTGGAAGCATGGAAATGCAGGAAGAAATAAAGAACACTGTAAAGTGTAAATATTATAGTAGATAAATGTAAATTAATACTAAATTAGTGCTGACCATGTACATAGTAATAATAATTAATGTTTTGTAGAGTTTTAAATAGAAAGAGAAGTTATAAAGCAATAATAGTACTTAAGGCAGGAGGAAAGAAATCAAAACGGTGTAACCTCCTTAAATTTCCTGGGAAATGGTAAAAGACCTAATTTATATTAGACTGTAATAACTCAAGGATGCATGTTGGAATCTCTAGGGTTAAAAAATTAGCATATATCTAACAAGCTAATAGAGGAGTAAAATAAAGAGCAATTAGAAGATAGAAAAGGAATCTAAAACAAAAATAATCAATAGAAAACAAGTAGTAAGACAGATTTGAGCAAAAATTACCAATAATTATAATAAACGTAAACAAACTAAAGAATCCAATTAAAAGATCAATCTTTTTCAAAATGAATTTAAAAAGAAATAACTATATACTGTGTATAAGAGATACTCCTTAAATATAAGGTTGAAGAAAGTTTGAAAGTGGAAGAATAAAAAAATATAAATTGTAAACTGAACAACAGGAACTTGAAGTCAGATTGAAGGAAGACCTTCCTAAACTTAAAGAAAGACATTGGAATGAGCTATTGTGGAATGTTTCTTGGATGTATTTAAGAATAAAAGAAAAGTCTCATTCTCCTTCCAGAAACAGAAAGCTAGTCTTCCTGTCCATCCATGTTTCTATACTATGCCTGGGAAGAACACGGTTGGTCAATAAATAATAAGTAATTCATTATTGGAAATTGATTAGTCATTTGTCATATGCCTGTTTATACTGCATCCCTAAGACATATAATTAAGAAAATATTACATGGAAAAGTCCAATTTTCAAGTTAGTCATAGCACCTTTCCTCCCTACCAACATCCGCTGGCCCTTCTAGCCTTGACCTTTTCATTTTTGAAATATTCTACCACCTGACCTGGATCAGTATTAAGGCTGCTTAAATCTATGGCCAAGAGTGATCCTTTTCTATCTGGGACCCTGTTCCATCCTTGGGTTTCTAGCCCAACAGTGGTTGCCATAGGTATTGCCCTCCTCGGTGTGGGGGGAGGTCCCCTCCCATTGCCCACCACCCCACCCACCTTTCTCTGGCCTGTGTTTTTAGGCCATTTTATAATCCTGTTCCTTGGCTTGAACCCAGGGCCTTGAGTTAATGGAATTCTGATTTCTCCTTGAGGATCATATCTCAAACTCTGCAAATATGGCGAAGGGCTAACAATTGTTAAACCCAGGTGATGACTAAAAGGGTGTTCATTGCGTCCTCTCTACCCTCCCTCCAGTTCTCTGAGTTTACAATGACTTCAAAGAGCTATGATCAGGCCACAGCACTCCAGCCTCGGTGACCAAGCGAGACCCTGTCTTAAAAAAAAAAAAAAGAAAAAGGAAGAAGAAGAGCGAAGAGCATATCCTCTAACAGGGCTGTTGTAGGACTCAGAGAGAATGAATAAAAGCTTCTTATCTCACACAAAATCATTCCTTATTGGTCCTTAATAATTGTTTATCAGCAGGGCATGGTGTCAAGTGCACCTGTAGTCCTAGCTACCTGGGAGGCTGAAGCTGGAGGATGCTTCAGCCCAGGAGTTCGAGGCCAGCCTGGGCAACATAGAGACACCACATCTCCAAATACATGCATATATACATACATACATACATATTTTGTTTCTCAACCCGTTTCCCAGCCTTTCACTGAGGGCAGAATATTAACAATTAAAGGGCGAGACTGAGATCAAAGAGTTACAGGCTTTTAAAATGTGCGTAATAGATCAGTGCGGAAGGTTGTATCCCGGGGTCTATTTACTTTTTCTCAAGATCTGGAAGCCTGAGTCGCCTCCCAAGCGGCTAAGAGGCGGGCTTGGGTGCCCTCTAGCGGTGATCGGTGGTAACCGTTCCCTGCTTAACGGCAGAGCCTTAAGTTGAAAATGCATTTATAATAATGGAGAGATGCTCATGATGTCATTTTCCAGAGTCGAGGAAGGAGCTTTGTGGTTTTGAGGGCCTCCTACCCGAGAACCGCAGTACCCTGCCAGCCTTGCGCTGACCACCACTTTGTAGAACAGGTCAGAGTAGCACAGTTTGCAGACAAAACCACAGCATGACTGGGTGGGCAGTAGGCACTTCGGGACCTTACAGGGATTTCTGCTGAAATTACATTCTTTGAAAATGTGATCGTGATGGGAGATGATGGTCTTTTCTGGAATTTTTTCATTAGCTCAGGGCAATGAGTCTATCCTACATAGACTGGCAATTTGGCCATAATCCCCACTAAAAAAGAGTGGCACGGGATGCCCGCACAGGCTGTTTAGAACAAGAGACAGTGAGGGGATGCCAATGGGAAATATAATAATAATAATAACAGCAGCAAGTAGTGACTCTTCACTGTATGCCGTGCCTTGTATTCGCACTTGATACGGATTTTCTCATTTACTCCTCACAACCACTGTATCAGGTTAGCACATTATTAACCCCACTTTACAGATGAAAACACTGAGGTAGAGAGAGGGCAAGTAACTTGCCCTAAGTCACATGCCTTTTAGGTGGCAGGGCTGGCACCTGAATTCAGCTCTTCCTGGATGGAGTGCATTGTGACAATCATCGTGCCTCTTTTAACTGACATTTCTTCTCACCCTCAAATTTCCTACTTCAATAATCCCAGAAGAAAGAAAATGTCCCTCCTGAAAGGCTCCACGTTGACAGATCTCAAGGCCGCGGCTGGGGTGTAGCAGCCAGGAGCTGGCCTTCCACATCAGGATTCCTGAGGTTGGATTCTGGTCAGGTGGCCTGGGGCAAGCGACCAAGCATTTCTGAACCTCGGTTTGCTTGTATATAAAAAGAGGTTGACAATACCTTCCCAAAGGATTGACGGGAGGATTAAATGAATTACCATGTGGGGCTCACAGTGCACACTCAGTAATAGGCAGGCATTAGTAATGGCAGTGTCACAAACAATGCCCTGAAGCCAACACTGCAAAAAGACAAGTCTGGCTGGGCGGGTTGGCTCACCCCTGTAATCCCAGGACTTTGGGAGGCCAAGGCAGGCGGATCACTTGAGGTTGGAAGTTCAAGACCAGCCTGGCCAACATGATAAAACCCCATCACTACAAAAAAATACAAAAATTAGCCGGAGAGGGTGGCGTGTGCCTGTAGTCCCAGCTACTCAGGAGATTGAGGCAGGAGAATCACTTGAACCCAGGAGGTGGAGGTTGTAGTGAACTGAGATTGCACCATTGCATTCCAGCCTGGGAGGCAGAGTGAAACTGTCAAAAAAAAAAAAAAAAAAAAAAAAAAGACAAGTCTGAGTTAAGGGTCGAACAACAAGATGCCCTCGTATGCAAAGCCAGCTTCCCTCTGTCCTTAAAGAGAGATTCCAGTCCAGAGATGAACTAAAAAGAAGTCTCAGTGGCCTGGTCTCAGCAGGCATGAAAAGAGGTGTGAGGCCAGAGGCGAGCAGTGGCCAGCTGCAAAGACCCGTGTTAAATAACTGAAGCAAGCATACATCAGATTCTAACATGCGGTGTGGCCTGCAATCAAGGGAGCTCCTGTTACAGCCATGGGTCCTGAGGGTCTCCAGGGAAGGACGGTGACTGTTGAGGGGTATAAATGTCAAATCTTTTTCCAAGTCAGGGGCCTAAGAGCAGCAGTGGCTTATAGGGCTGACATATATAGTTGCACAGTCTGTGCACTACACAAAGTCACCCAGCTGAGGGGAGACCCAGAGCTGACATTTGGCATATGCTGTACTTCAAGCCGGGCACCCGGCAGAAGTCAACATCTGACCTGGAGGAAGAGGCGCCTTTATTTAACAGTTCTGCCCAAAGGGATCATGTCATTAAAATTAGCACAAAAAAGATGGTAAGTGCTATCAGAATCCCTGGAGGTCTAACAGACTGGGGTTCTCCCAGACAGTCAACCACTCTGTCGGGCCTGGCTGTTGAAGGAACATCACCCCTGTGTCCCATGCCATCGCCTGGGAAAGGCTTGATGGAAGATGCTGGACCTGGTGGGGAGAGAGGCATCCCCATCTGAGTGGGTGCACAGGACTGGGGTGGACAGGCTCTGTGGGAGGGGCTGTGCAACAGATGTGGGCAGAAAGGCGGGGCTGTGATGACTGTGGGGATCACAACAAACTGTGGATAAATGAATGCCTGCAAGGCAAGAAACGAAAAACTCTACAGAGATCAGTCACCTCCTCATGAACAAAGTACAGTTGCAACGTGACAACTCCCATAACAAACTGAAAAATACTGTGCCTAGGTGACCAGGGGGAAGGAAGCAAATCTGCCGGCCTGGGTTAGTGCTCCTGAGACCAGCACCAGCTCAGGACATTTCCTTCCAGAAATGTGCAGCCCCCGCCCTCCTGAGAGCCCCGAGACACAGGCTAACGTGACCCCAGACCTAGGGGTGCTGGTGGAAGAGGAGGCCTCAGCCCTGGCAGGTGACGGCAGGCCTTGCTCAGTCACCAGTGGAGGAAAGCAGGGCCATGTGGTCTTGAGGGGGCCACTCAGCCTGGGGCTTAAGACCGCACTATCCTGTGGGCCCTACATTCCAGCCTCGGATTCCTCTTCCATAAATGAAAAGAAGGGTGATAGTCACTTTAAGGGGGAGTTTTAGAGATTGGAGATAAATGTCTAAAACCTGGTGAACACATAGCACACGACAGCCATTGTCCTGCAGGTAGGTGCCAGCCTCGCGCCCATCACCATCTAGTAAAACAGTTCAGAGAACCACCACCTTGCAGGGAAAGGCCACAGCATGGCTGAGGGGGCAGTGGGCATTTGAGGACCTTACAGGGGGTTCTAATGGAATTACGTTCTCTGAAGATGTGGTAGTGATGGCACACGCCACGCTCCAAGCCAGGCCTCCAGCCAAAGTCCATGTTCAATGTGGAGGAACGAGCTCCGGGTAGTCAGTATTGGCTCGTGAGACCACGCAGGCCTCTGTACCTAAGCGGGCTTAAAAATTATAAAATATCTGCTTCTGCTGTAGACTGAATGTTTGTGCCCCCGCAAATTCATATATCGAAACCTAACCTCAGTGTGTTGGTGATTGGAAGGTGCGGCCTTTGGGAGGTGATTAGATCATGAACGTGGAGCCCTCGTGAATGAGATTAGTACCCGTATAAAGGAGACCCCAAAGAGTTCCCTCAGCCCTCCCACCCTGTAAGGACACCGTGAGAAGGAGCCATCTGTGAGCCAGGAAACAGGTTCTCCCCAGACACTGAGTCTGCTGGTACCTTGATCTTGGACTTCCAGCCTCCAGAACTGTGAGGAATAAATGCTTGTTGTTGAGGCCACCAAGTCCGTGGCATTTTTGCAATAGCCCAAATGGACTAAGACACCTTCTTTGAGATAAAAACTGATAAAGCCAGGGCATGACATTAAAAACAAAGCTCAGGCAGCCACGATTCGCCTGTGGACTATGTGAACTTAACAGAGTGCACATGTTGGGGGACAGGAGGGTACTCTTGGCATTGAAAGGCTACTAACACTTGGCACTCAGCATGAACAGCCGACTTCCTTTACATTCTCCGCCGGGAGCCTCACATTACAAAATGGGGCAGGTATTTCCCTGAAACCCAAGGGAGGCGGCCAAGTCAGGGGCACAGGAGCAGAGACGGAGGTAAGAGTTTCACTGAAGCAAGAGACCCTGGGGTCAGGGGCCAGCGTAGGCTTGAGATTGGCACAGGACCAGCACTGATGGGCTAGAGACACTCATGGGTGCCAGCCATGAGTTGGAGCCCCCACACAGAGTCCCCACTGGGACACTGCCTAGTGGGACTGTGGGAAGGGGCCTGCTGACCTACCATTGTCAGAAGTAACTTGAGACCCTAACTGGAAATGCTGCAGGCACTCAACTACAACCCATGAAAGCAGCCACAGGGGATGTGCCTAGAAAAGCAATGGGACTAGGCTGCCCAAGGCCTTGGGAGCCCTCTCCTCACACCAGTGTGCCCAGGGGCATGGTATCAAAGGAGATTATTTTTAAGCTTTAAGGTTTAATGTCTGCCCTGCTGGGTTTCAGACTTGCATAGGGCCTATTACCCTTTTCTTTTGGCTGATTTCTCCATTTTGGAATAGGAGTGTCTATCCAATGCCTGCACCACCATTGTATCTTGGAAGTAAATAACTTGATTTTGATTTAATAGGCTCACAGTTGTAAGGGACTTGCCTTGAGTCTCAGAGGAGGCTTTGAACTTTGATTTTTGAGTTAATGCTGAAATGAATTAAGACTTTTGGGAATATTGGGAAGAAATGATGGTATTTTGCATGTGAGAAGGACGTGAGATTTGGGGTGCCAAGGGCAGAATGCTATAGTTTGGATGCTTATCTCTCCAAATCTCATGTTGAAATTTGTTCTCCAATGTTGGAGGTGAGGCCTAATGGGAGGTATTTGGGTCACAGAGGCAGATCCCTCATGAATGTCTTGGTGCTGTCCTCACAGTGCTCAGTGAGTTCTTGCTCTATTAACTCCCATGAGAGCTGGTTGTTAACAGAGCCTGACATCTCCTTGCTTTCTCTCTCTCTCTTTTTCTCTCTCTTGCTTCCTCTCTCACCGTGTGATCTCTGCACACCCCAATTCTTCTTCCCTTTCCACCATGAGTGGAAGCATCCTGAGTTCCTCACCAGAAGCAGATACTGGGGCCACGCTTCTTGTACAGACTGCAGAACTGTGAGACAAGTAAACCCCTTTTCTTTATAAATTACCCAGCCTCAGGTATTCCTTTATAGCAACACAAATGGACTAAAACACTTAGCAACCAAGACTACTCCTCACTGGGGTTCTTTCAGGGTTCTACTCCTGCTTCACCAGGTCCCACTGGGCCTCCTTTAGGGGAAGCTTCTCCCAGCAGCTCCCATCCCACTAGGAGTCCAAAAAAATGGCCAAAGCTTTCAGTGGACTCAGGTCCTGCAGTATCATACACAAGGTCACTCAGTGATCTCCCATCTGAATAGGCCCCAACACAACCAGCTCCCCCACCACCACCACAGGGGCCAAGCCTGCCCACTCGGCAAACTTCCTGCTCTCTCTGAGGAGGATGCTGATTGGACTCTGAGCTGTTTGAGTGTGGAGTCTTATGATTTAGAAGGCAGTTTCTGCTTTATTCCACTGCTGCAGCCTCACCAATAATGGGACACTATTGAGAGCTGACAGGCCTCTGACAAGTGCCATTGTTTTTTCATAGGAGTTCATGTGAAAATAGCTTCATATTCTAAGCTGACATATAGTCACTTCAGGTAACTAAACTCACTTGCTCTGTGAACAGTAGCAGTCAGTGCTGGGCTTTTGTTCATTCCGTTGTTGCCTATTGTTCCATAGTAGGAAATGTTGTTCACGAAACCCTTCTCTTCTCCTTGGGCACACAACTGGATTATGTTTCCCAGCCTCCCATGGTTAGGGTGGTCATGTAACTGGGCTCCAGCCTGGCCCATGAAACCTTCCTGTGTATGGGTCTCTGTGCTCTTTCCCTTTCTGCCAGATCATAAAAAAGAGCATGAAAATGATGCGCAGAAGTTGGGGAAGCCACTAGATTAATGATCCTGGGACCCTGAATCACTATCTGAAGGAGAACCCTTCTCTGATCTGGAAACCAGTTATAAAGTAGGTTCATCATGTACTGGTTACCAACTTGTCTGAGTCCAGCGAGACAGAACATACACATGTGCAACAAGTTACATAAAGCAGATTTATGACGTGCAGAAGGCAGCAAGGGACAAAAGAGCATAAGATTCATTGTGAGCCAGACCTTATATCAGTCCATCCTCACACTGCTATGAAGAACTACCTGAGACTGGGTAATACATAAAGAAAAGAGGTTTAATTGACTCAAAGTTCTGCAGGCTGTAGAGGAGGCACGGCTGGGGAGGCCTCAGGAGAGAGAGAGAGTGAAGAGGGAAGTGCCACACACTTTTTTTTAATTTTAAGTTCCAGGATACAAGTGCAGAATGTGTAGGTTTGTTGCACAGGTATACATGTGTCATGGTGGTTTGCTGCATCTATCAACCCATTGTCTAGGTTTTAAGCCCCACATGCATTAGCTATTTGTCCTAATGCTATCCCTCCCCTTGCCCCCCAACCCCCTGAATGGCCCTGGTGTGTGTTATTCCTCTCCCTGTGTCCATGTGTTCTCACTGTTCAATTCCCACTTACGAGTGGAAACATGTGGTATTTGGTTTTCTGTTCCTGTGATAGTTTGCTGAGAATGAAGACTTCCAGCTTCATCTATGTCCCTGCAAAGGACATGAACTAATTCCTTTTTACTGCTGCATAGTATTCCATGGTGTATATGTACCACATTTTCTTTATCCAGTCTATCATTGATGGGCATTTGGGTTGATTCCATGTCTTTGCTATTGTAAATAGTGCTACAGTAAGCATATGTGTGCATGTGTCTTTATAGTAGAATGATTTATAGCCCTTTGGGTACCATTTGACCCAACAATCCCATTACTGGGTATATAGCCACACACTTTTAAACCATCAGAAGTCGTGAGACCTCACTCACTATCACAAGAACAGCAAGGGGGAAATCCACCCCCATGAACCAATCACCTCCCACCAGGACCCTCCCCCAAGACTGGGAATTGCAATTCAACATGAGATGTGGGTGGGGACACAGGCCCAAACCATATCAGGCCTCCAAGGCTCAAGAAAGCTGTCCAGGGTGGATGGATTCTCAACTGTGCATGTCTCACTTGCATCACAGCTGAGGGAACCCCAAAAGGCAGCCTGCCCTGGGTTATAGAGCTCAGGGGCACATGACTCACTGGGCTAAAATCTTGAGGGGCATCCTGCTTCCAGGGGAGAGAGAATCAAAGCCTTGGCTGCCCCAGGCATTTCCTCTCTAACTCAAGATGTTACATTTTCTAGGAGGAACAGGAACAAGGATCAGGCTGTTTCAGGCAGCCCATCTCAGGATGTTGTATTCTAGGCATATTCTACGGTTATTCTTGAGAACTGCAAGTATGAAAGGGGGAAGAACTGGGTCAGTCTGAGGCCACCCATAGAAATATCCTGCACCAATTTTGGACCTCAAAAGTAGGAAATAAACTTCCAAACTTCCAGCCAGATGCAGTGTCTCACACCTGCAATCCCAGCACTTTTGCAGGCTGAGGCCGAAGGATTGCTTGAGGTCAGGAGTTTGAGATAAGCCTGGTCAACAGAGAAAGACCTCCATCTCTACCAAAATTAAAAAAAAAAAAAAAATAGCCCTGGCCAGGTGCAGTGGCTCATGCCTGTAATCCAAGCACTTTAGGAGCCCAAAACAGGTGGATCACTTGAGCCAGGTGTTGGAGATCAGTCTGGCCAACGTGGCAAAACCCTATCTCTACCAAAAATACAAAAATTAGCTGGGCATGGTGCCTTGAGCCTGTAGTTGCTGCTACTTGGGAGGCTGAGGCGCAAGAATCGCTTGAACCTGGGAGGCAGAGGTTGCAGTGAGCCGAGATCATGCCACTGCACTTCAGCCTGAGCAATAGAGTGAGACTCTATCCCAAAAATAAAAAATAAAAAATAAATTATCCAGGAATGGTGGTGCATACCTATAGTCCAAGCTACTCAGAAGGCTGAGGCAGAAGGATCGCTTGAGCCCAAGAGTTCAAGTCTGCAGTGAGCTGTAATCTTGTCACTGCACTCCAGCCTGGGTGACAGAGCAAGACTTCATCTCAAAAAAAAAAAAAAAGGAAAACATTTTTATCACTTTTGAACCATGGCATCTGGGGGGTTATTTCTAATAGCAGTTGGCATTGCTCTTAGTTTTCACCCAAGGCTTCAGCTTCCACTGTTTGTCACAGATCACATTAATCTAGATGGGAACCTAAGCTTCCCCTCAACTCCTGCAAAAACACCTCTCACAAAGCATCTCGGTTTGGGGTAGAAAGGGCCGCAGAAGGACTTGTATCACAGCGATGGAAATCGTTCCATACTGAATATCAGATGCCCATTTGGAAATGTCTTTTGCCTGCTGTGTCGACAGAGAATTCCCACCAGAACTCCCTTTACAACATAGGACCTTGACCTCTGCATTCCCCTGGCCCCTTATGGACTCCACAATTTATTGTATTGTCAAAGTACAGGAATCCTCTGTCAAAGACTGGGTAGGGCCTTGAAACTCAAGTTTAGGAAACATGTCCTATTTTTCTCTTTTTCTGCTGTGACATACTATGTTTTCTGAGACAAATGAGCATAGGAAATGGTTCACCATGGTACACAAAATAATGGGCTCCCAAAGATGTCCACACCTGAATCCCTGGATCCTATTAATATGTTGCATTATATGGCAAAGGGCTTTCTAGATGCAACTAAAGTTAGGGACCTTAAATAGGGAGATTATCGTCTATCACCTGGATGGGCTCAACCTAAGCACACATGAGTCCTTAAATTAAGCAGAGAACTTTCTCTGGCTGGAGTCAAAGTAATGAGACAGAAAAGGAAAAAGAAAGAGAAATTAAAAGCATGAGAGGGTCTTGTCCCCTGTCCCCCTCACCCCCACTTCCAGTTGCTGGAAGGGGTCCACATGGGATGCACTTGAAGTAATTTGGGCAGCCTCTAGGAGCACAGATTGACTCCCGGATAACAGCCAACAAGGAAACAGAGACCTCAGTTCTGCAGCTGCAAAAAACTGAATCTGCCCAAAAACCTCAATGATATTGGAAGCAGATTCATTCTCAAAGCCTCCAGAAAAGAATTCAGCCCTCCCAACATCTTAACTCCAGCCTTATGAGATTGATAGCACCCCATTTAACTCACCAGTCTGGGCCCCTGTAAAAATCAAAAGGATCATTTGGGACTGTAGTAAACTTAACCCCGTGCTAGGCTCAATTGCAGCTGCTGCGCTAGAGGTGATAGCTTTACTGCAGCCGACACAGACTTAGGAAATTGGCATGCAGCTTTTAGTCTGGAGAGTATGTCTTTTCAGTCCCCGGCAGGAAGGAGGATCAGGAGCTGCTGCAGTCTCTTGGAACAGACAGCAGTACACATTCATGATCTGACCCCAGGGCTATGTTAACTCTCCTCCTTTTTGAAATAGTATAATCTGAAAAGAACTTGATCACATGAACCTTCCACAAATCATCATACTGATTGTATTTATGACATCATGTTAATTAGACCTAGGGATCAGGAAGTGTCAGGTACTCTGGAGTCCCTGAGAAAACAAAACTGTCCCGTAGGGCAAAAAGTAAACCCTAAAAAGACCCAGAATTCTGCCAGGTGGATGAATATTTTCAGAGTCTAGCAGTCTTAGATGAGCTGAGCTATCTCCTCTGAGGAAAAGAACAAGTGATTGTGCCTTCAGCCTCCTACCACTAAGAGCAATACTCCACAGTGAATAAGCCTCTTTGGATTGTAGAGACAGCACGTACTACACTTGAGAATATCACCCTGACCTCTATTTGGTGACTCAGAAAGCTGTAAGTTTTGAGTAGGGCTCAGAGTGAGATTGGACTCTGCAGCAGCAAACTGTGGTATAAACAGCCCTCCCCCGGGCTGTGTAATCTGACAGATCCCATGTGCTAGGAATATCCACAGTAGTTAAGGATGATATGTGGAGCTTCAAGAGGAGAGTTGCTGCACAGATCCTTAGTATTCTGGAGGAAGGCTGTGACACCAGAGGCAGAGGAATAGCTACCATTCAAAAACTCAACCCTGCAACGCCCTCCTAGCCATTGAATACCTGCACCTGAGACATCAAATGACTATGAGCAGGAACCACACTAGTATTGGCAGGCCCAGCAAATCAATGTCAGGCAGACACAGCAGCAATCCATTACGTATAGGACCGGCCAGGTCAGTGTTTGATTGTCCCACACCCCACAGCCACACAGCGCAACTCAGCAGCGCTCAGTTCAGGCCAGAGTCCTTCCTGCTTTCTCTCCCAGTCTTCTCAGCAGCTACTCGAGACTTGTGACCATCTCTTGAACCATCTCTCTCACTCTCTTCCATTCATTTTCATCAAATAACCTTAGAGTCCAGTACCCTTTGAAATAGATAATCACCGTCTCCCTCCCTCATCTCCCATTCACTCCTTAAGCTACTGCTGTCTCTATTCCACTCCTAGCTCCATGGGAATGGGAACTGCTTTCATAAACAAAGACCCCAGATTCCCAAAGCCTTGTGTAAATCCTCGCTCTTTTTTCTTTTTCTTTTTTTTTCTTTTTTTTTTTGACTGAGTCTCACTCTGTCACCCAGGCTGGAGTGCAGTGGTGCAGTCTCAGCTCACTGCAACCTCTGTTTCCCAGGTTCAAGTGATTCTCCTGCCTCAGTCTCCCAAGTAGCTGGGATTACAGGTGCCCGCTACCAAGCCTGACTAATTTTTTTATTTTTAGTAGAGATGGGGTTTCACCATGTTGGCCAGGCTGGTCTCGAACTGCTGGCCTCAAGCAATCCACCCGCCTCAGCCTCCCAAAGTGCAAGATTACAGGCCTGAGCCACCACGCCCAGCCAGTCCTCACTTTTCTCACTCCTCTTTGCATTTGGTTTTGTGGATTCTCCTTGCCCCCTTTGAAACACTTCTTCCCTGATGCTGTACTCTTTTGGGTTCCCCTCACCTCTCTCAGTCTGTTTGAGGACTGGCTTCCTCTCCACCACTGTAGATATTGACAGGGAAATCCCTGTCCGTCAATTCCTAGGTGCAGGCATTCTAAAGTGAGACCTTTGGTAATAAAAGATTCTAACACTGGGTATTAGCAAAACAAAGAGGGATGGATGCTTTGGCCAAGGTGATTGGGTGGAGGGGCAGACGCGGTGTTGAATGTTTGGACTTTTGAGAATTTCGACCTTTAGTGCCCATTTTCTTCCTATTATTTTCTGCATATCTTTTGGTCTTGGGGTGTCCTTTGCTTAGAAAGCGCTTAGGAATGTGAAATGGGAAAGAGAGAGGCTCAGAGCAGTGACCCAGAACCAACAACCAAGAACCCTGGGAGCTATGGTCCTTAAGAGAAAGAAAGGAAAGACGTATTATCCTCCAGCTGTTCAGCCCAGCTTACTAGGGTAGGAAGGAGGCAGGAATAGAGGGAAAATGCCATAATCAGGAAAAAACACTGGCCATATGGCCAGGTGGTCTGCAGTGCACTCTCCCTGCAGAATCTCAGCCTTGTAGACGGGCCCTAAAGACTTTTTTTTTTTTTTTTTTTTTAATGAGCCAAGATGGAAACTTACTGAAGATGCAGGGTTTTGTTTCTTTCATCTTTTGAGAATATTTATGCTTTGCTATTCTTTTTGTCTCTTTACTCCCTACTCTGTTTCTTACATTCATTGATTTATGAAAATAATAGTAACTGAGCATTATCTACTCCAGGCGTCCTCAACCACAGAAGTCATAGTGGTGATTAGGGCCGGCATGACCTGGCTTCTGTTTCTTCCTCTCCTGCCAAGCTCCACACCTGATTCTATTTCCATTTCTAGCTCCATTTCTCCCCCATTCAAATCACCCCATCCCTCTCCCTCCCTATGCCTATAATGCACTTTTCACCCACTCAGCACATACATATTGAGTGCCTCTGGTGTGGCAAACACTAGTTGGGTCCTGGAGTACAGCAGTGAACAAGCAAATGAGTTTCCATCTTTCAGAGGCCTCACACACTAATGACCGTGAAGAACCTAGACAGGTCAGATCTCAAAACACAGTAAGCACCAAAGACAGTTCACTCCATATTCAGATTGATTTGGAAAACAGAGTGAGCTGACCTCCAGGCTGGGGAGACAACTTGGTCCAGCTACTGGGGACTGGAGAGGGCAGAAGAGAAGCGTGTGTGTGTGTGTGTGTGTGTGTGTGTGTGTGCGCGTGAGTAGGAATTTCCCTTCTTGATTGACCCTATCAAGTCACTAGACTGGTAGAACAGATCAAAGACAGACATAATATTTCTGGTTTTCAGGAAGACCATTTCATAATATTTCAGGGAGAATGTTATCATCAAGATGAAGTCATTTGGATTGTGTATGATTCAGGTAAGTGTATTAATAGCTGCATCTGTCATATCCAAAGACTGTTGATTAAAGGATTAATGTCTATCAAGAAAGAAAATTCTTTTGCCATTTGGTCATTGAGTTCTGTCTTTGACACTGTTCTGATCCACACAATTTCCAAAGATGTCAATGAAGACAACCTATATACCAGCAGGCAACATAACTGTGAATGGAGCCACAGGTAGGCCCCAAGAAAGATGGCTGTGCCACTTCTTCAACATTGTACAGCAGGTTCTAGTCAGAGCAGTTGGGTAAGAAAATCAAATAAAAGTAATTGGAGGGTAAGAAATAAAGCCATCTCCGTTCGCAAATGACATGTTCTTGCATACAGGAAATTCTAAAAAATCAACTAAAAACTAATCAAACTAATAAATGAGTTCAGCCAAGTAGCAGGATACAAGATAAGAGGCAAAAATAAATTGTATTCTATACATTTGCCATGAACAATAAAAAATGAAACGATAAAAACAATTTTAAAACTTAAAGAAGATCTAAATATATGGAAAGACATCCCATAGTCATGGATCAAGAGACTTAATATTGTCAAGATGACAATACTCGCCAAAGTGATCTACAGAGTCAGTGCAATCTCTATCAAAATCCCAGCTGACTTCTGTGCAAAAATTGAAAAGCCAATCCTAAAATTTATACGGAAATTCGAAGGACCCAGAATAACAAAAACAATCTTGAAAAGAAGAACTGAGTTGAAGGGGTCACAATTCAATTCCTTATTTCAAAACTTACTGCAAAGCTATAGCAATCAAGACAAAGTGGTACTGGTATAAAGCTAAACATAAAGGTCAATGGAAAGGAACTGACAGTCCATAAATAAACCCTCACAATTACAGTTAATTGATTTTCATCAAGAATGTCAAAACAATTCAATAGGGCAAAGAATGGTCTTTTCAACAAATTTTGCTGCAACAAATGGATATCCATATGCAAAAGAACGAAGCTGTACCTTTATCCCACACCATACACATACACAAACACACACACACACACAACTCAAAAGGGATCGAAGACCTAAATGTAAGTGATACAACTGTAAAACTCTTTGAAGAAAGCATAGGACTAAATCTTCATGACCTTTGATTTGGCGAAGGCTTCTTAGATATGAGACCTAAAGTATGAGCAACAAAAGGAAAAATAGATAAATTGGACTTCATCAAAATTAACACATTTGTCCTTCAAAGGACATCATCAAGAAAGTGAAAAGACACTTATTGAATGGGAGAAAAATTTTGCAAATCGTATATCTGATAATGGGATTGTATCGTATATCTGATAAGGGAATTGTAAAGAACTCTTTACAACTCAATAACAAGAAGAGGAACCACTTAATTCTAAAATGAGCAGAAGACATGGCTAGGCATTTCTCCATGGAAGATACACAAATGCCCAGCAAATACATGAAAAGATGCTCAACATCATTAGCCATCAGGGAAATGTGAATCAAATCATAATGAGCTACCTCTTCACACCCACAGGATGTTCAGATTAAAAATGACAACAACAGCTGGTGACAATGTGGGGAAAGAAGCTCCAAAATATTAAACGTAGTTAACATTTGACCCAGTAATTCCATTCCTAGGTAAATGAACAAAAAAAAAAAATAAAGAAAACAGGCTCACACAAAAACTTGCACATGAACGTCCATAGCAGCATTATTCAAAATTGTCAAAAAGTAAAAACAGCTCTAATGTCTATCAACTGATGAGTGCATGAATAAAATGTAGCATATTCATACAAAGGAATATATTCAGCAGTAAAAAGGAAAGAAATACTAATACATGCTAAAACATAGATGGGCCTTGAAAACATTAAGCTAATGAAAAAGGCCAGCCAAGAAAGACCACACAATCAAGTGATTCTGTTCCTGTGAAATGCCCAGGATAGGCAAATCCACAGAGACAAAAAAGTAGCTTGGCGGTCGGCAGGGCCTAGGAGACAAGGGGAGATCGAGGGGTCATGGCTGAAGGGTATGGAATTTCCTTGGGAGGAGATGAGGGTGTTCTAAAATTGTGATGATGGTTGCACAACTCTGTGAATATAAGAGCTAAAAACTATTCAATTGTACACTCTAAATGGGTGAGTTCAATGGCATATGAATTTATCTCAATGAAGCAGTTATGAAGAAGAGAAAGAAGGAAGAGGAGGAGAAAAGGAAGGAAGGAAAGAAGGGGAGGAAGAAAGAAAGGAGAGAGATCCCTGCCCCAAAGACCTTCTTAAACTAAAGACAGTTGGAGAACGCACTCTAGACTCAGATGTGTCCTCATTGTGTCCGTGGGTAGGATGAATAGTAATTAACTCTCCTGCCAATGTCCCCTGCCACAGCTTCCTCTGAGCAGCAGGGTCTGGGACAGGCAAAGGGAACAAGGACTGTATCTACCATGGCCTCTGTCACTTCAGGGCACAATGCTGACTCTAGCCCCCCAAGTAGTACAAAATAATTTTGATAGAGCATGACTTTTTACCTGCCCTTGACCAGAAACGGATCCTTGTGTAACCCTGTGTACGGAAATTACTAATCCTAGCTTTAGGATGAAGTTGCTATTGGTACAAATAGCCACAAGATGACAGTGTTGTCCTACTCAAATTCTTAACACATGGCCCTGTCCTCAGCTCCTCCTCATAAGAGGTGTAAACGAAGTGATTCTAGTTTCCTGCCCCTCTGAAAACACTAGGCTTGAATTGTATTTGAATCAATTTTTTTTTTTTTTTTTTTTGAGACGGAGTTTCACTCTTGTTGCCTAGGCTGGAGTGCAATGGCATGAGCTCGGCTCACTGTAATCTCCAACCCCAGGGTTCAAGCAATTCTCCTGCCTCAGCCTCCCAAGTAGCTGGGATTATAAGCATGCACCACCACGCCCAGCTAATTTTTTGTATTTAGTAGAGATGGCGTTTCACCATGTTGGCCAGGCTGGTCTCAAACTCCTGACCTCAGGTGATCCACCCGCTTCGGCCTCTCAAAGTGCTGGGATTACAGGCGTGCACTACCACACCCTGCCACAAATCAATTATTATAAAGTAACTATTAAAGTATTAGCTAAATGAGAAGGAATTATGCTTAGGATTAAATAGCCCTTCTTTATTAAACCTTCCTACCAAAAATGTGATGGGAAAACTATTCAAGAATGAAAGCAAAGATTGCATTTTGATGGTTTCAACAGAAAAATGGATAAGCATGATATGGTTCATATAAGCAATGGAACATGATTCAGCCTTAAAAAGGAAGGAAATTCTGACACGTGCTACAACATGGGTGAACCTTGAGGACATTATGCTAAATTAAATAAACCAGTGCAAAAGGAAAAATACTGTATGATTCTACTCATATGAGGTATTTAGAGTAGCCAAATTCGTAGAGACAGAAAGTAGAATGGTGGTTGCAGGGGCTGGGGGAAAGAGTGGGGAGTCAATGTTTAATGAGGACAGTTTTAGTTTTGCAAGATGAAAGAGTTCTGTAGATAGTGGTGATGGTGTGAATGTATTTAATGTCACTGGTGCATTTAAAAATGGTTAAAATTGGTAAAGTTTATGTGATATATATTTTACCACAATATTTAAAAAGCAAGTTACTTCTAAAAATTTTCAAAATCATTTTTTGGGGGAGCATTGAAAAGTCCTCAGATGAGATGGTCACTCCTAGAATGAGGCAGAGAGGCGGGAGGGGAGGAGAGTGTCTGGAGAACGGTGGGCACAGGCCCACCAGCCCAAAACATCCCTCCCCACCCTCTGCTGACCCCGCTCCTCTAGAAGCCTCTGGCCGCCCCGCTGCTCAGCAGCTCAGATCCAGGTGGCTAAGGGCCACTCTGGGTGAGTACAGGAGTCACCAAAATTCACACTTAGGTAGTGGTTTGAATCAAAAGGTGCTGAGAGCTTCCATTAGGACTGACCTCTGGAATGGGCCCCTCACCGGGCCTGCGTCCACCCCACTGCTGTCCTCTGGATGAAAACTAGCAGTTAGATCTACAGGGTGATGCTTCCATTGAGCGCTTTTGTTACCTCCAGCACTGTTGTCAGAGCAGATGATACCCCTCACCCCTCACCCTCTGGAAGCTCAGAGTGGTCCCTCCAGCGTCTCTAGGCCCTGGAGTCACACACTGGCCCCTCCAGGCTCAATGGCCCCTGGGGCCCTGTAAAAAGGAGGCAGGTTCTGCAGTCAAGGTGACCTTTCTCAGCTACAATTTTGATTTCCCCTGAGGAAGGCCCCAAGGAATCCAGGGCTGTGTAAGGAATCCTGGCCCTTCATGCTGGGAGCCAGGATTAAGAATTCCTATACACAGGGCTGCCTAGTTCCGTGTCTAGTCAAGGGCAGGTAGAAAGGCACACCCTATCAAAAGTATCAACCAGGCCCAATGGCATGAGCCTGTAGTCCCAGATTCTTGGGAGGCTGAGTTGGGAGTATCATTGAGCCCATGGGGTGAGGTTACAGTGAGCTGTGATCGTGCCACTGCACTCCAGCCTGAGTGACAGAGTGAGACCCCCATCTCAAAAAAAAAAAAAAAAAAAGTATTTTCATTATTTGTACTGTGGGGGGCAGGGTGGCAAAGTCTGTGTGTGATGATGGTGGATTTGGGACGGCGATTGTCCACAGCACAGGTGAAACCACTATGCAGAGGGAAAAATCTCTCCCAGATGCCCCAGCACACAGGCACACACACTCTCACACTTGCCCACATGCACCACTGGTCATTATTAAATCGATGTGATTAAAATGTGCACAGACAGGCCAGGTGCAGTCCATGCCTGGAATCCCAGCACTTTGGGAGGCCGAGGCAGGCAGATCACAAGGTCAGGAGTTCGAGACCAGCCTGACCAACATGGTGAAACCCCATCGTTACTAAAAATACAAAAATTAGCCGGGTGTGGTGGCGGGCACCTGTAATCCCAGCTACTCAGAAGGCTGAGGCAGGAGAATCACTTGAACCCAGGAGGTGGAGGTTGTGGTGAGCTGAGATCATGCCACTGCACTCCAGCCTGGGCAACAGAGCAAGACTCTGTCTCAAAAAAAAAAAAAAAAAAAAAAAAAAAGTGCACAGACAATATAGAAAGCCCCTGAGGAGCAGATGCTTGCAGCCTCTGTGAAACTATCTGGTATAGAAGCTGTCCTATTTTTCTCCGGGAACAATGATGTCACAACTCTGCAGAAGCACCTCCAACAGAAGCCGAATCAGAGACCCGGGGAGGCCTGTGCAAAATGCTTTTCTCCTGGGCAGGTCCCAGCCCAGGCTACCGTTAATATGTAAACACCGAGAGCTAGAATTACCAGGAGGCAAAGGGAAAGAGAGCTAATTAGATAAACCTTCATGCTTACAACCCCATTAGTTAATTAAATGATCACTTTACTGTGCAGAAAGTGAGCTGTCAGACTAATCCAAGTGTTACCAGCTTTATGGGGTCCGTGGGCCCTTTACAAGCTTCCTCTGCTCCCAAGTGTCAAATTGGGGCTGTATTGATAGATAAAAGCAACATCGAGCTGCTCTGATTGCAGCCTTTCCCTTCGATATCTTTATACTGTGCTATAAAAGCCTATTATACTTAATTTAAAGAGTGAAAATTGTTGACATCTCTTTCAATTGCTAATCTTTAGGAAACAATGAATGGAATATTATTTGAAAGGAATAAAGTGCTCGCTTTATTGGAGAGTAGTAAAAATCTAATAGTTGGCAAAACAATATGGTGTTTACTCTTCAAGATAGTTGGGTTTATTAGCTTAAGCGATTGAGAGCATTTTACAGTCAGCCTCAGCCCTCTTGTGTTTAGGTTTTACTTGGGTTAGAGCACCCGAGGTTTTATTTGTTGTTGCTGTTGTTTCCCTTTTCTTTCTTTTTTTCTTTACTCTTTCTTTCTCCCCTCCTGCCACCTGGAAAAAGATCAAAGATGACACTTTTAAGGAACCCGTTAGCAAATATGCCATATATTCATTGAGCCAAAAAATATTCTGCAAGTGAAAAACATGTTTTGTCAGATGCTAAATCCTTCATGGGTGGAATGTTCTGAAATGAGAACTCACCAGGGCACGGGGCAGGGAGCTCAAAAGTGTTACGGGGTCTGGGAGCCAGGGCAGTGGATCTGTGAGTACGCGCTGCCCTGACCCCACCCCACAGCACACACACGCACACACTCCACCACGGGAGGGGAGGGCTCGAGGCTGAGTTAGAGCTTCTGCCAGCCCCGAGAAGGCTCTGGGTCACCTGTGTCCCTCTATTCAGCAGGCAGGGCCCACCTGCCTGCGTCCTCCACCTCCTGGCATCCCAGGAGGGCAAGGACTTTAGTACTTGATATGTGATTCAGTCACATCCTGGGAGCCCAGGAGGGAGCTTAGCACCCAGGTGTTTAATAAGCACTTCTAGAATGAGGTAGGAAGTAAGGAGACACTGAACCAGAGAAAGTGTGACTTTTCACATTTGAGACTTAGGGCTCTTGGTTTTCACACACAGGGTCAGGTATCAGGGGCCCAGCCGGTAGTCCCCGAATCTGAGCGCATGAATGCTGCTGCACACTCCCTGACTAGGGAGGCCTGCGGAAGGGCCCCAGGAAACACACTTTGTTGTTGTTGTTGTTGTTGAGACAGAGTCTCGCTCTGTCACTAGGCTGGAGTGCAGTGGTGCGATCTCAGCTCAGTGCAACCTCCGCCTCCCGGGTTCAAGCGATTCTTCTGCTTCAGCCTCCCGAGTAGCTGGGACTACAGGCATGTGCCACCACATCCAGCTAATTTTTGTGTTTTTAGTACAGACAAGTTTCACCATGTTGGCCAGGATGGTCTCGATCTCTTGACCTCATGATCCACCCACCTCAGCTTCCCAAAGTGCTGGGATTACCGACATGAGCCACTGCGCTCAGCCAAAACACACTTTTAACAAACACACCACCCAACTGCAAATGTTCAAATAACTTGGTTTCAGCAGAGGCTACTTTTCCTCCCATGGCAAGGTGCAGAGAGGCTGATGCGCACATCTGCTGCTAAGCTCCACCTGGGGTTTCCTGCTGCCAGGCTGTGGGTTCCAGGAAGGCCTGGCCCAGGACCCTAAATATTTGCCATCTCTGCCTCTAGTGGCCCTGCAGGTCTCGAATCAGGAATAAAGACCGCAGCACCACTGCACACAGAGGTGAAGCCCAGGTGACAGGTTGTGCCAGCTCCTGCTCATGCTCCCTGTTGCTAGAGATTGTGAAACAGGCAGGGGCGACCAGCCCCGTGCCAGCCCAGCACCAGCCCAGCGGTCTAAATGTTCCAAAGGTGACGAGGCCCAAGGCAGGGCCTCTTGAGTAAGCCCCCATGAATCTGATCACTCACGCCAAGAGAAGCTGCTTATCTCTTGAACTTTCAGCCTGCTAATTCCAACCAAGGTACATATCGCTTAGCTTTGGGCAATAAAAAGAAAAAAAAAGTGTGTTTATCTGCTGTAGCTAAATCCAGTCTCTCCCAGATGACTCTGCTGTAGGGCTATTTCCTTGTTCTCCAAGTTCCAGTTTCTATAGTCAAGGCCAGCCAAAGAGCACAGCTCACCCAATGGCCTGAGAACTTGGCCAGCCCGAATGCCCTGAGCCCAGTTACCCAGAGGCCCCGTCCAAGGTCACAGCCAAGGTCAGGAGATGGTGCTCAGGAGGCCATTGGCTTCCAGGCCCTCCATCCCATAAATAATGGGTTGCTGGTCAACCGGAATTCAAAAAGGGTTGATGTTATCTGAGTAAACCCCTTGTTGAAGACAGATAGGGCCTTCGGGGTGTCTGGAAAGACTAGAGCCCAAAGAAGCCTCCACCTGACACTGAGTTAGGACCTAGAGTCCCAGTGGCACAGGCCAGTCCTGAACCAGCCCACGACACCCCTGCTGCTACCATCTCCTCCCTGCCCTGGGACCTGGGATCTGGTTGTCAGCACCGCCATGCAGGGGAAATGGATCGGCAACAAGCAGAATGTCCATGCTTCCCCGTGGCCCTGGAGAGAAGGGGCCAGATGGAGAATGAGCCAGCTTTTGGCAAACACATGGACTCAATGTTCTGGAGTCTGCCCTTCACTAGGAGTCCGCCCTTCACTAGGAGTCCATTCCAGGCCTAAGGCAGCTCACCTTGGCTCTCTTTGGTTTTGCCATTGACAGAGGCTCGGATCAGCCGTGGATACATGGGAAGGGTGGGGTGGCGACAAGGACACCGCACTAGCTATTCCTTAGCACAGCAGCCCCAGAGGTGCATCTTCACAGAGGAGGTGCCCCCACAGCCCCACTGTCCAAGGGCCAACCCTCTCTGCTCAGCCCTCGTGCCAACTCTCACCTTGGTCAAAGGCGGACAAGGCCCCTGCAGATCCTCGTGTGTGAAGCGAGTCATTTTGCTGGGATGGAGCTGCTCAGATACAGGCTACTACCCAGGGTGCCCCCTTGCAGTGTGGCACTGAGCACAGCCATCTTTTAGGAACATGTCAGTGCTTGAGGTGCCTCAGCTGAATTGTGGTCTGGCAGTTTTATTTTCTCCAGAAGCAGCATGATTGGGCAACAGGTGCGACTGTCTGCAGAAAGCAAAGGCCCCACCAGGGCATCTAGAAAAAAGGGTTGGTTTCCAGAGCACCAGAAACAGCAGCCTTTAGGTGCCCAGTGCCCTGGACCTAGAGAGATCTGGGGACCAGAATGGGTGATGGGCTGGGAATGCAGCCCCGGGGCTACCTGTCCCTGTTCCTGCCCCTGGGCACCAGGCGGTCCCAGCATGCGGACTCCCACTCTGGCTGTGCCCTGCCGTAAGGAGAAGGGAAGGGAGGGAGGCCTCCTACACAGATTTCTTTGGCCCAGTGGCACATCTCATTGTCTCCTCACTCAGCATCCACTGAAGGCTCAGATACTGCGGGGCATTAATGATGCTGTAAGGTAATAAGGCCAGACGCTGCTCGTGCGAGAGCAAGCACTTGATAAAAGGGAGATTTACAGCCACATCCATCAACTTAATTATCTTTTACTAGAGTTTAAACTTAGTAGTAATCCTAATCTCTATTTAGTATGGTTTACAGGATCTATGGACACTTTACAATCTTCCTCTATTGGCAAGTGTCAAATTATGGCAATATTGATAAAACGGTGGAGTAAATGGGAGGTGAGACAACTCCAGAACCAGCTAATATGCATTTTACTGCACTGTAAAAGCCTATGACTCTCTGATTTCAGATGAAAATTTGTAGCCAATAATCAGAGCTGATAATGTTTCGGAAACAACTCTATGGGTCATAAAAGTCCCCTTCATGGCCTTCTACAATACGGACCTGACCATGAGTAGCAGGCAGCGTGGGGCCTGAGCAGGCTCCCTCCTGATGGCCTGCTGCCCTGGCCAAGGACAGGGCTGGGGGGCTTTGATGCCCTTCCACAGGAAAGGGTGCTGGGCCACCCCAATCCCGGGCCACCCGACTCACCTGCTTCTAGCAACCTGTGTGGGCTTCTCCTGCAAAGAGACCGTTTTCCAGAGGACCTCATAGGAAATGGCCTGCTACACTTTCCAAGGGATAGGAGAATGGAGCAGCTGGACCGGTTGCCCTTGGACTGTCTCCAGCCAGCTAGGCAGCCACATGAAGGGGATCTTAGGGCCAATATTATGGCTTTGAACCCAATACACCCGAAAAGAACCAGTGCCTTCACAGAAGTCACTCTATTTCTTTCTAATCCACTAACCTTTTGCAGTCAGCCCTATCCATTTTCCCTAATACCGCTTGACTGGTGTTCAGTTTAGACTTTCTCTATCTGGAAAACAGTGTCAAAATCATTGATGCTTCCTGACTTGAGTTACTTAGTACTAAGACCATGGTGCACCCCAAGGCAAAAATGCAGTTTTCAAACAGACGTTCCCTCTGGGACTGAGGGGCTGTCCTCAGAGACCTTTGCTTGTTCTGAAGGAAGGAGCCTGCGGTGATGCCTCCCTCTCAGCCCCTAGGACCTCCCCAGGGCCATGTCACTTGGAGGTTCTAGGACTGGCTCAGCCTACAGGGCCTCAGCACTGGGGGCAGGGCCGCCTTGAGCCCACATGGTGATTTGGTAGCTCTAGGAAAAGACCTCCTTTCTTGAGGTGGATGTCACCTGTGGCCCCACATGCTTCGATCATCTAGGCTGGAGGGCAGGCCTCCCTCGCACCACCCTTAGTGGAAGCTCTGGCTTCAGCCTTTCTCCAGACACTGAGTGTCTCAGTGCAGAAAGTCTGGCTTGGAGTCTGTAGCCCAGAGCCCCCAGCATGGCTTATTGGCTCCCTGGTTCTATTTTTCCTTTTCTTTTTCCAAAATACTTCTTTTTCCAGGTATCTTCTCTCTAAAGCTTTCCAAGCCTGATCCAGTCCAAAGCTGGTCCTTCAGTCCCTGTGACAACCCCACAGCACCCCTGGGAAGCGTTTACGGAACGAGGGTGTGCTTTCACCTTCCCACACAAAGTTAGAAGATGGAGCCCTGGACCCCAGCCATGCCTGGAGCTGAGAGACGGGGTGTGTTTCTAAGCCCCAGATTGTCACTATTTGTGCACTTGTGGCTGGATCCAGGTGTTAGAGCTTGAGGTCAAAGGTGTCTGGGGAGACAATGGCATTTCACAGAGCAAGGGTCCAGATTAGAGCACGGTGTGGGGATCACATGGCATGATCCCTGACTCGTGGCTCCAGAGACACTGCTACCACGCAATCCATCCGTTTGAGGGAGGAGAGCAATGTCGAATCGAATTAGAGTGCTATCTGGCATTCTCACCTGAATGGGGATTAGTTTATCAACTGTCTTTCCAAGAGGCCCCAGGGCACATAGCAGGTGCATTAAAGGGAGACGAATGGAGAGGAAGAGAGCCTGCCTTGCCAAAGAAGTCCAGCCTGGTGGAAGGCAGGGCAGGTAGGGGGGAGGTACGAGAGCACCACCACAGAGAAAAATCAGGGTGCTCAGGGAAAGGGGAGACCCTCTGAAAGTGGGGAGAAGGAGCTCTGAGGGCAGAAATACAGGCTGAGGCAGAGCCATCTTCGCAAATGTCCTTGGGATCCGCTTTACAACCTGCCCAGGACAACAGGGACTATAAAGTAGCTCCTTAATATTTTCTTTTGCTGAGGATAGACGCCGGCAGTGTCACAAGTTGCCTGGATGCATGCATTATCATTGCCAGAACACTTCTGATATCCTCAAAGTCATTCCTGAAACAGGTGGAGGCCTCAGGGTCCATCCATCTGGCCTGACACCGACCGGGTGGCAAGGAGGGCCAGGGGCCAGGTGAGTTGCAGAGAAAGCTCCGGCAAAGTGAGGGATTTCTGGAAAGTCAGAGAAACTTCTTTTAACTCAGGAGAGAATCTTTCCCTTTGTCTCTCTCTCTACAAAAAAAAAAAGAAAAAAAAAAAGCATTTTAGTGATAAGAAAGTTTCCAATTTCCACTCATCATGAGACATATTAAAAGAACATTCTCAAAGATTGTCAAGGCAATTGTAGTTAAAAGTCAACAATGGCTGGAAATAAAGTCAATACAATTTCTCTACCTGAAAATGTAAGTGTTCTAGAGATGATTTATTTGATTTATTTGGCCATAAATTATTTCCATGCACAGGTATTTCCTTATTTTCATTGTACAAATTTTAAAATTAATGTCATTTGTATAAACTGAATAGGTATTGAAGTGCTCAGGTACTTTCAGATCTTAAATATATACATTTAAAATATATATACGTTTAAAAATCAGGGTGCCCAGGGAAAAGGGAGACCCTCTGAATGGGGAGAAGGGAGCTTTGAGAGGCAGAAACACAGATCGAAGGGAGCAGTGTCTTTGTCTTCCCAAGTGTCCTTGGAGTCTGCTTGACAACTTGATCCCAAGGAAGTATGTCCCATTATCAGTGGAAACTGGATACTTTCTTATCACTTAGAATACTTTTTTTTTAAAAAAAAGAGACAAATCATTTTTATAAATGTACAATGTACATAAAAAAAAAACATCTAAAACTGCCAACATGAGGGTGGGCTAGCCGTTGGCTTTAGGGGCAGGAATAGCTTAGGAGCCCCAGTTGGTTTCACAAATGATACAAGGAACAAAGGGCTCCAGGCAAGGGAAGAAAAAGGCGTCCATCAAGCCAATTTGTTTGCCTGTGTGCAAGGAGGCAAGAAGTCATTTCGGGATTCCGCCCTATCTTATCCACCCTATCTTATCAGGTGGTAAATCTGTCCTTTGATCTTGTCAACGATGTGGAAAGTTGGAGACAGCTGCCACCACCCCTAGTCAGCAGTGCCTCACCAACCCTCATAAAACATTTATGAAACCTGTAATAAACGGGCTGATAAGGAAGAGGGCTCAAGATTTCAAAAGTCAGCAGCTCCACAGAAAATGCCCTTCTCTACCGTCAAGGTTTCTTTATTTGAAGAGCAAACACAAACCATCAATTCCCACTGGCCATAAAGTTTCTGAGCAAAGAGTTTCACCAAACCCTGAGATTAGCAGAATTTGTTTGGAGTCTTACCCATGTTCAGAAACCACCTCCCCTCCCCTTCCCGAAATTCTCCACATGGAGAAGGGCATAGAGGGCTGGGATGAGAAGAATGCAGTCAGGGAGAAATAAAGAGCTATTTGATGCCCCAGAGTAAATGACTATTCTATGATTGAGTCTGGAAAAGAGAAGAAGGCGTAGCATTTTAGTAGCACGTTGTAAAATATAACTTTGCACATATTTAAACTTCTGCTTTGTTTTCTGGGAAAATCAACTGAGCTCTCTGAGTTGAGCAGAAGTAGACAGAGTCCTAAACACGCCCCCACTATCTGGGAATTTTCTCAGTTGACCTTCCTGAACAAGTGTCAGAGGAGTTGAGCTGCTTAAACCAGAGGTCTTAGAAAATGGGGAAGTAAGGAAAGCCTTGAGAGCAGGGTGACTGGACAGTCTTCAGGGGAATGCTAATATGCTTCAGGGCAATGAATGTTGCTGCTGGCAGACCACTGTAGAAGGAGGTGCATTATATGCATCTCTTGCATGAGGAATAGGTGAGCCAGAGAAAGCATGGATGATGCCACAGGCAGGCAAGCAAAGATAAACAGTGCATGGGCTGAGAGAGAGAAAACAGAGGAAATGTACATTCTATACAAGCACATTTTTATCTAGTGCCTTGCTTTCAAGATGATAAAAGGCAACAAAAGCAAAGGATCATAGAATTGATTGGGGGAAAAAATTCCGGGTCTTTCATCTCTTCTGCTCCAGCCAACCGGTGGCCAATTAAAGAAAAAGAAAGACAACGACCCTCAAGGCGGCCAAATGAGCAAATCCTAGAGGCTGGGCAGCTCCTCTGCGTGGAAAGCCTCTCTCCTGAACATGCCCATGCTAGCAAATATTTCCCTGCATCCTCCTCAGAGAGCGCCTTTAGAGATGCTCCTCTCCTTTCTCTCTCCGTCCTCCACACTTGCCTTATTGCCTAAAAAAAGGAAATCCTTACGAACCCTTACACACTGGCCCCTGAGCTGTGTGGAGTGCCCTGTGCTTCTCTGTGTGTTTTCCATGTCAGTTTTTCTGTGTTCGGGAGTGGAGGTAACCACTGTTTGACCCTGTAAGGTGCCTGCCTGAGCATGCTTTGGGCACCTGGAGCTGATGAGAAGGGTGGCCCAGGGAATAGTGCTAAAAGTTGGGGACTGGGGGAGCTCCTGCCCACATGATCAGGTAATGCACTTGCCCAACAACACCCAGCAGAGGGCTCCATGGGCAGGTGTGTGGAGGGGGACTGCATGGATAGGTAGGGTGGGCTCCATGGGCAGGTGAGATCCATGGGTGGGGGGGTGCTACATGGGGAGGTGGGGGGTGCTCCATGGGGAGGTGGGGGTTGCTCCATGGAGAGTGGGGGGTGCTCCATGGGCGGGGGGCTGGGCTCCATGAGCAGGTGGGGGGGTGCTCCATGGACAGATGGGGCAGGCTTCATGGGTATGTGGGCTCCATGGGCAGATAAACTTCATGGCTAAGTGGGTTGGGCTCCATAAGTACATGGGCTCCATGAGCAGGTGGGCAGGTGGGCAGGCAGGGAGGGCTCCATGGGCAGGTGAGATTCAGTGGGCCTCAGTGTTGAGGTCACTGGGGTTGAGGATGCATGCACCTGGGCAAGTAGAAACAGCAGACATGAGGTTCAACTGTCACTGGGGACCAAGGACAAGCAGCTGGGGGTGTTGAAGATGTCCCAAAATGCTGGTCATCAGCATCAGTCAACAGCGGTTTGGAGAAAAGCCTCCAAGGTAGGGGACAGGCATGGACTCAACCTATAAGATGTAGAACCCGTTTGATTAATAGGCCATGTTATTTAGGTTTATATCTGAAGTGTACCCAAGTCATTCTGAGACCAGGGACTAGAGTCTATTTTCATGGGGAATCCAGCCCAAGGAAGCATCAGTCTTTCAGGAAACCCAATCAGTTGGGCCATTTCCTGTCCACCGCTATCTCTGGGCCAGAGAACTCCAGTGCTGTGAGCTGCAACCCCGAGGAGAGGGGAGTGCTGGTCCCTCAGAAAGGGCTGTAAGGGAGACAGGATGAGAAGTTCTGGGGACAGCAGTCCCTGTAGCACAGGCACACAGGTTCCCGTTACCCAGGGCAGGCCCCCAGCTTTCTCCACAAGTCAAGAGGCCATGAAGCATGGAGTTCCAAAGCACAAGCCTCTATCAACTGCCTGGATTCTACACGCAGCTCTTGCACTTACGACCTTCAGTATTCCATTCTGCACTCCAGTTCTCTCATCTGTAAATTGAGGGTCATGATGTGTGTGTGACATTTAGAGGATTCCACAGTTGTTAGCCATTGTTATTATTGTCATGGGGTGGCACCAGCACTTTTGCTTATTACTGCTCTGAATACATAGCTGGTGATTTTCATGGGCTTTGCATGTTCACAAACTATTCTGTGTGAAGCCTGGTTTTTACCCTGAAGTTTGGCGTTTCCTGCTTCTTCTCATCCACACTTACATTTTCAGCCTAGATCTCTTACACACAGCAACTTTCTTGCCTGTGGTCTTTCACATTCAACGATCACAAAATACACATGAAGTGGGTGTGGTTATTATCGCCATCTCATGGGCAAGGCTGCCGAGATGTGCAGTGTCCAGTGTTTCAGAGCACGGCTGGTCGAGGATGGAACCCTGAGCCTGATCTCTGAGGCGCGACTGCTGACTCCACTCTGACCTTACCTAATGGGACGCTCGGAGGAGAGGCTGGGTGGGGGGACACCAAAAGGCAAGGACGGTGGTGAGAGGGAGAGCAGGTGCTGTTACAGCAGGTGTAAACTGGAAGCAAGGACACCTTAGTTAAGAGTAACAAGACCCCAGACTGAACCCCAAGCCAAGGCCAAGGCCAGCAAAATTGCCATGAGATTATGGCTGGATCCTCTTTGCAGATGAGCTGGGTCAGGGCAGGGCTGGCCAGCATAAGCCTCCAGAGGCCAGGTCACATCACCCCTCTTCTGTGTCCCATCCTCACCCAGACATTTCTGTCCCCAACTCACCACCTAGCCCCAGCATGGCATCCCTGCCTTCCTTCCACACCAGTGTGGGAGTCCATACTCAGGCATGCCTTGTGGGCTTCCAAAAGTTGACATTGGCCATTTGCACACCCATGTTTTCAGCAGCATTATTTCCAATAGCGGAGCGGGAGAAGTAACCCAAGCGCCCATCAAAGGATGAATGAATCAACAGAATGCGGGACATGCACACAGTGGGATGTCATTTCTTAAAAAGGAAGGAAATCCTGGCAGATGCTACTACATGGATGAAATCTGAGGACATTAGGCTAAGTGAAATAAGCCAGCCACAAAAAGACAAATATTGTATGATTTCCTTTATGTGAGGACCATAGACTAGTCAAATTCACCCACACTGAAAGTAGACTGCTGTGTGCCAGGGCCTGGAAGGGAGAAGGATGGGAAGTCATTGTTTAATGGGAACAGAGTTCCAGTGGTGCAAGATAGAGCTCTGGAGATGATGGCAGTGATGGTTGCACAACAATGTGAATGTACCTAATGCCACCGAGCTGCACACTTAAAAGGGTTAAGGTTGTAAGTTTTACATTATGTAAAATGTTGGATGTTGGGTCCTGACCTCTTTAAACACAGCGGGCTCCACTGTCTGTCCTCTGGGGAAGATTGGCAGCAGGCTGTCTCCCCGGACCCCAAAGCTACCCCATCTCCCTTCACAGCCACCTGCTTGCCGAGCTCAGCATCCTGGCGCAGGGCTGCTTCTACCCCAGGGAAGGGCGCCCTTTCCTAGTTGGTGCAAAGATGCCACCTGTGCCCCCAGCCCCTTGCCCATGGGCAGCCTGCCTGGAGGGACACCTTCCTCAATTCCCATGAGGGCGGGCCTGCATGTCTGCTTCCTCCCTACTCGGCTGGGAGTCGCCAGGCACCATTCTCATTTCCCTCTGTATCCCCAGCTGCTCCTGCAGAGCCCTGCACACAGTTCATGCTTAAAAGACACTTGTGGAAGGGAGAAGAGAAGGAAGCCAGGGAATGAGGGAGGGAGAGAGAGGAATGGAGAGATGGGTAGAAGGGATGGATGGAGGGGAGATACAACAATAGCAATGGGTATCAATCTCCACTTTACATGCATAGACACGGCCTGAGAACGGGCGGGCCATGGATGCTGGGGTTTTATTTTAGGACTTGATGTCTCCTTCCGTTATCTTACTACCCAGAATCCTGAAAGCTGTGGTGGACTAAGAGGGTGCCCAGATCTCCAGGTGCCTATCCTGATGTGGCGGCCTCAGGACTCGGCTGCCCCTCTGCGGCCAATGACCCCGGCAAATACCCCAGTGGCTGTGGAGGTTTAGACCCTCCAAATACCTTTGCTACCCACCAGTGCCCACTGGGGCCTGCAGAGAGGCCACTCTTCCCTGCCCCCCAATTGCTTCTTGACATTGTATTTATTTATTTACTCATTTATTTTATATTTTTAAAAATTTTTTGTAGAGACAAGATCTTGCTGTATTGCCCAGGCTGGTCTTGAACTCCCGACCTCACTCGACCTTCCCACCTCAGCCTCCCAAAGTGTTGGGATTATAGGCAGGAGCCACCATCCTTGGGCTATTTTTCATTTGTTTGTTTTTTAATTTTTTGCGTCTTGACATCTTAGGCAAGAAATTCAGAAGTGCCTCCCAGAGGCCAAGGCAGATGAAGTGTGCTCCCCTCCCTTGCTGCCTCTGTGCGCCTTCCCACTCCCAGGGAGCCTCTTGGGGCCACCCACCCTCCTACCCCCTGTTGGTTCCTGCTATCTACAGAGTGCTCCTAGGCAATACTGCGGCTCAGGTCAGGCCAAGGGGAGTTGTGTGGATCTGCTGAGGAGCAGGGAGTTTCCAAGCTCAGCGCCCCTGCTGTTTGCTCACCTGTCATTTCAGCTTTGTGACAAGCCTGACATGAAAAGGGGAGAGGGCACATTTTTGGCAGGAGAGGTAATTTATCAGAAAGCTGCTGGTGATAAACATGCCTGTTGGGTGTTCGCTTGCAGCCCTGGGCCTGCCACGTGGCCAGTCCCTTGTTAATGCATAACCAGTGAGTGCCACTCTTGGACAGGTGCACAGACCTGGCTGTACCCCAGGCCCTTGCTTCCCACTCCTGATGAGGCCACTTTATCCTTTGCTTGGGCACAGACCCTGCCCACAGCAGGTCAGGATAGCTGAAATCCAGGAGAGGCCCTGCAGGCTGCTGCCCCATCCTTGGCCTTCCCGTCATGGCCGGTGTCTCCAGGCCTCAGTCCTCCGGCCGTGGGTGGGGACGGCCACAGAGATGGGTGTGGCTCCAGGCATGATGACTCTGACTCTGGAGGACGGAGGGGCATCAGAATCAGGCACGATGGCTCCATGTTGCAGAAAGAAAGTGCAGCTTGAAGGTTAAGGGGTGACATCTGAGAGTGGGAGCACCTCCTCCTACAATCTTAAATCCACTTCCCAAGGGGAAGAGAAGCCACTCACTAGTGCACACTGGACACGGGGCCAGTGAAAGGCTCATGTTTTTATGGGAAAGCAGCCTTTTAGAGTCTGTTTTCTTCCAGATGAGGGATATACAGAATGAGGAGCCCCAGGGAGAACTGCAGGCAGATGTCTGGACAGTGAGTGTGGTTGTCCCGCAGGAGTGAGGCTCTGCCACCACTCTGGGTGAACAGGTGCTGAGGGCTCCTCCTGGCACCCACCACCAACTTAGAGTGTGGCCGATGGGCCAGAAAGAGCCTGAGTGGGTTGTGTGGAAATCTTGTGGGGAGAGGTTCTCTTAGCTTCTTTGGTTGAGACCTGTGCTCCGTTTTCTTCTCATCTTCCTTAGAGGTTGTGCAGTCAAGGTCAAACCCAGACCCCCGGGGTCAGTGGTCACATTTTGGAAAATCCTGTCTCCTGGAAAAGCCCCCACTTTACAATTGTGGTTTGATGGCCAGTGACATGCGGTTGTGCTTTCTGAGAGCCTTGGGGAAGGCCATGACCTTCCTAGGCCTCAGTTTCCCCACCTTCAGAGAGACCCATCAGGCTCAGGATGCCTGGGATGACACCTTGGCATGAAAGACCCTGACACACCATAAGGATGAGCATCTCGCTGTCTCGTTTCTGCCCCTCGGCTCCAAACAATAAAGGAAGGAGAGAATGTTATTACCTTTCTTGCTAATTGCACCAATAAGTACTGCAAAGGGCTTTGGAGTAGAATTAGGTAAGAAGAGGTTATTAACCACACAGACACAGGCCTGGAAGTGCTCGGAGGCTGTGCGTGTGCCAGAGAGCAGTCCTTGTGAACAGTTGAAGAATAGCTCATTCAGACAACAGGTAATTGGTTGAAATAAGTTTCTAAACGGCACCAAATCCAGAGTGAACTTGGTGACTGGAGGGGGTGGGGGCAGGTTTTTTCCAGAAAACCTTTTCTTGAAATACACATACAGAAAAGTACAAAGATCACAAGTGTACGGCTTGATAAATTCCCACTAAGTGAACCTGCCCATGTAACCTGTACCTGTAGATTTAAGAACAGAGCACAGCCAACACCCCAGAAGTCCCTTTCTACCCAACCCAGGTAACACCATCCTGACTCCAAAAACCACAGTTAAGTGTTGCCTGTTTGGGGATTTCATGTAAAGAGAATCAAACGGCAAGTTCTCTGTTGTGTCCGCTGCTCTTGTTCGGAGTGATGCAGGAGGGGCTCATCCGTGTGGCTGCTCATGGTTGTAGCTCATTCACTCTCATTGCTGAGTGGTATTCCATTGTGTGACTGCATCACATTTTATTTGCCCATTTTACTTTTTTTTTTTTTTTTTTTTTTTTTTTTTTGAGAGAGAGAGACAGGGTCTCACTCTGTTGCCCAGGCTGGAGTGCAGTGGCATAATCACAGCTCATTGCCACTCTTTCTAACTCCTGTGCTCAAGCCCACCTCAGCCCCCAGAGTAACTGGGTCTACAGGTGCACCCCAACACACTCAGCTAATTTTTTTTTCATTTTTTGTAGAGACAAGGTCTTGTTATGTTGCCCAGGGAGGTGAGGTCTCAAACCCCTGGGCTCAAGTAATCCTCCCGCCTCAGCCTCCCAAAGTGCTGGGATTACGGGCATAAGCTACTGTGCGTGGACTGCCCACTCTACTATTAATGGACATGTAGGTTGTTTACAATGAGTAAAATACACGTGCATGTACTTTTAGTACACACTCAGTTTTCATTTAACACAAAGTGTGAATGGCCTTTTGGAACTTCTCATGGGGTGGGGAAATCTTGAATCATAACACAGCTTGGTATGCACACGTCACATTGGGAATCAGCTGGTTTCGCGTTCCCTCGTCTGATGCTCAGATTGGTCTGGGCAGGAAAAGCCAGGCCATACACGTGGAATTGGCAAATTGCAATGCACACATTTCTGTTGTATGCACACTGGGATTTGGGACAGGCTGGACATGATGTGGGGTCTGCAAGGTTCTTTTTCTGTCTGAGTTAGGCAAGCCATGAATATGAAAAGGGAATGTTTGTATAGTATCGACTTTCACTTAATGAAAATAGATTTAAATGCAGGGAGAGAAAGAGATAACATGCTACTAAAATGCAGGCCAATGACTCTTAAAAATATCACAGCTCCCAGCAAGTGGGTGGTAAATGTGGCTGGCAGAGATGATGTGTGGGGGGGGGCAGGTGGAATGCAGGGTTGAGGAGAGTGTTCAATGCGGGCAGGACTGATGGGAGAAGGTGCAGGCACTGGCGTTGCTGGGCTGAGCTGAGTCACTCATTCCCCAGGGACCCTGTCTGCGAGCAGGAAGTGCCAGATGGGGAGGCACTCAGCAAGTGGATGAGGACAAGCACAGCACCACTGCCAGCCCCTCTGCAGCATGACTGCACCCCAAAGCGTGCTGCTGGAGGCTGGGGAGGGTTCACCTGAGCCTCCATCTCTCCATCTCTGGAACCTCCCTCACCTTTCCACGCAATCAGCAGAGTGACTTCCCCATTCCACGTGTGTTGCCTGGCTCTTCTGGCCCAGCCCAACCTCTGAGCCTCAGACTAGGAAATGTGAAACAAGGTGATGTGCACCTATCAAGTTGTGTCATGGTTCAAGACTTCCTCACTTCATGAAAAGTTCCATAAAGGCCCTCCTCATTCTGTGTTAAATGAAAAATGAGCCAGTGTCCACGAGGAAGGGTGCTTCTTTTTAAAAATATTGCCATGATGGCTGGGCAAGGCAGCATGCTCCTATAGTCCCAGCTATTCGGGAGGCTGAGGTGGGAGGATGGCTTGATGACAGGAGTTTGAGGCTGCAGTGTGCTCTAACGGTGTCTGTGAATGGCCACTGCACTCCAACCAGGGCAGCATAGCAAGACCCCATCACACAAACACACACACACACACAGACACACACACCCAGAGATGTGTCTCACCCTCAGCTAAATCCAAATATTCATGGTGATGTTAATATCACACACTCAAAGCAGCCCAAAAAAGGGGAAGCAGCAGTCCCTGGAAGGTTATGTGTTCTACCAAGAAGCCCCCAACTTTCCTCACACCCCACCTTAACCTTTCACTTTGCTTTTCTAGATGAGAAAGGGCCTTGCAGCCACTGGGAAAGGCAGCAAAGCCCAAGAAATTAATATCACCATGAATATCTGGGGTTCGCTGAAGGTCAGAAGAAATGGGTGGCAGAAGAAAGAGAAAAAGAAACATTGACAGATGGAATCCCTTCACAGGTGGAATCCCTGCCAGGCCAATTTAAGTATCAAGAAGAGTGATCAGGTGGCAGAGCAATCCATGGAGGCTTCAGACTGATGCCCAGTGACAGCTGACTGCAAGCAAAGTCAAAGTGGTTAAGGCCACTTAAATATACTCCGTATTCACGAGTCCAATTTAAAAACTCCCTATTCACATCCAATTTAAACCTGCATCCCCTGTGTGGGCGGTGGATGTAAACGCTGAGAAAGCCAAAGCTAAGTGTGGCCCCCTGCCAGGCCAGCTGCTCCCTCTGTTCTCAGCAGCTGCTCCTGGACCTGGGAAGGTTCCAATCTGTGCTCCCACTGGTGGGAAAGACCACCCCACTCCTGGCGTCGGGGAGGCCCTGGAGCTCTTCTTTCCTCCTGAAGGTCCACGCAGCGCGGCCTCTGGGAAGGCAGGGAAGCCCAAGAAAAGCCCATTCTGATCTAGAAAAGCAAAGTGAAAGGTGAAGGTGGATATGAGGAAAGTTGAGGGCTTCTTAGTAGAACACCTAAATCTCCCAGGGACCTGTTGTTTCCCCTTTCTGGGCTGCCTCAAGTGCGATTGACAAGTCAAATTGGCCCCATCCACTCCTTAGCTGAATTTGCCCAGATTCTCTCTGGAACACAGGACTCAGCACCTCCACAGATGCATCTCCCCTGACAGCTCCATCTGCACCTGAGCCGTTTGTCAAGTTAATGGGTCACAGGAGCTCTAACTGGACTCATGCTGCTGTGAAGCACTGCGCATGTCTGCCGCAGGATACGGACCACCCTCGTAAATATCCGAGGCGATGCTGAGGTACTAATCAGCCTGCACTTGTGCCCTACACCCCTTTACTCTAGGGAGAAAAAACACATCTAACTCATCCAAGTAGGCCTCCCAGCAATAGCTCACCCAGTTATTTTTTATGAGATTGTTATCACCAGCAACCCCAAGATTAATAAAAATGGAGAGTAATAAAAGAAATCACAGAGGAAACTGATGCTATCAACTACGTAATAAAAGAGAGGAAGCAGGCTTCGTTTGTAATGACAAATTCTCCTTGTCTCACCAAGCTCAGAAATAAAGCCCCGAAAGAAGGGTGTAGTAGGGTGTAGTACGTGGCTTCAGATGTGTAGACAACATTAGCGCCAGGTAAGTATCTCTCAGCGGCATTCTCTGCTCTGTGCAAACCAGAGAGCTCCCTTCCACGAGAATTCGAGGGTAGTAGAAGGAAGAGGTCTTCTGTCTAGTCTGTGTCTAAACTTCTCACCTACCCCTAGACAAGGGTGCTACCCTCCTCACCACCACCCTCTCCTTAGCTTACGGCAGTGATAGCCAAGGCCCTGGAAGTGCCTGTCTGACGTCAGCTCCATGGCCTTTAGCTGGGGGCTAATGTCTGGGGTCCTGCAGCTGGCCTTTTCTGCACTTGACCCCAGCCACCCTTTCTCCTATCTCCTTAAGGAAGCCAGCAGAGCCCCAGCCAAATCCAAGTCCACAAAGCCAACTCGGAAGCAACGCACCAGCATCCTGTCCTGTCTCCAGGCTCTCTGGGCGGGTTCTTCCTGAGCCCTTCCAGATGGCTTCTGTTTGCTCCTCTCTTCACCAGATCTGCACATGTGGCCATGAGAAGGCAGCCGGGCTGGCGCTGGGTGAGGCTAAAGGGCGGTGGGATGGGGGAAGGGGGAGGGGAGGACGTGTGCAGGAGACTCCCGGGACCCAGCCCTGTTCCTCTCTCCTGCCTGGGACCCTGAGCTCCGCAGCTGGGGTTTGTATCAAGGAGAGCTTGCTCTCCACTGCAGAGTGAGAGGCTCACAGAAGAGCCACGACGTGGACTCCAGTGCATGGTGGGGCCTCTGTGTCTCTCTCACTGCGCACGGGAAGGGAAGGAAACAGAGGAGAATCACCTTTCTCCTTTTCTACTCCATAAACGCTGACCCCAATCCTGACCTGGTTTTCCCAGCAACACAGATGTGATGAGGGATTGCTTCGAGCTTGGGGTCATCCCCGCATTTTGAAAAGAGCCCTGTGCCACCTGCAGTGATAAAAAGGACCAGGGAGATGTAGCCCCAGCCAAGGGGGCCGAACTTCAAGGAGAATGTGGAATCAACTCAGATCCAAATAAATGTAGCCACCGTAGGGCTGACCCCAGCTCTGAGCCCGTGGGCATGTGTGCTGAGGGTGCAGGAGAGAGGAGAGAGGGGATCCCTGCAGTGGGGCCCGAAGCACTCGACACTCCTTTGTCACCCAGCTTTGAGGACGGGAAGGCCAGTCTAGATCAGGAGAATGGTCACAAAGGCAGGGTCTAGGAGGTGGTCGATTAGTGAGGAGGAGGGAAAGCAACAGTGGCGTGGGACAGGCAGGGTCCCTGTGGGAAGAGGTGTGATGTGAGACGCAGCACAGAGGGCTAGAACAGCAAGGGAACAAAGCACATTCGGGACGCAGGGACTTTGTGGGGGCCAGGACTTTCCCGTGAAACCTGGGAAGTTGAGGGGGTGTCATCAAGGATCACCAGGACCCTTCCCCAACTTTAATTACTGAAGACTTTCCCATGGTTAGCAAGAAAGCTAGGCGATGCTGCTGGGGACAGCCATCTTGCTTCTCCAATAAATGCAGCGAACAGCTCTGGCTTATCTCCGCTCCTGAGAAGACACATAGTGGGAGAAAGGGGGAGAACACATGGCAAAGGGAGAATTTCAGAGCAGGATGCATCCCTAAGCCCCAGCTGCCAGGACTGGGACCAGGAGTCCCCAAGGACTGCAGCCATGACTCATCCAGGCCTCGGTACCCTCCCATCTCTGAGGTTTTCTGCTGTGGCTCTGGAGCTCCTGTGCCCAGTGTCGCTTTGGGGCTTTCTCTTGGTGGAGACTTGGGACACTCGGTGTCGGAGCCTCCCAGCAGCATGAGGAAGGGGGTGCAAACAACGCAGATGACCCAGCTCCCCAAGAGGGGTCTGACTCCTGCATCCAGCGAGGGCTGAGTCAGGGCCAAGCGGAGCCTATCAGTGCACAATCCAAACACCAGCCAAGGCCCCGTGGCCAGGCCAGTCATAAACCCATGGCCGCAAAAACAGGCCAGAGAGCCCAGGAATACAGCCCTGCCCAGGTAATGATTAACTGGCATCCAGGGGTCCTGGAGGTCAGAGCGATAATGAGAAAGTTTCCCTGAACTCTCTGAAGTGCAGAGGGCCTGGGGAGGGGCCCTGCTGGCGCCGACTCCTGGGCAAACACTTCCTGCCCCTCTCTTTGCAACGACCAAACAGCCTCAGACCCTCTCACCTCCTTCCTGAGAACTGGGGAACTGACATCACAAACGCAGGGCCTCAGGGCCCTGGTAAAATCCACTGGGAATAGCCAACAAGGGCATCTTCCCAGGAGGCTGAATTTCCTCAAACATGAGGCTGATAAGCTCTTCCAAGAAGACAGGGCTTCATGCTTATCTTTATTGTCTGACGTGTCCTGAGACAGTAGGAGCCACTCTGAGTGAAACTAGAATATTATGTTCAGCGAGATTTTCTGCTTTCTGATTTTTCTAGTGCTTTTGTATCTTGCAGTGGAATTCTCCAGCAACTTTCTTCTGAAATTCCCAAACAACTTCCAGTGCAGAACTCCTGCCTTCGTTTAAGTTAAGGAAGGTTGCTGAGGCCCCGCTATGTGTCTAGTTGGGGTGCTTTGAACAGAGTGAAAAAGAATTCCCTCACCAGGAAGGCAAAGCTAACCTAGAGGAAAACGTAATAATGGAAAAAACTTTAAGGTGAAGGGTCTCTAAAGTTTCTCTGTGTTCTAGGAAATCGTAATGTCAGCTGAGGATTAAAGAGGCCTGTCCCCTCAACTTGCAGAGATAATCGAAGGAATAAAGAAATGACTGGACAGGGCTAGGTGGCTCATGCTTGTAATCCCAGTACTTTGGGAGGCCAAGGCAGGAAGATCACTCAGACCAGCCTGAGCAACATAGGTAGACCTCGTCTCTGCAAAAGAAACAAATGAACAAAACATTAACCAAGGGTGGTGGCACATGCCTGTGGTCCCAGTTACTCAGGAGGCTGAGGTGGGAGGATCACTTGAGCCCAAAAAGTCAAGGCTGCAATGAGCCATGATCGTGCCACTGTATTCCTGCCTGAGTGACAGAACGAAAACCCTGTCTCAAAAAATAAAATAAAATAAACGTAAAAAAATTAAAAATAAATGATTCACTTGAGGATATGTGGTTGTCAATGATCAAGATGGCGCCATGTTAAGGCTGGGCACAGTGGCTCACACCTGTGATCCTAGCACTTTGGGAGGCCGAGGAGGGCGAATCGCTTGAGTCTAGGAGTTCAAGACCAGCCTTGGCAACGTGGCTAAACCCCACTGCTACAAAAAAAAAAAAAGAAAAAATTAGCTGGGAGTGGTTGGCGCATGCCTGTAGTCCCAACTACTCAGGAAGCTGAGGGAGAATTGCTTGAGTCTGGGGAGCAGAGGTTGCAGTGAGCTGAGGTCATGCCACTGTACTCCAGCCTGACAGAGCAAGACCCTGTGCCCCCCCCCAAAAAAAGCATCATGAGCAACTCTCCCAAGGCTGGCTCCTGCACATGTCTTCCCATCCACCAATAGAGTCCCAGTTCACAGCCATTGTCACACCATCTGTCACTCCATTGTCCTGTCTTCCTCTCAACTGAGGGTGATGTTTAGAAGCATGATTTCTATCTAATATTGAAGCCAGAGGCTCTTCCAACACTTTCCAGAGTCTTCTTGTAGAAAAGGAGCTATGGGTGTTTCCTTGAAAACAGACCCCGATTCCTGTGACACACCCATCACATGTTGCTCAAAGCTATCCCAGGATATTACCAAATATTTACATCCTGTCCTGGGTGAGCAGGTAGCAGTGCTAAGGTAAGACAAGTTCCCAGTTCTGGAGTCTTCCTACTCCAGGAGGCCAGTCCTGAGCAGTGTGATTCCTGTGTTATCTAATTCATCAACTAACTTCCATTAAGACCCCACCCCGGACTAAGCCATTTTCATTTCCCATGTCTATTGGGTGAGTCGGTTTTCACATTGTTCAGACGTGTGTGACAACACTGATCTACTTTTAAATATGTTAAACATTAAAGTGTCCACAACATTGTGTGCTCCTGATGGAAATAACACCACCACCTGTAAAGTAAGTATTCTTGACAAGAAAAAAAATCAAACCCAATCCAGCTTCTAGATCTAACTACTAGTTTACAGGAAATATAAGACTAGGGACAAAATGTTAAAGGACACCCAGGGCTGCAATCAGCAGAATCCAGAATGTGGAAACTACCCATCAGCTGACACCTGTCATAGCTGGATGATAGTACATGGAGGGGTTGTTGTATCATTTGCTCTACTTTTGTGAAATGTTTTATAATAATGGGTTAAAAATACTTACAAGTGTTTACATACACTCGGCCACAAATCCAAAATAACATCCAATCAGACACCTCTCCATAACCCACTGTGATGGGAGACAGTGACAACAGATATCTGAAAAAGGGATCAAAATCTCTGCCTAGCACTTTATTGTGCCTCACCTCCATGCTGACCTTAAGCTGATGCAGACCCGGGTGAACTGATCAGGGGCCATCGGCAAACCCTTCTTTCCCCGAGGGTCATGAACTAGCACAGTTCCTGGGGTGGGGGATGAGGAGTGTGCAGAGGCTCTGCCATGCTCGCACAGGCCCCTCAGACTCTGAATCTGAGTCAGTACCACTGCTCCAGGGACACCAAATGTGGGTGTGGAGGGTGATGCTGGCCTGAGTTCTCAGGCCTGGGCTCCAGATCTGACTCTGCCGCTCACCACCTGAGTGACTTCAGGTAAATCACTTAACCTCTCTGAGGGCCAATGTTTTCCTCTATCAAAAAAGGAGAATCAGGCCAGGCGCAGTGGCTGACACCTGTAATCCCAGCACTTTGGGAGGCCAAGGCAGGCAGATCACTTGAACTCACAAGCTGGAGACCAGCCTGGGCAAGGTGGCAAAACCCCATCTCTACAAAAAATACAAAAATTTGCCAAGCATGGTAGTGCGTGCCTATAGTCCCAGCTACTCTGGAGGCTGAGGTGAGAGGATGGCTTGAGCCCAGGAGGCAGAGGTTGCAGTGAGCCAAGATCACACCACTACACTCCAGCTTGGGTAACAGAGCCAGAATTGGTCTCAAAAAAAAAAAGAGAGAGAGAGACTCATTCGTTCAATAAACACTTGTGCAGGATGTGAAAATGAGGTAGACAACAATCCCTGCAGTCAGGGAGCAAGGATCATGCACACAGAATACTGTTACACAGGGCTGGATGGGAGAAGGGCCATTGGGGAGGTAAACACCACTGAGGGGTCTGAGCGGAAGAGGTTCACTTCTCTCTGCATATCAGGGAAGGCTCCCTGGAGCAGGTGGCATTTGAGCTGGACCCTGACAGATGGCTCTCAGCAGGTGGATGTGGAAGAGGAGGGCATGCCGGTAGAGGAAGTGCTGAGCCCACGGCAGGTTCCGGGTTTTGCTGGAGCCCAGAGCTTAAGAAGGAAGCAGTGAAAGATCAGGCAGGTGAGGCCAGCTGCGGAGGCCCTGAATGCTGCCCAGGGTCCAGGGATTTGGAAGGCCATGGGAGGCCATTTGGAAACTTTTGAAAAGGGTGCTTTAACCAGGACTGTTCTTTAAAAGTATTATAAAGAGGATGGACTGGAGAGAAAGACTTCATCCTATTTACACTCTAGGAAGAGAAGAGGCCCACTCAGCTTCTCCATAAACTGTTTCTGATAGAATCGAGGCAGATGCCTCAGACTGTGCAGCAGGGCGCCCTTCTACAGGAGAAAAACTGCACACACACATACACACACACACGACATACACCACACACAACACACACAACACACAAACACAACACACATACACCACACACCACACACACACAAACACACCACACACACAAAACAAACACACCACACACACCTCACACCACACACACACCACACAAACACAACACACACACCACACAAACACAACACACATACACCACACACCACATACCACACACACAACACAAACACACCACGCACACCTCACACCACACACACACACCACACACACCACACATACACAACACACACACCACACAAACACAACACACATACACCACACACCACACACACACAAACACACCACACACACAACACAAACACACCACACACACCTCACACCACACACACCACACACACACCACACATACACAACACATATACAACACACACCACACACACACCACACACACAAACACACCACACACACCTCAAACCACACATACACACCACACACACGACACATACACAACATACACACCACACACACACCACACAAACACAACACACATACACCACACACCGCACACATACACCACACACCACACAATACACACACAAACACACCACACACACAACACAAACACACCACACACAACACAAACACACCACACACACACCACACACGACACATACACAACACACACAACACACATACACAACACACAGCACACATGACACAGACAACACAAACACATCACACACATACCCCCACACACCACACGCACAAGACATATACAACACACACGATGCACACACAACACAAACATACCACACACACCACACACACAACATGAGCACACCACACACAACACACAACACACACCACGCATAGACAACACACACCTCACACCCACACCACACATGACACACACACAAAACAAACACACCACACACAATACCAACACACCACACACACATCACACACCACACACATTACACACACACGATACATACACTACACACACACCACACATGACACACACAACACATACCACACACACAACACAAACACCACACACAACACACACAGCACACACAACAGAAACACACCACACACCACACACACAACACACATGACACACACACAACACACATGCACAACACACACACCACACGTACCTCACATACCACATACACAACACACACACACCACACACGACACACACCACACATGACACACACACCACACACCACACGCACATCACATACCACACACACAACACACACACACCACACTCACACCGCACACAACATACACACCACCCACAACACACACCACACACAACACACAACACATTCATAACACACAATACATGCACACCACACATACACCACACACACATCACACACAACACACAACACACCACACACAACACACACACAACACACACCATTCCACACACACACCCCACACACAAACACAGTTTTGTGAATGAGGAGGTGTTTGGCAGAAGTCTATGAACCACATAGGAGAGAAAGCACAGCTGGAAAATTGAAATATGTCAACCTCTAAAATGCAGACATGGTTAAGGGTGAAACTGTGAGACACAGGGAAAATGATGCCTCCTTTTTTCTCCTGTTTCAGAGAGGAGCCTCCTCTTTGCATCTTGCTTTTGTTCATTCTGGAACCAAATTCTCCAGGACTCAGAGGATGGGAGCATACAGGGGATAGGGGGCTGGCCCTTTCTATCCTCTCTACAGAAGAAAACAACATTACAAAAGCAAAATGCATGCAAGTAAAAAAAAAAGTTTCATAGAGGTGTGCTGGAGAGTTGATTCATAACCATGTTCATTTTCTATTTGTGTTGTCAGCTTTTTAAAATTTGTAATTTAAAATTGTACAGGAGGATTGCTTGGGATAACAAGTTCAAGACCAGCCTGGGCAACATAATAAGACCCTGTCTCTACAAAAGAAACCATCAAACAATACATCACACACAACACACACAACTCACATGCACACCACACACACACGACACATGCATGCCACACACACCACACACCACATACCGCACACCACACGCACATCACATACCACACACAACACATGCACACCACACTCACACCACACACAACATACACACCACACACAACACACACTATCTGGGCATGGTGGTGCCCGCCTGCGGTCCTGCTACTCAGAATTCTGAGGTGGGAGGATTGCTTGAGCCCAAAACTTCGAGGTGCAGTGAGCTGTGATGGTGCCACTGCACTCCAGCCTGAGTGACAGAGCGAGACCCTGTCTCAAAAAAGAATAATAAAGAAATTTAATTTAAAACAATAAAAAAGAAATGACTCACTGGAGGACATGTGGTTGTCAACTATCAAATCCTGTGATCCCCATTGTGAGAGGCATTGTGATGAGATTTTCCTCTTCTCATTTTTGCAACAATTAACTTTAATAACTTTTCTGTTCTTTCTCTTAAAGAGACCCCACAAACCGTATAAACTTTTGACCCTCCAAATTCTGATCTCAAGACCTCAGAATAGAGAGCATCCCTGAATTCACACATCCCTTTTGCTGGTGGTGAAGGGCTGAGTGGGGGAAATAGCCCCTTAAATGGGTAGGCATCTGCTTCTCAGTCCTTTTGATAAAAGTGTGGATTCAGCTTATCTGACCAGCTAGGCAGGATTAGTATGTCCCTCTCATAGATGGAAAGTTAAGTGATTTGTCCACAGTCACACCCTGACAACCTAGCTGAGACCCCAGGCCCCAGGCTCCAGGCCACCGCAATATCAGCTGCCTCACTGTTCCAGGACACGGAGAAACTGGGAATGCACCTGCCATCCATAGCATCCTCCCTTCCTGGTTTTGATAAATCAGACTAATCCCTCTCCACTTGTCCACTTCTCACTTCACCCCCTTCATGGTCCCAATGAGAGATCAGACAACATATTTTATTCGTTGTGAAGCTTTGCAATCACTTGGGCCGGGAACTGGCAAAATCAGGTCATGATGGCAATCCTTGCTGGGGATCCTGAGGCCAAGGAAGCAGGAAAGACCCAGGAGTGCAGGGACTCGACCCTGCGGGGATCCTGTGTCTGGAGATGCCAAATCACCACATTCTGCCTGAGCCCGGAGGCTACCTGCTGAGCCCCCAGGGACGCAGTGGGACTGAGGATCATGGAGGGCTTTTTTCACTTTGTTGAGAGCTAGACTTGATACTGATGGGGAATATTTAGAAATAGCAGCTAAAGAAGTTTGGGATTATGATTGAATCCAATGTTGTTGAGAAGCATTTCGATCTTTTTTTAATTTTTAAAATTTTCTTTTATTTCCATACGTTATTGGGGAGCAGGTGGTGTTTGGCTACATATGTAAGTTCTTTGGTGGTGATTTGTGAGATTTTGGTGCACCCATCACCCGAGAAGTACACACTGTACCCAATTTGTAGTTTTTTAATCCCTTATCCCCTTCCCTCCTTTTCCCTCTGAGTCCCCCAAAGTCCACTGTGCCATTCTTTTTTTTTTTTTTTTTTTTTTTTAAGACAAAGTCTCACTCTGTTGCCCAGGCTGGAATGCAGTGGTGCAATCTCAGCTCACAGCAACCTCCACCTCCCAGGTTCAAGTGATTCTCGTGCCTCAGCCTCCCGAGAAGCTAGGATTACAGGCACCAGCCATCACATCCAGCTAATTTTTGTATTTTAGTAGAGATGGGTTTTCACCACGTTGGCCAGGCTGATCTCAAACGCCTGACCTCAGGTGATCCACCCGCCTCGGCCTCCCAAAGTGCTGGGATTACAGGCTTGAGCCACCATGCCTGGCCCACTGTGTCATTCTTATGCTTTTGCATCCTCATAGCTTAGCTCCCACATATGAATGAGAACATACAATGTTTGGTTTTCTATTCCTGAGTTATTTCACTTAGAATAATAGTCTCCACACCCAGTTAATTTTTGTACTTTTTGTAGAGATGGGGTTTCACCATGTTTCCCAGTCTGGTCTCAAACTCCTGAGCTCAAGCAATCCACCCACCTCGGCCTCCCAAAGTGCTGGGGTTACAGGTTCATGCCACCGTGCCTAGCTTCACTATTTGTTTAGACAAATATTCCACATCCATGATTCTCTCCGGTCAAAAGTTCTTTTTGAGGTGATGCTGTTGGCTTTGGCCAATCAGAGAATGAAATACCCCGCCCGACACCCACCCCCACACACACCTACACACACTTGCTGGCTGATACCTGAAACCCCCGCGGCAGGGTCAGAGCTTTGGTCCCCACGCTTAAATGGAGGCTTGAGACCAACGCTCCCCACCCTACCCGCCGATAGATGGAGCCGGTGAATCCCTACTTGGTTATGGTTGGGTCCTATCCCTCATTCTTCAAATTCATTCACCCTCAAGTTAAAAGAACCAGGTGGGATACCAAAATGCAGGGAGTTTTGAGCCACTGGAGCGAGCCTGCTTCTTCCACCGTAGGGGGTGGACAATGGGGCAGGGGCTGCAGGGTCACCCCAGGTCGGCCTTCCCCGCTGCCTGGCCATTTGCTGGAGTCTGTACCCGGAGCTGGAGTAACTGCCCCTCTGCACTGCTGCATCATCTGTGACATTGAAGAGCCCCGTCCAATTGGTCAGCTGGTCACCACTCTGTCAACCAAACTGGAGGCCTCTGGCAAGAAAACGAAGCAGTTGGTACCCATGCCCATTTGCTGTGTTAAGCCTGTCTACCAGAGAGCTACATTCTGTCACAGTACCCAAGTGACATGTTGCCTTGGTCACAGAGTTTAAGGAGATGATGGTAATGATCCCAGCCATGAGGATGGCAATCATAAACCACAGCCCTCGGCAGTGCTCTCTGCTCTTCCACACCCATCCCCTCATTCCATCTGTACCAGCAGGACTGAGAGCGCACATTTCACACACAGGCACATTGAGGCTCTGCAACATGAAGGTCACAGAGCTCTTCTTCCTCCTATATGATGCCATCCCTCAAATCCTACCTCTAGGTAAGCCAGAAGAGCTCAAGCACCAGCACTTTGTCCTCCTCAGAAGCCAGACACACTTCAGAGCTTTTAATGAAATCTACAGTTTTCCAGCACACAAGGATACCACTTCTGGTTTAAGATGATAAACTCAACACATGTTTATCTCCACTCCTTCCCCAACCCTCACTAAAATGACAGCAAAGGGATAAACCAGACATGCATGTGCAGAGGCGGCCATAAAAGGGCCCAGCCACAACATGCTGGAAGACACAGAGCACGAGGTCACGGACGTCAGCCAGGGAGAGAGTGGACACCTGCTGCCTGCAGGAAGCAGATCTACTCACAATGAACATCTCAGGAAGGCTCAGGAATGGAAGGCCCCCAGGGTCAGCGAAGGTAGGAGTACAAAACAGAGCTAACAGCAGGACTGTTTTAATTTTGCATAAGGAGCAGCTAGATGACCCTCCTTCCAACACCCCACACATTCCCACACCAGGTCTTCTTCCCAAGTCCAAGCAGCCTGGCCACTCCACCTGCCCACCTCACACATGTCAGGAGGTTGCTTTCAGGGGAAATGGACCCAGAGAAGTTCTGCACTGTTTTCCTCATAACAGAGACTCCGCACTGAAAACAGCGGTTGTGCCTGAAAGTCTACTTACTGAGTGCACCTGGCTTCCGAATGCTGGAGCCACACACTCTGCCTTCCAAGTTTCGTGAGGGATGGGTTTCTCAGGATGGACACTGATCCACTCAAAAGAAACAGATATGAAGGACAGGGCTGGTGCCCACCTGATCACCCCAGGGCAGGCTTTCTCAGTCTGGCACTATGCATCTGGGGCTGGCTACTTCTTTGTTGTGGGACTGTCCTGTGCATTCTAGGATGCTGAGCAACATCCCTGGTCTCTACCACTGGATGCCAGCAGCACTTTGATTGTTGTGACAATCAAAAATGTCTCCAGACATTGCCAAATGCCTCCCGGGGGCAAAATCACCCCAGTTGAGAACAACAGTCTACAACAATGCACAGAGCTTCCAAGAAACCTTCTAGTGACTGTCTGGCCCTTAAATATAAACAGGCTGTTAGAGACCACCAACATGTGAAGAAAGCTTTAACAGTCAGAGAACAAAACAAAACAAAACAGTTTTCTCTGCTCGTGCCTAGTGTGGCCTCGCTACACAGAACAATGCCAGTGAGTTTGTGGACCTGTACATCCCGTGGAAATGCTCCACTAGCAATCACGTCATTGGTGCCAAGACCACACGTCCATGCAGATGAACATGGTAAGGTTGACCAGGTTATGGGCAGGTTTAACGACCCGTTTAAAACTTATGTTATCCACAGGGCCATTCGTGGAATGGGTGAGTCAGAGAAGCATTTCTGAGTTTGCTTGTTTCAAAATCAGTTTCATGCATTAATACCCAGGAAGCTTCGCTGGCAGCTCACTTCCTGCTGTCCCACACTTTGGCTCCCCGGCCGCTGCTGCTGGGGACGACCCCTTTCTCCCCTGGCATCTCCCTGAAGGCTTCCTTCTGCTTCCTGTTTCTGGGCCTCTGGACCAGACCTGAGCCAGTAAAAGGCAGTCGGGTGGCAGCGTCCTGCCAATTGTTGAATCTGGGTGACGGGTATAAGGGTATTCCTTGTACTCGTCTTACTACATTTGTGAGTGCTTGATATTTCTTTTTTTTTTTTTTTTTTAGTGATAAGGTCTCACTCTGTCGCCCAGGCTGGAGTGCATTGGTGTGATCCCAGCCCACTGCAGCCTTGAACTTCTGGGCTCAAGCAATCCTCCCGCCTCAGTCTCTGGAGCAGCTAAGACTGCAGGTGTACACCACCATACCTGGCTAATTAAAAATTTATTGTTGAGACAGGGGTGTGGCTGCTTTCCAACTCCTGATATGAAGCAATCCTCACACCTCAGCTTCTAAAAGTGGTGGGATTACAGGCATGAGCCACTGTGCCCAGCCAATGCTTGAATTTTTAACGATGAAAAAAATCCAAAAGACAAAAAGGGTGTTGATGGATCCGGGAGCTGACAGGATTTGTTTGCTGGTCACATAATATGGGTGAAGATTATACCTGGCATTTTACATGCCTTATTTAATTACCACCAGGGACCCAGTGACCACGACCTCAGAGGGCTCCCTGCCCTGCACAATTACCTGGAACATTCTTTCCCTTCTCCTCATCCTGACAGACTCTTCATTGAAGGCCCAGCTGGAGCGTGATCTAAGGTCAAAGCCTCCTCAGGAAGCCACAGTGCCTGAGCCCGGAAGGTGCGAGTGCTTTTCTGAGGAGTCTGGGCTGGATGGGCCGGCCTGTCTCTCTCAGCACCCAGGGAAGGAAAACCCTGCGGAATTCCTGAGGGTCGGGTCTGGGAATGTGTTTTACAAGCTCTCCAGGTGATGCTTACGAGCACTAAAGTTTGCGAACCATGCCTAGTTGTTTAAATTGCATTTCTGAATGGCCTGGGAGGCCACCTCTCCCTGGTTCTTTACTTGCTGTCGAAATACAAAAGTGTGTGTGCACAGGAAAAAGACTCGGGGGGATAGACACCGAAAATATGAGCAGTGGTTATCTCTGGAAGGCAAGGTGACCGGTGACTGTTATTTATTTTCACATTATTGTCTGTTTCATCTACAATGGTGTTTGGCACTTGAATTAACTCCGAAAGACCCGGAGTCTTTATGGTCTTTAGCTTGCAGAGGAGGAAGGAAGCAGAAGGAAGGCCACACTGGAAGGACCTTCATTAAATAGGGCATGACAGTCAGTGGGGACAGTGACTGTTGTCACTGGACGATTTCTGGGTTGAGAGGGCCCCATGGATGTGCCAGGGAAAGAACTCTAGCCTCATTTATTCAGGACCATGCAAAATAGCTTTGCAGGTGCAGGGCCAGTTTGAGCACATTGGTGGATGCCTGAAGTTTCTAACAATACATTTTAAAATAGAATATTGTTGGTGGTTTCTTCTGCCTCCAGAGGGCTGGGTTCTAATCAAGAGGGACTGAGCTTTGTGACAGGGTGTCCATGCTCCTTCTTCCCTTTTCCGTGACCCATGCCACCAGTGTGGTGGAGCCCCGAGTGTCTCCCCAAGCTGCTACCGCCTTCTGCCAGTGGAAGCTCCCCACAGGCGGGCTGTTGGCTATGGGCCGGGTCAACGTCCACGTTATTGGTCAGGCTGTCATAAAGTGCAGTTGCCTGACACCGGCTCTCTGCAGAGGGCATGTCGTGGCCACTGCGCCATCCTCTGACCTGGCACTGGGAAGACTGTGCCAGTCCCTGAGCCACACTAGCACTAAGTCTCCCTTTCAGGATCCCATAACTGTGATCGAATCCCTATGACAAGGGAGTGGCAGAGGCTGAAGAAACAGAGCTCTGTCCAAGACTTGGGGCTGAACTCCTGCCGACCAGAAGCAGTGGATGTTCACTCACCGAGGGATGAGCAGAGCCAGCCCAACATCCAGGCAGGCCCTGTCCCCAGCCAGGCGACGGCCAGCAGTCCCTGCAGGGCTCTGTCACAGTTGGGAGCAGCTTTCTGAGTGTGCTCTGCAGAGGACGCCACAACCCATTCACCCATCTCCCAGACTGCCTGGCTTGCTGATTTTTCCTACCAGCAGCCATGTTCCCATTAAGAAGGCAGCCTTCTAGAACTTTCTCCTTCTCTTCCATGTCTAGTCCCTCCCCCATGCCTCACCCCAGGCACTTGGGAAAAGGGAGAAAACAAAGACAGAGGCGGGCAATTCTGGTCCCCTCATCAGCCTTCTTATTTTCTCTCTAGAAGTCATCAGTAGCATCCTTTCTTGAGAAATCAGAGGCAGGGGCAGGCGAAGAACTGGGAAGAGGTGACCCGCAGCGCAGTGAGACAGGAGAGATCAGAACTCAGATGTCTGAGTCCCGGGCCCACCCCCTGCACGGTTGGTGCTCCCTCTCTGTTGCTCTCAGCTGCTCCAGCTGCTGCTGCCGGCCATCCCCAGTGTCTGGAAGGCGGCATGCCGAGGGGTGCTGCAGAGCCATTTCCAGGAGGGAGTTCATGCAGGCCGCCTCTGGGACAGGAATGACAAATCCTGAAGCAGCGGTGGTCGGCACTCAATTTATAAGCATAATGTTTTCTGCAAAGATCTCCTCCCCTCCCAGCTTGTAATTTAAATTGTGTTCAAGGAAAACAAGCTGAGTGTTCTAAAACCCAAAGATAGTAATAACATTGAGCGTGATAAAAGTCTGGAGGAAAAGTGATTTACTCTGATGTGTTTTTCACCTCACAAACTGCTAAATAAACAGAACACACACAGCCCCAGAAGTGTTTTATTGCACCTCCTGTGTGTATTTCCTGAAGATGTTTCTCTGCATATCTCAGCCTCCATAATTTAGCTAAAGCTGCAGAGGTGGAAAGCCACTCAGCCATCTGTCCCTGCATCAACCTGGGAGTTGCGTGGCTGTATTACCTGTGCTTCTGGGAGTCGTAGCCCTTCAGGGGTGGCAAGGGGACTCTGGGGCTAGCAGGTGGTCATGTCACAAGCAGTTCTCCTCCCTGGCTGGTAGGGCGCTGCTTGGCCTTGTTCTGGCAACTTAGAGTGCGTTGTTTACATTTTATATCTGTTGGTTTGCACAAAACACACTCACACTCCATCCAGTCGGTTTTGTTGTTGTTGTTGTTGTTGTTGAGACAGGGTCTTGCTCTGTCACCCAGGCTGGAGTGCAGTGGTGTGATCATAGTTCACTGCAGCCTCGACCTCCTGGCCTCAAGTGACCCTCCCGCCCCAGCCTCCTGAGTAGCTGGGACAACAGGCATGCACCACCATAACATGCCTGCCTAATTTTTGTATTTTTTATAGGGACAGGGTTTTGCCATGTTGCCCAGGCTTGTCTCGAACTCCTGGGCTCCAGGGATCCACCCACCTTAGCCTCCCAAAGTGCTGGGATTACAAACATGAGCCACAGTGCCTGGCCCCCTCCGCCATCTTAAGTAAAATGGAGGAACCCAAAAGTGTCCAACTATGCAGACCTTCTACAATGCTTGGAAGTCTGCTGTGGAATCTGGTTTTCAGGGAGATTCCTAAAGAAGCAGAAATGCCATCAGGAAATTGGTGGAGGTACAAAGGAAGCGAGAGTAGGTAGGTTTTATCCCCCACCCCCACACTTGCTGGCTGAGGTGGTCTGTGATAGGAGCCACCCAGGCTCTGTGCCTGGTATTTGATGGGGAAGGGGACAGAGGTTTCCACATAAGAAAAGGATACTGACTGTCTGCAGAGCTCTAATCAGTCCTGTTGATGGCATCAAAAAATGTAAAGTTTCCAAAGGTCTCGTTAGTAGCCTACATTCAAAGCCCTCCCTTTGTGGTGACATCATGCACACAGTTCACCTATGGGGGACTGAAGTTCTCACTCCTCACAACAACAAATCTATTACCAGGTGTTAAAGTTATAGAAGTTGGCCAGGCGCGGTGGCTCATGCCTGTAATCCCAGCATTTTGGGAGGCTGAGGCGGGCGGATCACCTGATGTCAGGATTTCGAGACCAGCCTGGCCAACATGGTGAAACCATCTCTACTAAAAAAAAAAATACAAAAATTAGCCGGGTGTGGTGGTGCACACTTGTAATCCAAGCTACTCAAGAGGGGGAGGCAGGAGAATCACTTGAATCCAGGAGGCGGAGGTTGCAGTGAGCCAAGATTTTATGCCACTGCATTCCAGCCTGGGCAACAGAGCAAGAACATGTCTAAAATAAATAAATAAATAAGTTAATAAATAAAGTTATAGAAGTTGACTCTTATAAGATGGGGAGGTCTCTACTGGCAAAAAGGGATACTTTAGAATTCTTTACCTCCCTCCTACGCACAACTAGAGATTGACAGTTTTCTTATATAAGGCCCCAATATCGCCATACAAAATATCTTTCCGTTAGAGTTCAGTGGTTCTTAGTCTTACATATACAGAATCATTCCGCAGAATTGTTTACCCAAAACCATCTCACTGTGCTTTATGGGGCATTTTTTTTTTTTTTTTTTTTTTTTTTTTTGAGAAGGAGTCTCACTCTGTCGCCCAGCCTGGAGTGCAGTGGCGTGATATCGGCTCACTGCAAGCTCCGCCTCTCGGGTTCACACCATTCTCCTGCCCCAGCCTCCCCAGTAGCTGGGTTTACAGGCACCCGCCACCACGCCCAGCAAATTTTTTTTGTATTTTTAGTAGAGACGGGGTTTCACTGTGTTAGCCAGGGTGGTCTCGATCTCCTGACCTCGTGATCCACCTGCCTCGGCCTCCCAAAGTGCTGGTATGGGGAATTTAAGGGAATTTTAGAGGTAATTGAAATGTGGACATGATTTTTGCCTTTCACACTGATGTCAGAGCCTATCCTGTGTGTAGATGCCACGCACAGCGTCTGTGGGAAATAGATGCGCGCATGCCGACTGTACTTGGGCTGTTCTCCCAAGATTTGTCTCCCCAAAACCTGGACTGTTCCTCTTGTGACTTTTTTCTATTGTTGCCACTTTGGGCCTCAAATATAGAGAAGAAAAAAGCACAAAGAAAAGAGAAAAGGGCAGCATGTCAATAGGGTTCGTTACCCTTAGATTTAGGGGCTTTTTTTTTCTGTACCTTACATAAACATATTCAGGTCAAAAAATAATATATCATCCCACAGTTGAAAAAAAAAAAAAAAAGAAAGAAAGAAAACACACAACACGTGCAATACGTCCCGGGCGCCACTCAGTCTGAAGCTGGCCCAAGTTTATCTCTGACTGTCCACTGGCAGTTTGAAACATTGCAGCTCACTGATAACCAGAAATGAGTAAGCACTATGACCGTTCAGAATGTCACACTGAAGCACCAATAAAAAGCTCATAACTTTCGCAACAGCAGAGTTATGTGGCCAGCATGCTGGGGAAGGAACGTTTACATTACCCATCTGCAGGTTACAAATGACTGTTTAATCAGCGTCCTCCTTACCTAACTTGGCCTTCTTGGCCCTCAGGCCCAGGCGGCCCGAGAGCATTCCACGGCAGCTGCAAGGCCTTCCAATTCCCGGAAAGCAGAATGCAGCCAACTGAAAATTCCTGGAGCCAGTTTTCTCAGAGATCCACATTAAACCAGAAGCTATATCACTGGAGTCTGGGAGGATCTCAAGTTCTGAGCAGAGCTTTCTCACCCCCTCCTGCTACTAATGAGGGTCAAGGTGCTTCCTGAAAGTGAGGCCCCTCCGGGGAACTTGACTGCCATCGAGGTAGAAAACCCTGGAACTGGAATGCAGCCACATGCTGGCTGATGCGGAGATTATCGTCATTTAAAAAGTGATGACTGTGAGAAAAAAATTATAATTGATTTAAAAGTAAAGGACTAGAATGAGATCTCTTGATAACTCTCCCCCTCCCCACCTCCCATCCACCCAAACTCAAGCCCAGCCCTCATGCATATGGGATCAGCCCAACTGGCCTTCTCATAGAGTTCAGCTTCCAGGGTGTGCCGGTCACTTTGCCCCGTGCTCCCAGCAAATGGTCAGGCAATGATGCTTTTTGGTGATGATGATAACTTTGGGTTTTGCTTTTTTCTTTTTTAAATTTTTGGTGTAATTTATACATAATAAAGTGCATAAACCTTAAGAGAATGTTACTATCTGCACACATCGGTGTGATCAGCAACCAGGTCACAATAAAGGCATTTCCAGTCCCCTAGGGGCTCCCTCGTGCTCTTTCCCTGTGCCCAGTCAACCCCATCCTGCCACTTGACCGGAAGACGTAGCACCATTCTGACTCCTACCTCCATGGGTTTGTGCTGCCTGGTTTTGAACTTTATATGAATGGAATCACACACCAGTTACTCTTATGCATCTCGCCTTTCCCACTGCACCTTTTGTCTGCAACAGTCTTCCATAATGGTGTGTGAAGCTATGACTTATTCTCTTCCTTGACAGCTGATGTGTTTTAACGGTGAGGGCTGGTCCTTGTGTGGCCTCAGTCTTCTTGTCCTGTTCCCCCGACTCCTTCTCCATTCAAATCAACATGGGAACTTGCCCCCACTCTGTGATTTGCTAAAGATGGGAATGTTGGTTCCACTCATCCACGTTGCTCTGGAGAAAATCAGTGTACCCACCCTCCCTACGCACTGACGGTGCCTCCCATTACCCAAAGGCTCTGGTGAGGATCCTGTTTAAAATAAGGCTTGGCCACCCCTCCAGGAATGTGAGACATTGCCGCAGTCTCCTGGAAGCCTTTTTGGAAATGCTCTCCCTGAAGGAGTTTCATCAATGGCAAGAAACCAAATTGGCTCTAGAGCCTGATGGAAATATTGTATTCGGGCCTTAGATGGTGTCAAGACTACACTCTGTTCTGGGCCGGTAACCAGCATGGAGAAATGCCACCATTGGACATTGGCTAGGAAATGAGTTCAAGAGATAATAAAGTGCAAAAACAAAAAGCGAAAAGATGTATTTTTTAAAACATTTATTTATTTATTTATCTGTAGAGATGAGGTCTCACTATATTGCCCAGGCTGGTCGCAAACTCCTGGGCCCAAGCAATCCTTCCACCTCGGCCTCCCAAAGTGCTGGGATTACAGGCATGAACCATATGCCCGGCCTTTTTTTTTTTTTTGAGATAGAGTCTGGCTCTGTCACCCAGGCTGGAATCCAGTGGCTCAATCTCAGCTCACCGCAGCCTCCACTCCCAGGCTGAAGCCATCCTCCAGTAGCTGGGAGTACAGGTGTATGCCACCACACCCAGCTAATTTTTTTTTTTTTTTGTATTTTTCATAGTGACAGATTTTGCCACGTTGTCCAGGCTGGTCTTGAATTCCTGAGCTCAAGCGACCCACCCACCTCAGCCTCCCAAAATGTTGGAATTACAGGCGTGAGCCACTGCACCCAACTGAAAAGATGTTTCACAGGCTGAAAAGGAAGGCCAGTAGTAAGTAAGGAGAAGAGAGGAGAGGGTGAGTCTTCCTAGCTGTCAGAGTCTAAGGAAGGGAATGCTTAGACATAAGAGTAGAATGGTACGGTCAGGGGAGAATCGCAACTTCTAATATTAAAAACAATTGTGGGCACTGTGGGTGTGCAAGTTAGAAAACATGTAATGAACATGCAGCTACCAGTCTGGCCAGTAGATGTCAGACTAAGACAACCTATTCTCTGTGAGGCACCACCACCCAGCTGATGAATAGCCTCTCTGAGCCAAAATTCAGTAAGAAACGTGGGACTCAGAGAAGGTGTGGCAGCATTGTCAAATTAGGCAAATCTCTGTTGTTACTCCAACAGTCTAATGAGCAAAAAGTCCTGTAGGAATCACAGCTCTTTTTCTCAACTTTTTTCTTTTTCTCTCTTAACCCCAAGCTATACTTACATAGATAATAGAACTCAAGAAAGACAGGCTTCTTTTCCGATTTCCAGTTATTTATTTCAATATAGATACTCCTTTCTGCTAAGTTAGAAAAATTGCATAGCTTGGGATGTGATGCGTTTGAGACTTTTTAATTTTTTAAAAAAAAATTTCTTTTTTTTTTTTTTAATGACAGAGTCTTGCTCTGTCACCCAGGCTGGAGTGCAGTGGTACAGTCTTGGCTCACTGCAACCTCCACCTCCCGGGTTCAAGCGATTCTCCTGCCCCAGCCTTCCAAGTAGCTGGGATTATAGGCACCCGCCACCATGCACAGCTAATTTTTGTGTTTTAGTAGAGACAGGGTTTCGCTATGTTGGCCAGGCTGGTCTCGAATTCCTGACTTCAGGTGATCTGCCCACCTCAGCCTCCCAAAATGCTGGGATTACAGGCATAAGCCACCATGCCTGGCCACTTTTGAGGCTTTTTGCAATGAGAGATACCCAAACTCACTCAGGCATTGCCTTCGCTGTAGCATCAGAAAATATTTATTGAGGTTCTATACTCAGGTCTGTGGCTTGGTGTTGGAAAGTACAAAGTGCCCCTGATTCAGGATCTCTGCCTTCTAGCTGTGAATTCCCTACTCGTCTAGAATTTCCTTGAGCACCAAGACCAAACCTTATAGACTACTGGGTCTCCTGCATGGATGACTGTGCTTGGCACATAGAAGAATTTCAACAAATACCTGCTGCTTCTGTTGTCTTCCACAAGTACCAGCAGGCTAACATGTAGGGGATACCACTCAAAATCCGACAGTACACAATTAACTGCTAAATGGGCAGTTGAGACACCAAAGCGTTTTAGGTTTTGTTTCTCCATTTTCCCCGGCTCCTCGCACAGCGAGGACCAGGATCCTGTGATCTGTGTTTCCTTTGCTGTCATCATTACTAGAGACCATGTACTGAGCACGTCTTTGTGCCTGGCCCTGGGAGAAGCGCGGTGTGCATTCTCTCTTAATTTTCACAACTCCATGAGGCAGGTATTACAATTATTCCCATTTTACAGATTAAAAATCTGAGGCTTAAAGAGGTTCGATTTGCTCACAGTTACAGCACATTGAGTCTGTCTAGTAACTAGGGTGATGGCAGCAGGAATAGTCTAGCAAGGCATAAGACACAGGGGTCAGTGATGGTTGGTGGCCTAAGCCCCTCACCCAGCAACATATGTTTTCAATGAAGATCATGGACCTGTCTATGTTTTCAATGAAGAGCCCGTGTGGTTTGAAAGCGCACCAACTGCAAAAAGCAGACTGCATCCTGGAGGGGCGAGTCCCCACGTATAACTTGCCCAAGAGCCTGGGTGTGTGGACTCACTCTTGGCATGGCCGTGAAAAGCAGTCATCCACTTCTTAATTGATTGTACACTGGTTCCATCTCAAGGATTCCCAGAGAGGATTAAGAAAAAGGATGTTATTCAACCAAAATGCTGATCAAATTAAATATTCAGATCTAAGGTATGTCACTTAAGATCTCAGCTCAAGGCTGAAATATTTATAAGGAAGATCCTTTCCTACTTTCCTCTTCAAATCTCACATGTCTGTACTCAGTCCACCTCCCGCTTCCAACCCCTTTTCCTCTCTTCCTTCACACTTTGCCCCTTCAGAGCAAACACATTTAGCAAACCCCTGGATGTCCCTAACAAGTCCAGGGACACAGCTCATCCTTGGCTTTCTAAGAACTCATGATGCTGATGCCCAGGCCATGAAACCAGACCCAGGGGGCAGCAGCTTTACCAGTGCAGCTCATTCGGCACCTACGATGTGCTGCGGGATAAGTCTAAGAGAACCGGCCTTCATTCTCTCTCCCTATGCGTCCCGCCTGGTCCTTGAAATAAGTTCGCAGTTAGAGACTGGTTCTCAGTGGGGCTGTTGAGATCTCTAAGGCAGCAAGTTCACACTTCATTACCCGCTGCTATGACCAGGGAAACACAGATTCCAGAGATAGGCTGTCTCTCTGAGTAAAGTATTGCAGTAATGAGCAGAGACTCCAAAGCCAGAATTATAGGCTCCCTGCCCGGTTCTGTCACTTCAAGCTGTGTGGCCTTGGGCAAGTCGCTCAGCCTCACCGTAGATCTGTTTTTTCATCTGCAAAATGGGACGACAATGCTGCTGCTGTTAATGATGATGAAACAGCTACTATTTGTAAATAACTTAAAACAGTGCAAAACACAATCCACTCATGATTTTTTAACCAACATCAAACATTATTAAAAACCTTATTAAAATTTTTAACCAACATCAAACCTTATTAAAACATCTCAGCCTCTGCTCTCGGTCCTGAGCTCATGAACTGTGGTTGCCACTAGAGCAACTGTTAATGGAAACACAAATTTCAGATACAGATTAAATATTGAGCTGAACCCACTTTCACTAATTCAACAAATTAGGCTTTCTTTGCCTTACTCCCGAAGAAAGGTTCGATCTTCTGTCCTCTTGGGACCTTGTCAGGTCTCTGACCCCAATCCTCTCTGCTCCCAACTGCTCATCAGATATCAGGGTCACTGCCTCTTTGGCCCCATTTCTGATGGCCTTTGGGTTCTAGCTGCTCTTAACTTCTGCCAGTAAACATCTCGGCTCCTATTACAACTTCAGTGTGGTTCAAGTCAATGATCATGTATTAAGCACCTACTAGCCCAAAGCACTTAAAGAGATGCGAAGGTATTTCCATGCATACCCTCGGGTGAGGTGCGTGCTGGGCTCATTGAGTTATCACACAAAATGGAACAAGCCCTCTGGCTGAGACCCAAAGTGCTGCAGGCAGAGTCACATGCAGAGGCAGAAGGGGAGGCAGCCTCAGAGAAGGGGCGGCCTTTGACCTTAAAAGATGAGAGTTCAGTAAGGAGAGCATGGGTACAGAGCTTTGAAAGCACAAGGTGTTTAGTCATCCATTCATTCAACAAGCATTTACTGAGCATTTGTCATGTGCCAACCACTGGGTTTGCATTCCTGCTCTGCCACCGTATGATCCTGGTGTATGATCTTGGATGCTGTAACCTCTCTGTGCCCCAGTTCCCTCAAGTACAAAACCATAACACTAGCTATCTCACAGATTCGAGTGCTCTTCGGACAGTGGCTGCTACATATGAAGTGCTCCATGAAGGCTTACAGATACTATTGTTGTTGTAAGTTGAACAAATGGTTGCCTTAAATGCTGTATCTGCCTGCAAAAAGCTCACAAACACTGCTAGAGCAGTGGATATAAAAATGAATAATAACACTTCTGTGTACTTTCGTGGGAGAGGTATCCTGTGATGTTTTTGTATGTGAACCACATCCCTTTCCAAATTCTTGCAAATGAAAATGCCTGTGTGTGTTCCTGGCTTTCTCACAAATTCCACTCACGGCATCTGTACTCTCCGTTCAGAACTTCACATCAGTCTGTGCTTCATTTACTAACACGCTCATGCTTCCATTTCTGCCACCCTGGATTATCGTTGCCTTTGGGCTCTGCCTGTCTTGTCCTTGGTTCTCTGATGTTTTTTACAAATATGGGGTGCACTGTGCTGGGGGCCGGCGCACACAGTGTGTGGAGAATGAATGAGCCAATGGAGCAAGTGACCCAGATCTCTGAAGGGAGCACCACAGGTGGGCCACCTGGCCACCCCAGAGAGCCTCCATAGGATAGTGGCCCCAGCGTGCCCTGAGTGGGGCTTGGCAGACTCAGCAGAAGAGGAGGCGGTGCAGAGAAGGCAGTGCAGACAGGAGGCGGTGAACCCGGGAGCTTGTGCTCCAGTCTGCAGACCTTGAGGAACCACGGACGATTTTGAGCGGGGGAGTAACAGGACACAAACTATTTCCAGAAGGCAGAGTGGTAGCAATAGGACCCTGGGTGAGGAGGAGGTTCAGGAGTGGGGAAGACCGGTCATCCTCTCTCTGCACTCTATGTCAGCAGGTCTCAGCCAGGAGCAATTTTGTTCCCCTCCCTCCAGGACATTTGGCAATATCTGGAGACATTTTTGGTTGTCATCAGTTGGGGGTGGGGGTGCTACTGGCGTCAAGTGGGCCAAGGCCAGGGAGGCCGCTGAACATCCCACAGAACTCAGGACAGCCCCCCAAACAAACAATCCAGCTCCAAGAGTCAACAGTGCGAGACTGAGAGCTCTGGCCTGGAGCACCTCATCAATAACACTCCGCTCCCAGAGTTGAGTCTCCAGCCTTGACACGTGAGGCTCCTCCCACGCCCACGCTGTGAAGGGTCTGCAAACCAGGAGGACCCCGCTTCTTGCTGGGGCAGACTGTCCCCTTCCCTCTCCCTGTGCATCCCGCCTTGTCTTGGAAATGAGCTTGCAATGGAAAGACTCGCTCTGTGGCAGGCTGCTGGGATCTCTAAGGCACTGGATTTACATTCATTATCAACCACTGTAACAAGGAAAGCATGGATTCGATTTGGGCAATAAGCCAGCTCAGAGGCTCCTGCACAACCCCAGAGACCCCACAGTTATTGCTGGGAACACACATGGCAGAAGGGTCATGGCAGGGACCAGGAGAACACGGCAAGGGCCCCCCACCCCAGCCGTGAGCCACCGCCGCTTCCTGGAGCCACTCCTCTCTCACCAGCCCCATGGCCACTTCTCCTCTGGAACGAATGTCAGCCCCACCTGGCTCCTCTTCTCTTGTCTTCTACTCACCTCACCTGACCTCTTCCATCCCCACATCGCTTCAATTCTCAATAACTGGAAAATTCACATCTCCAGTCCAGACCTATCTGTTAAGCCCCCACACCGCGCAGACGTCTCCATGGGAATGTGAGGACCACCTCAGCCTCCACGCTCCTGATGAACTCACAGTCACTCCGCGCCCAGGCTCCTGCTCTGCTGCTCCCAATTGTCCAAGCTGGAAAACCCTAAGCATCCTCCTTTCCTCCAGCCCCTGCCTCCGCCAGCAGCCAACCACCACCAATCCTCTGCACCGGCCTCCCTGTGTCCCTGTCCCCTCCCACCAAACCCTCACATGCCCGTCACTCCACCTTATGTGCAGGGCCATGGGCAGCACTCCTGGCCACCAACCTCACCACATCCCATCACATTTTCCTGCTCACATTTTCCATGACTCCAGTGTTCTTTTTTTTTTTTTTTTTTAAGATGGAGTCTCGCTCTGTCGCCCAGGCTGGAGTGCAGTGGCGCCATCTCCGCTCACTGCAAGCTCCGCCTCCCGGGTTCACACCATTCTCCTGCCTCAGCCTCCCGGTTAGCTGGGATTACAGGCGCCCACCACCACACCCGGCTAATTTTTTTTTGTATTTTTAGTAGAAACGGGGTTTCACCGTGTTAGCCAGGATGGTCTCGATCTCCTGACCTCGTGATCCACCCACCTCAGCCTCCCAAAGTGCTGGGATTACAGGCTTGAGCCACCGCGCCTGGCCAACTCCAAAGTTCTTATTTGTTTGTTTACCTTTTGGATCCTGTTTGTATTTCTGTCAGTGACCTTGGGGACAATGTAGATAAATAAATGCATCAGAGAGCACCTGTCCATTCATAATGGCCGTTGGTTTTCACCACCGTCCTATGAGACAGTAAGACAGTTGGTAGTGGCACCATTTCACAGGTGTGGAAACTGAGGCCAGCAGGTGGAAGAACCAGACTATTGGTGCTTCAGTAACTGGGCAGAGCTCAGGGGAGAACCCAGCTATCTGGCTGGTCCCATCCTGGGATCTTCTGGCACCCTGTCCCACTATGGTGTACCCAGACCTTTCTGGAGAAATGTCACCTTGGAGCACAAGTTTACAATCTGTTGGGTCCAAGAGAGGAGGAGGTCACTCTGTTTTCTCCTGTAATGCAGGCAAGGGCAGAGTGGAACTGGCACAAAAGTGAATGGAAAAGGCCTGGAAACACGCCAGCCCCAGCAGCCTCCTCCCCACTCCCAGCTCCTCCACAACACTGGAGGGTTTATTTGCGCATTTACTCTCCCCAGCCTTGAACCTTGTTGCTATTCTAGTTTGCACATTCCTCCAAAGTCATTCCCCTTTTTGCTAGATGACAAAGTTAGAGTGAGAGGAAAGAAACCGGGGTCAGTGGTTTTGTCAAACCAGCCTAGCTCAGCCCAGGCCATTGTCCACTGAGTTACATAAACAAGACCTCAAGCAGACGAGCAAGGGTCTCCTTCCCTTCTCCCCTACCCCAGCCCCTCTCCAGACTCCCATCCCCCAACCTCTGTCCAGTTGACCAAGATCCCTCTGGATAGCAAGGACCTAGCTCTGGAAAAGTGCTCTGAACGCAGCCATGCTGTTGAGTCAGGAGACCTGGCTGGGCTCTGGTCACGGCTCTTTGTTCATTGTGCAAGTCAAGGACAGGGCACAGGATGAGTCCCCTCCTCCTCTGGTCATGGAATCTTCACTTGTACTCTGCAAGGATGGACTGATGTTTCAAGGATCAGGAGGCACGAGTGATCCTATGAAATGGGTACTCTGCCCGTAAGAGCCTGATGACGCACGGGACCCCAGATACCTCTGCACTGTGGCTCTCCCTAGGCAAGATGGGGAGCACAGCACAGGCTAGCAGTGCCGTCCCTGGACTCTGCCTCCTTGGATGGGGCAGCAGGAACAAATGCCAGTCCTATTTCCAGTTCTCTGAGAAATCTCCATACTGTTTTCCATAAATATGGGGCCTCCGTTATCGCTCTTTCTCTGTTATATTACAATGGTTCCACAATATCTTTAAGTCCTTGTGTTTTAAGAACAGCCCAGGGTTTACCTCAGAATGCCAAAGAGGGTGCAGTGGTAACCCACACTTGCCCAGGAGAGGGTAAGTCCCTGGGTGGTGCTAGCTCATCCACTGAGGCCAGAGAGACGGAGGGGGGCCAGGCACAGCCACCTGCTTTACCCAGCATGAGGTTTCTCTCTCCTGACGGCCTCTGCTTTCGGGTCAATGGCCCAGGTAAAAAGACAGGTGGAGGTATTAACTTCGCTCTGCTCCAGCCAGCCTCAGCATACTCTTTGAAAGCAACAACCAGGCCAGGTGCAGTGGAGCACCCCAAAGTGCTCATCCCAGCACTTGGGGAGGCTGAGGCGAGCGGATCACCTGAGGTCAGGAGTTTAAGACCAGCCTGACAAACATGGTGAAACCCCGTCTCTACTAAAAATACAAAAATTAGCCCGGCATGGTGGCATGTGCCTGTAATCCCAGCTACTTGGGAGGCTGGGGCAGAAGAATCACTTGAACCTGGAAGGCAGTGGTTGCAGTGAGCCAAGATCGCACCACTGCACTCCGACCTGGGAAAAAAAAAGAGAGAGAGAGAGAGAGAGAAAGCAACAACCAGTCAGAAAAGTTTTCTGTCTATATCTAGACACATGGCTGGCTGTCTTTAAAAAAATAAAATAGGCAAGGCAGGCTTCCTTTGGCAGAGCAAACATGTCCACAATCCCACAGACAATCCTTCAGTTGTGGAAAAACCTCCCGAGGCCAGGGCTGCCTAATGCAGCTCTTGCTAGGAGCCCTCCCAGCCACAGAGCCCTGTTGGTGATCCCAACATGCAGGGAGGGATTGGGGGTGCAAACAACTTACATGGAGACTTCTCTGTTCCAAAGCAGCACCTACATGCTTGGGCAAGTGCCTGGGATAAGTCGTTGGTCCCTTGGCAGGGATATTTTTTCCTCAGCAGACAGGGGTTCTGATGACCAGGTATGTGGGAGCAGGTGCAGGTGTGTGATTGGGGCAGGGCAGGGACCAGGAAGGTAGGAGATCAAAATCCACCCCAGGGCTTTCCAGCCAGGACTGCCTTTAAGCTAATGGTTTTCAAAATGAGATATTGATTTTGAATCCTACTTCTTTCAAAAGCCTGCATCACCAAGCCCTGTGCCAGTGCTTGTGATTTAATAACCCAGAATGAGAGTCTCCTCTTGGGGTTGAAGGGGCAGGGCTGATTGTTAATGTTCTGAGCACGCCAGGGGATGAAGGCCTCTGTCGGAGAAGCTCAGGTAACCATTTCCCTAGTGGTCCTCCTGCACCTGCACCCCCTGCTAAAGCTGTCCCTGCAGGCCTGCTCAGTCGCCAACCTCACCTCTCTGCCCAGCTCCTCCTTCTTTTTCCCACTTAGACCAGGGGCGATGTTTGCCCACCTGCCCACCAGGTGAGGTGCCCTTACCCACCTAAGACCGCACCTGGGGAGGCAGCATGGCCGAGGGGGATGACTTTGGTGCCAAAAAGACCTGGGGCCAAATTCTGGTTGCCATCATTTGCTAGCTTTGGAAATATCATTTAATTTTTCCAGACCCCAGTTTCATCATCTGTTAAAATGGGTACAACCACTTCAGTCACAGACTCTCGGTTAAAAGTAACAGAAACCCAGCTGGGCACGGTGGCTCATGCCTGTAATCCTAGCACTTTGGGAGGTCAGGATGGGAAAGTCACTTGAGTTCAGGCGTTCAGGAACAGCCTGGGCAATATGACGAGACCTCATCTCTACAATTTTTTTAAAAATTAGCTGAGTGTGGTGGCGCACACCTGTGGTCCCAACTATTCAGGAGGCAGAGGCAGGAGGATCACTTGCATCCAGGAGGTCGAGGATGCAGTGAGCTGTGACTGCACCACTGCACTCCAGTCTGGGTGGCAGAGTGAGAAGTGAGACCCTGTCTCAAAACAAACAAAAGTAACAGAAATCTATTTGAACTGGCTTAAGAAAAAAAAAGTGATTTATCAAGGGGAATCTGTGGTATGTCATGAAATCCAAGGAGTTGCGGAGCTGAAGAAAGCTCAGCAATCCACAACACTACCTCCTGAGAATGAGGGAAGGTAGGGGAGCTACACAGAACAGGCTTATATCAGGGCCTGGCACACAGTCGGTCCTTACATGTTGGCTGGTATGATTTCTAAGCGACTGGCACCCTACCCCAGTGTCTCTATCTGAAAAGCAAGGTTTCAGATCTAGATACAAAGAGATTTCACCACATTTGTGAACTTTATGTCTGCTCTGTTAGCATCCTTAGCATTTCTAATTAGCCAGCAGAATTTTCCAGGCATACTTAGGGATTTGTTCTATCTCACTTGCTTAATTTTTCCAGCCAGAGCCTAATTTCTTTCTGCCTTGCTCTGCAGCAGAAGCAGAGGCTGCAGACAGGAGCCTAGGGCCAGGGGGGGTCCCCTTCTGCTCCCCTCTGCGGTCATGGAGCAATGCAGATGTGAGCCCATGCTCATCATTATCACCATCTCCGTGCTCACCTCACATCTCATCATCCCCATGGTTTCTGTCTGGAGCGTCTCAGGCTCTTCCTGGAGGTCCCCTGCTCTCTTTCTGCATGGAGCATCACCCATATCTGTAGGTGGCTGCTTTCCAGGGACCTCAGGGCCATGTGCCACATACACAGCCACCTCGGTGGCAAAATATTCAATCAAGCCACCTGTGAGCCACACAAACAGACACAATGCACCGTGTGTCCAGCATAGCTTTGGAATCGGAAAAACCTGAATTTAAATCCTAACTCCATTGTTAACTAGTCCATGACAAAGCAAATCATGTACTATCCGTATTTTACCCCAACTTCTTATTTTGAAAAAAAAATTACATAAAAGTTACCGTCTTACCCACTGTTAAGTGGACAGTTCTGTGGCATTAAGTACATTCGCATTATTGTGCAACCATCACTACCACCCATCTCCAGAACTCTCTCCACCTTGCAGAACTAAAACTCTGCAGCCATTAAACCACTCCTCAGCCTCTCCTCCCTCCAGCCCCTGGCAGCCTCCATTCTATTCTCTTTTATGAATCTGACTACTCTAGGTTCTTCATATAAGTGGAATCATTCAGTCTTTGCCCTTTCTTGACAGGCTTATTTCACTTGCCATAATGGTCCTCAAGGTTCATGATGTTGTAACCCATGCCAGAATTTCTTTCCTTTTTAAGTCTGAGTAATGTTTCATTGTGTGCATATACCACATTTTGAATTTTGAATGAATTTTATCCATTCATTCATTGCTGAGCACTTGGATTGGTTGCTTCCATGTTTTAGGTATTGTGAATAATGCTGCTATGAACATGGGTGTACAAATATCTCTTTAAGACCCTGCTTTGAGAATATACCCAGAAGTAGGATTTCTGAATCATATAGTGGTTCTATTTTTCATTGTTTGAGAAACCTCCATACCGTTTTCCACAGCAGCTGCACCATTTTCCATTCCCACCAACACTGTATAAAGGTTCCAAGTTCTCCAAATGATCACCAACACTTGTTATTTTCTGTTTTTTGTTTTGTTTTGTTTTGCTAGTAGCCATCCCAACAGGTGTGTGATTTTATCTCATTATCATTTTTATTTGCATTCTTCTTATGATTAGCGGTATTGAACACCTTTTCATGTGCTTATTGGCCATCTGTATATCTTCTTTAGTGAAATATCTGTTCAAGTCCTTTACACATTTTTGAATTGAGTTGTTGAATTTTTTGTTGTTGAGTTTTAGGAGTTCTCTATATATTCTGGATATTAATCCCTTATCAGGTATGTAATTTGCAAATATTTTCTCCCACTCTGTAAGTTGTCACTTTACACTATTTATAGTATCTTTTGATGCACAAAAATATTTAATGGTCATGAATTCCAATTTATTTATTTTTTTAACCTGTGCCTTTGGTGTTATACAAAGGAAATCATTAGCAAATCCAGTATCATGAAGTTTTCCCTATGTTTTCTTATAAGAGTTTTATAGTAATAGCTCTTATGTTTAGGTCTTTGACTGATTTTGAGTTAATTTTTGTATATGATATTAAGTAAGGCTGCAACATTATTCTTTTGCATGTGAATATCTAGTTTCCCCAGCACGGTTTGTTGAAAAGACTGCCCTTTCCCCATTGAATGGTCTTGACACCCTTGTTGAAATCATTCGACCATATATGACAAATCAATCAAAAATGGTTTATTGGGCTCTCTATTTCATTCCATTGGTCTATATGTCTGTCTTTATGCCAATGCCACACAGTTTTAATTAGTGTAGCTCTGTAATAAGTTTTGAAATCAGGAAGCATGTGTCCTCCAACTTTGTTCTTTTTCAAGATTTTCTTGGCTGTGTTATTTTTAGCTTTAATTTCACCATCTGCAAAATGGGGATGATATTTGCACCTGCCTCAATGGATCATGTGTGTGTGGGGGGGGGGTATTAAATGAGGTAAGATGTGCAAAGCACTTAGCAGAATATAGTAAGTTATATATTTAAAATATTTAAAATTTCTATTAACAAAAAATGATACAAAAATTCTTTAAGGATTTATTGCCTCTTCCAAATTGTGGAATTCCCACAACTGTGATGTATCTTTTGTGACACGTACATCTCTGAGAAGACTCATTTAGAATCTAGTACTAAATACTAGGGTACATGTCAGCTTCCCCATGTTTACTGGTCCCATCTCAGCATGAACAACTCTAGACTAGGGAAGTCACACCAGTGTTCAAACCAAGCTTTGCCACATCATAACCATACCCCAGGATGAGACAGTCTCTCTGTGCTTTTGGTTTTTTAATATTTTGTAAATGGGCATAATACTACTTTCTTCAGAGTCTTTTGGGGTGGGGGCAGGTGAGGGTGAGTTTATGTAATGTGTATGGAAAGCCCTAGCTCTGCACCTTGCACAGTCAGCACATAATAAATTCCTCCTGCCTGCCCATCTTTCCCTGTCCCCTTTCAATTCTGCTTCAGACAGCTCGTTTCATAGCTTTTCTGCATCTCCCATGAAAGAGGCACATGCCGCAGTCTCTGACATGAGAGAATTCACTATCTCTTTAAGGAAACAAGAATAACCTCCTAAAACAGAAGCAAAACAACCCCACATCCTGCCCTTGAGGAAGCACCATGTCCCTAAGGGTTTGAGGAGTTGACCACTGGTTCAGCAGTCACCAGGCCCTGCTCAGCCGGGCATCTGAAGACCGTGGTGTTCTATGTTCTAAAACACGTCCCAGGGGCTCATTTACATATTCATCAGGAAGTAGCAATTGAGGGTCTGCCACCCAGATTTGGGCCCACCTGTCCCCCTGTCTCATAGGAAGGCAGATTAGCACAAAAATACAATCCAGAATGATGAGTGCAGTGGGGATAGAGCTGGATCTAACACCAGCCTCCATCTGCTTCTGTTTCCTGAGCTTCTTCAAGGAAAAAAAAAAAAAAAAGCTAGAAACACAGAATTTTCTCTCTCTCTCTCTCTCTTTTTTTTTTTTTTAGGCAGAGTCACTCTGTGGTCCTGGGTGGAATGCAGTGGGCGAGATCTCAGCTCACTGCAACCTCCGTCTCCTGGGTTCAAGCAATTCTCCTGCCTCAGCCTCCCTAGTAGCAGGGACTACAGGCATGCGCCACCACGCCTGGCTAATTTTTGTATTCTTGCAGAGACGAGGTTTCACCATGTTGGCGAGGCTGGTCTCAAACTCCTGAACCTCAAGTGATCCATTCATCTAGGCCCCTCAAAGTGCTGAGATAACAGGCGTGAGCCACCACGCCCAGCCGAAACACAGAATTTTCCTAGTGAGTTAGGTCCAAGTGACAGAGCAACCCACAAGTTTGCCAGACACCGTGTTATTTTTGTGTGGATGCCCCCAGCTTGAGGTGCAGATTGTCTGGGAAAGCCCTGAACCCTCTCCCCTCAGGGACAAGCATGAGGCTACCTGAGGAGGGACCCGAGAGGTGGGTCAGCAGTTCCCTCCTCTCTGCTGCCCAGAAGTTCGACAGGAAAAACAACATCCTAAGGCACCAGCAGTCATGCAAGAACAAAGCTTCCAGCCCAAGGTTCTTCGCACTTCCTCTTCCCTTGCTCCACCTAAGTCTTTGTCTCTGTGAAGTGATGTGCAGTTGCTGTACTTGGAAACAAATCTCCTGACTCTGACATAAAAGGACGTGTTTTGTGCCTTGCTTAGTTTCAAAGGTGGAGTCAATAAAACATCGATGATGCAGGCACCATGGACAGGAATAATGCCCCCCAGGGCCCCTTCTAATTATTGGCTGTAAAATTTTGTGTTCTGTCTCGAAAGAATGTGAACAGTTACTCTGCTAAATTAATGGGAAAACTGTCCAAAGTATGAGATAATTAATAGTTTATCTTCTATAATATTCTATAATACAAGACAATGAGATGCTTTAAAAAAATAACTTCAAATTTTAAAAAATAACGGCAAATGTCCTCACCATGGAGGTTCACAAACCGGGCGTCCTTGTTCACCTCCACTGCGGTGAGATTCATTATTCCCTGGGACAGTGACACAAGGTCCTCCCAGGACATGCTGTTAGCAGAGAGGAAGCCAGGAAAACAGAAAGAGCAGGGAAGTGTTCATTTTGGGGGAAAAATACAGCCTGGAAGCATTTATTAAAACCTGGGCTTTATGTTATTCAAAATTTGAGAGGAGAAAAGATATTTACAGACTCTGCAGCAACTACTATTTTTCATCAGACACCTCAAATTATTATTCAGATGTTTCAGATGTACTGAGGTATCAAAATTCTCAAAGATATAATTTTTTACTCACCAAACATGAAACAATGTCTATTGATCATTCAGAAATAGTGAGGACACACAAGGACTATGGGTTTACAACAAAATATGGAGACGACAACTTACTAAATTGCTAGTAAAACACAGTCTCTCTCTCTCTGTCTTTCTCTCTCTCACACACACACATATGCACAAACACACAGAACCCACAACCCATACCAACACCACTGCCCCTTAAAAGATGTTTAATCCGTGTTCTTAACCATGTTATACAGTTTCACAAACTTGGTCACCGCTCTGAATAATGGAAATAACTCCAATAACCTTTGGAAGCTTTAGATAATTCTGCAAAACATGGCGGGATTTTAACTCTAGTAAGCGCAAGACAGCTCTGGCTCTGTTCTTTTGCTACTTATGGGGCAGCTTCTACCCAACCAGGATGCCACACAGGGCCCATCCAATCACCCCAGCACACGTGGTGGTGAACTTGATCTTCCTGACAAAGAGAGGCAGCCAGCTCACAGAGCAGCCGGGAGTGTGACCCAATTGGGGACCCAGGGCCTGCTCATTCTGCCCTTGGGAAGATGGCCAGGCCCCTTCCTGTATCTCAGCTGCTTCTCTCAGACCCTAGGTTGATGATTCCGCATCTGAGTTGCTGCTTGTGTAAAAAGAGCAGGATTGTGGGGGCATACGGACCACACCATCAGATATGGGCAACAAATATCTTAAAATGAAAAAGCAGTTTGTGGCCTCATGGAGTGTGGATTCATTTCTGCATAATGCTTGTGTGTGTGTATTATACATATTTGTATATTTAGAATAAATTCTGGAGGAATATTACCAAAATGTAATTAATGGTTACGGCTTTGAGGCACAATTTTAGGATGCTTTAAGTTTTTGTTTTACTTTGATATTTAATTTTTTAATGAGCATGCATTAGTTCTGAAGAAAAAATGTTTTTAAAAAATTTTAAAGAGCAAATATGCAAAATAAGAAGTTCAAACACATCATTTTTACATACGATCAGACGTGGTTTTATTAATGGCAAAGCGAGTTACTAAAAATAAGATTTGCCCAAAGAAGCAGAAATGAGGCCCCGTGTATTTCCTGCCATCCCATCTTTTACTCGAAAATGAATAAAGGATAGTTCATAGGATCCCAATGTTTAAGGATGCTAATTTTTCTTTAGCTTTGACATGAAGTTGTTTATTTAATGAATGAGAAGAACTAATACATCTAATGTGGAAAATCTGATCACAATTTATATATGATTTTTTGTTTTTGTGAGTTCAACACTGGACTGTCATTTTTCTGTTCTTTTTTCACGTAATATTCCATAAACGGTTGTATTCTACCATGTCATTCTGTGTTAAATCATAAGCTTTTTCCCACATTGTCACAAAGTCTTCAGAGACATTTTAACAGCTGTGTAATAAACAACCGTGTCTTGGGTGATTTGGCCACTTGCTTATCATTGGCCTTTTAGGTCTTTCATCAGCTATTAGAAATAATCATTTATTCCTCAACTCATTCATCCACAAATCTAATGAATACCTCTTCAGCACTCGCTGTGCCCGAGGCCCTGTGCTAAGCACTGGGGGATCATCCAACACAGTCTCCCCAGCTGAGGACAAATGTTAACCAACCAGCAGCTGCACTGTCGCACACCGAGTTGACTGCTTTGATGAAGAAGCAGAGTTTGAGGAGAAGTTAGACATGGAGAACCTGGCTGTTAGAGGATGAACTGTGTGCATCCTCCCAGATTCATAGGGTGAAGTCCTAACCCCCTGTACCTGACAGTGGAATTGGAATTGTAAGTAGGGTCATGGCAGATTACTCTGTTAAATGAGGTCATCAGGGTGGGCCCTAATCCAATAAGACTGGTGTCCTTATAAAAGGGGGAAATTTGGACACACACAGATGCACACACAGAAAGAAAGCCGTGTGGATGTGAAGTTGGCCTTCTAAAGGCCCAGGAGAGTGGCTGGGAATAGATCCTTCCCTCAGAGCCTCAGAAGGAACCACCACTGCTGACACCTTGACCTTGGGCTTCCAGCCTCTGGAACTGGGAGAAAACTCATACCTGTTGTTGGTGCCACCCAGTCTGTGGGGCTTGGTTTTGGCAATCGTAGAATGAGGCTTCTCTGGGGAAGTGACATTAGGCTGTGACCTGGATGATGAGGGGGAGTCACTAGAAGAGAAAAGGGAGTGATGTGTACCCAAAGGAGGCAAGGGTCTAAGTCATCCAGGGACAATAGGCACATGAAGGATGTTGGGTATCATTCTATGGTCAATGAGCTGGAAAGTGACTTGATCAGGGTGGCCTTTTGTATTCAGAGTTCAACAAAACATGAAAGAAATCACTCTTGCTTTTTTGAGAAGAAAGGCACTTAATGCAGAGAATTATCTGCTCACAAGTCATTAGATGGGCTGGAGGAGCAGGCCATGGCCTGGGTCTTGAGGAGGGATTTGTAGAGTGTCATTGCAGAGCTCACTCACCAGGGAAGCTGTTACCTCTACTTCAGTGAGGAAGCTGGGGAATCAGAAGATGAGCTGCACCTGCTGGCCTCAGAACACAACGTACAGGCAGCAGTCCAGTGTCCACAGGCCACAGCTGCAACTACAACTGCAGAGCTACACTGCATCTGCTAAACACATACCTGCTGAAGCCACACCTGTTAGACCCACACCTGCTGGAGCTACATCTGCCAGACCCACACCTGCTGAAGCCACACCTCCTAGACCCACGTCTACTGGAGCCAAACTCGTTAGACCAACACCTGCTGGAGGCACGACCCCTAGACCCACACCTGCTGGACCCAGCTGCAGAAGTGAACACCTGCCCCCTGCCACCACTCTCCCTGCCTCACTCTGCACTAGCTCAGGTCACCTACATTTGACTTAAGCAGAGCCTCAGTTGGAATCTACATTTCATGGAGTCTAGGAAATACAGTCCTCACATTTCCATCTTCTGCAGGAGAGAAAGGCATACTGGGAGGAGGTTGGAAAAGATGTTGAATACACCAAAGTACTGCATCCTCTTCAAAAGATCACTTTGGTTTTTCTGTGGAAACTGTGTCAGAGGAAGCAAAGGTGGAGAAGGGAGTCTGGGTAGAAGACAGCTGCAATAGTCCAAGTGAGAGATGGTGGTTGGTCAGGCTGAAAGGGCAGAAGGGAGATGGAGATGAGAGATTAAAGCTTACATCCTGAAGGTAACCTCCAAAGTCCTTGCTCAGGTCTCCCAGGCACTAGGAGACTCCTCTCCTACCTCCTCTGGCCTCATCTCGCTCTTCCCTGTGAGCTCCAGCTACATTCACCCTCTTCCTGTTATTTGAACCACACACGCTTATTCCTATTTTAGAGCTTTTGCCCAAGCTGTTTCCCCAACCTTGGCTGCACTGCCTGGAAACTTTTGCATGACTGATTCCTTCTTATCAAATCCCATATTAAATGTTACATCCTTAAAGAGACTTCCCCTGACCACACGATTTAAAGTAACCTCCAGCAAGTCTATACATCACACTGCCTGTTTTTTTAAGAGCACTGCATACTAAGTGATATTATCTTATTTGCCCTCCAAGCAGAGACCCCATATGTCTGTTCCTCTCTTTGTCTTCTGAGCCTAGACAAGTGCCTGGCACACAGTAGACACTCAGCAAACATTCACAGATGGCCTACAGGGTGTGGGAGGTGAGAGACGAGGTGCCGAAGATGACACTCAAGTTGCTGGGCTAGACAACTGTGTGGATGATGAGGCCACAGAAATTCCATGGAAAAATGGGGACAAATAGTGTTTGGAGAGGACAGGAATAAGGGATTTAAGTTTTTGACAAGTTAAGTTTGAAATACCTGTGCAGTAGTTGGAATAACGGCCCCCAAAGATGTCCCCCTCCTACTCTCCGTAACCTGTGAATATGTCACCTTACATGGCAAAGGGGATTCTGCAGACGTGATTGAGTTTAGGTCCTTGACATGGGGCATTATCCAGGTGAGCCCAATGTAATCACAGAGTCCTTATATAAGGAGGCAGGAAACTCAGAAATAGAGAAAAGAGATGTAATGGAAGCAGGGTTGGGAGTGATGAGAGGAAGGGGCCACAAGCCAACAAATGTGGGCAGCTGCTGTCTCCTGTGTCTTTCCCAAAGCCTCAGAATCCTCCTCAACTTAATTGTGTCCCGGGACATGTGCCCAGGGATGCATGTCCATATCATAGCTGCAAGGGAAGCTCCGTGGGTTCCTGGCATTTCTCTGCCTCTATTTTGGGAGCAGCCTCTCCCAGTCTGGAAGAGGCATTCCCATACATCCTGTGCACAGGTCCTGCTGTAGCCTCAGTATTTTTCTTACCTGTTCACATGAGCTTTAAGGATACTAACTGTTCTTCTGTCATTGTGTGGCAAGTATTGTTTCATTTTTTGCTTTTTCATTTTCTTTATGGTCGTTTTTGCCTTTTCTGCTTTTAAGGTGTTGAATGGACTCGGTGATTCCTTAGGGGATGAAAAAAATCTCGTCTGCTCCTCCTTCTCCTCTCAGAAAACCCTGAGAAAAATCCACCTCAGGACAGGATGGGCACCTGTGCTGCGCTATACGGTACCATCCCATACTAGCGCACGACTCTACAGGAGCCGTTACTATTCTCCAAGGTCTTAAAGGCTTGAGCCCATCTGGGGCAGGAGACCTAACCTCAGCTCTTGAGACGCTACTCAGGGGGATGAACGTGGTGTTGAGAAGGACAGGAGCTCATCAGGAGGCGGAGTACTCTGCTTTGGGGCTCAGCCCTTTCCAGTTGCCTTCTCCACACCACCCAAGGGGATCTGCCCTCACTTCACATAGCTTTGACTTTTATGGCTATGGCTTGAATCCTTTGTACAGTGTTTATTCTGCCTCAGAAGTATCTGAAGGACCTTCGCATATGCCTGGTCACCTCCACAGTCTGGAAGCTCTTGGGAATAAGGATCACATCTTCTCCCTTAGGATTTCTCAAGCACCTAACATCTATGAAGCTCTCCTGCGGCGGCCCTTTCACTACTACAATAAAATCTCATGATCACCTCCCCTGCAACACACGCACACACACGTACATGCACACACACGCATGCACACACACGCACATGCACACACACATGCACACACACGCAAATGCACACAAACATGCACGCACACACGCACGCACACACACACGCACATGCACACACACGCACGCACACACACGCACATGCACACACACATGCACGCACACACACACGCACATATGCGTGCATGTTCTTTAATCTTTCAGTTGTCAGGACCTGGATGTGGGATCCAAGGGCTCTCCCTACACCTAACGCCCTTTCAGGGCCAGACAATTCCCACGGCCCTTTCAGAACTGGCCCAGAACAGAAAGCCCGCCTTTCGGGCCCACTTCTGTTCCCTGGTCCTCAACCAGCACAAGATGCTTTCTTCTGTTCATCTGTCATTTTTGGCCTGTCTGAACTTTGAATGTTTGTGATTCCAGAATATTGGATGCCTGCCCGATCAATCTCAGATTTCAAATCGAAACCCATTTTTAAATGCTTCATCACAGTTATTCTACTGCTAAACCCAAGCTTTCCCAGGTTCTTTGACATGGGAGGTGGTAACTTTTCTTAAGGGACGCCGACAAATAGCATCTTTGAGTTCCCTAAGAGGAGATCTTGACATATAAAAGGTGCTTGTTCTTTATCACGTGGTTGTTTGCAGTTAGGCCTTTGGTTAAATTTTTGAGAGTTGTTTAACAATAACCAATTACAAAAGATAAATGAGGTTAGCACTGTTATATAAAAGGACAAGCCTCACACAGAACTCGAATCCTCTACTGTAATCTGCTTTTCTGAGCCCTGGAGTCAAAGATCTGAAAGTCTTGTGGCTCCCATCATGAGAATGGGGTGTTCCAAGGCAGTCAGCCCAGCTGGTCCCATCTCAGTGAGCCACCGCCACCAATGCACTGGCTCACCAAACTCCGCCTCCTCCCCATCACCCCACCTCCTCATTAAACCAGCACCTCACCTGCACCATTGTGTCTCCTCAAGGCAGACCTGTCTCCTCTGCCCCATTCCCACCAATCGTGCCTCAGTTCCATCTCTTCTTGTCACACTGGGATTACGATAAAGGGGCCCTGTCTCTCTTCTCTGTCTCTGTCTCTCTCTCTCTCTCTCTCTCTCATCTGTGTGTGTTGTTCCTGGTGGATTGCGCTATAACACAAACCTGCTTCACATCATCAGGAGCCCCCTAAGCACCTTCAGGATGCAAGGCTGATCCAGGGACCCCACTGGCCTCTGCCCGCCCTCCCAGGTCCCCACCTCACAAACAGCTCACAGGATGTACACGACTCGCTCCTGTTGGAGCTACACCAGCAACTCCCTCTGCCTGTGTTTTAAAATATAGGTCATATTATTTTTCAGGTATGGTGAGGCCAATAGATCAGGAGACGACTGCTACTGAAAAGATAGCTGTGACAGATCCCGGCGGGGTGGGGATTGGGCACGCCACGCCACACAGGAAGCACCAGGGTTGCCTGGTGGCAGAGGCAGCAGGGAATACGTGGGCAAGAGCCTTTCCTGTGGTTTCCATGGGAAGGAATGGGTGAGGGGGAGTGAGCAGGCTCAGGATTGGCTGGTTTGAGTGATTGCAGTGAGCTCTAGGGCACAGGCGTTGTCCCCAGCTGCTCAGTGCCTGGCTCTGGAGTGATCAGGGCAGGGGACTAAGGCCCTGGAAGGGGAAAGCTCACACTAGCTCCTGGCCGCATCATTTGCTTTCTCTAGGAATCAGCCAACCCTGGTAGGGGTAGTCCCTTCCAGGTCAGCAAGTCCCCAGATGTCAAAGCATCCAATACACAGATTAGAAAACATAGTTCACACGGCCTAGAGCCTCTTTCCTTCGGCCCTGGCAAAAGGTGGGCAGTGTGGCACAGCGGAGGCTCGGGCGGCTCCCGTGGACCTTGGTTCCCCTTCTATAGAGGAGATCATGAGACAAGAGGAGGGGGACGTGCCCAGCACAGTGCTTGGCACATGGCACTGAGTGAGTACCAGTGTCCCCCCTTCCACCTGCGTCCTTCTGAGAAACAGAGGAGCTGCTCCTTCCCTGGGGATGTGCTTCTGCCCCTCGGTCTGGGTTCTTTGCTCCCCTCAGGTCCGGCGCTTGCCTCTATTGCAGATTGAATGTGGCTGTGTGTCTGTCTATCTCCCCCACTGGACAAGGAGAGGGCAGGAACAGGTCATCCAGATCTGAATCCCAAGGGCCCATCACAGAGCCTGGCTCCTGGTTAAAGAGGCTTGCTCAGCTAACATTTGCAAATTTTCACTGTCTCCCAAAAGAATGTTCCCTGTGAGCCCCCCTGGGGACAGGCCTCCTGTTTCCCGCCCCCCACCCCCACCCCCAAGTCCTCCCTACTTTCCTCTGCCTGAAGTCAGACCAAGCCATTAGCACCACAGCGCCTCCCGGGGCCGGCACCAGCTGGAGAGGCCGCCTCTCAGCTCAGGAATTGATTTCCCAAGGACACCCCAGCATGTGTGCACACCAGAGACGCCTGGAGTGCTCCTGCTAATGAGGAAAGCCGCCGTGCCGCACCTGCTGGGAAACGAGGACCTTTCTTGTCACCTCTGCCTCCCCTAGCAGAATCCCAGGCGCAGACCTGGACAGCAGGCTCCCGCGCCCGCCCCGGGAGTGCTCCCCGCAGCAACGGCCCATGCTTCTCCAGGCTGAAGCCAACCAGGTTTCACCGACGATCTCAGTGCATAGAAACGGATGGCATAGTACCTAGCAAGGAAGAACTATCCCATTTTTAATAACTGCTTAATAAGAAAGTGCCATTAACTGCACACAGTCTCCGTTGGTTTAACCAGCCGAGTGCTGAGTGCTGAGTGCCGAGTGCCGAGTACTGAGTGCTGAGCACTGAGTGCTGAGTGCCGCCCAGCCCCGCCCTCCTTAGGCTTGCTTACCCCTCCTCCCTGCCCCCACCCCATGGCCAGCGCCTGGGCTGCTCTGGGGACATTCGCAGGTGGGCTCCGGTTACGGAGAGGGCTGGTGCGGGGCTTCCAGCTCCAGGGACTTGTAGTTGTGGGGTCTTCTCTTTGCCACAGATTTCCTCCTCTGCTGTTGTGGGGCTTGCGACATTTATTCATGGGAAAGAGAGAGGAGAGAGGAGGAGGTGGGGAGGGGACCGTGCAGCTGCTTCTGAAATGTGTGCTCTCTGGAGGGCGAGGAGCTGGGAGGGAGGGAGAGACAGCTGCAGGGACAGCAGGCTTTCTAATTCCCTGATCCCACACCTGGCTTCCTGCCACATCAGTGCCTCGGATGCCTGGAGCCCTCACGCGGGAGGCCGCAGCAAGGAGCAGGCTGGCAAAGCGACATTCATTCTGTCTTCTAAAAACACTTGTTCAGCTCTTTACATAGGCCGGACAGTGATTAGGTGTGGAGGATACAAAGAGTAAAAATAGGTTTTCCTCACTGCACTTGGGTGCTAGCTGAAGAGTCAAATAAGTAATGATGCAAATAAAATGTGACACAGCGTGCCTGATTCAACCTGGAGGGGACAGGGAGGCTTCCTGATGGAGGTGATGCCTTACCTGAGTCTTGAAGGAGATATGTGTAAGCCATATGAAAAAGAGAGAGGAAGGAGAGAACTGACCATCCAAAGGAACAAGACAGGATACTGCATAACAAGAAAACTACTATACCTACGCCAAATATTTACAAAGCTTAGTCTGCAGATCCAAAGCAGGTCACATCAATTATATTAAGGTGTTCCGCAATGCAAAAAACAGAACGCCCAGCTAAATGTCACTCAAACTGGTGCTTTTCAAACTTCAGCATGCACGCAAATCACCAGGAATCTTGTTGAAGTAAAGACTCTGATTGGGAAGACCAGGGGTGGGGCCTGAGATTTTACACAAGCTTGTTAGAAATGCAGAATCTAATTAATAACATAATTGGCCAATACAACTGATAATATGACTGATGTGAGCTGTGGACCACACTTGGGGAAGCAAGGATCAAACATCAAGAAGTCTGATCTCTGTCCTGGCGTGGTGGCTCACGCCTGTAATCCTAGCATTTTGGGAAGCCTAGGTGGGTGGATCACCTTAGATCAGGAGTTTGAGACCACCCTGGCCAACATGGTGAAACCCCGTCTCTACTAAAAATACAAAAATTAGCCAGGCATGGTGGTGTGCACCTGTGATCCCAGCTACTCAGGAGGCTGAGGCAAGAGAAATGCTTGAACCAGGGAAGAGGACATTGCAGTGAGCTGAGATCACACCACTGCACTCCAGCCTGGGTGACAGAGTGAGACTTTGTCTCCAAAATAAATAAATAAATAAATAAAGTCTGTTCAAGACCAGCCTGGCCAACATGGTGAAATCCTGTCTTGAACCCCTGACCTCAAGTGATCTGCCCACCTCAGCCTCCCAAAGTGCTGGGATTGCAGGCGTGAGCCACCACACCCGGTCTCAATAATACATTTAAAATCTTCAAGTTAAACATGTTTAGCAAGAGTACTTCAGAGGTGATGCACGGCCTCGCATCAGCAGGTACATAATATCAGGTTGCCCCTGTTTCAGTGATGCTAAGTTTTGATAACTTGGTAAAGTGGTGACTGCCAAAACTTTCCATTATAAAAATGCATTTTTCCTTTTGCAGTTAGTGAGCAATTTACAGGGTGATACATTGCCATCACACAAATATCCTCTTCTTTTCACCACATGGTTTATAGCAGGGGTCAGTAAAGTATTTTTGTAAAGTTCCAGATACTAGATAATTTAGGCTTTGTGGCCCATTGTTGTCTCTAGCTCAGTCGCTCAAAGCTGCCATTGTAGCACAAACACAGTCATAGACAATTCGTAAATGAGTGAGCATGGCTGTGTTCCAGTAAAACCTATTTATGACACTGAAATCTGAATTTTATATAAATATCACCCGTCATGAAATATTGTGCTCCTTTCGATTTTTTCAACTATTTAGAAATATTTTTAAAAATTCAGCTTATGGAATATACAAAAACAGGCAATGGGCTAGATTTGACTAGTGGGCTACAGTTTGTAACCTCCTGATTTATAGAATCATTTATGATACTTGCCTGAATCAACTGTTTTATTGAGGTTTGCAAAATGGTAATTTTCTAATTCTACCAATCTCTCCATATATATTAGCTGACATTCTTCTGTAAAGAGTTGTTCTCATCAATTAGGAAAAAGCTGCACTTTCTCCTTAAAAGGCAAGGTAAATGTCTGATTCTTTCTCTTTAATTGCAAAATTTCAGAGACAAATTAGCATAACTCGTATCTCGTTATGGTAGATGATATTTTCTGTCTTTCTCTCTCAATAAAACTATGGATCCATGGATTTTTATTTAATTATTTGTAGTCAATTATAGTCACTTTAATGCTTGAATTGTCCCAAGTATGGCCAGTAGGAGACCCATCAAGTTGGCTCTGTGTCTTTTTTTTTTTTTTTTTTTGAGACAGTCACCCAGGCTGGAGTGCAGTGGCGCAATCTCAGCTCACTGCAACTTCCACCTCCCAGGTTCAAGCGATCCTCCGCCTCAGCCTCCCGAGTAGCTGGAATTACAGGCATGTGCCACCAGGCCTGGCTAATTTTTGTATTTTTGGTAGAGATGGGGTTTCACCATGTTGGCCAGGCTGGTCTCAAACTCCTGGCCCGCCTCAGCCTCCCAAAGTGCTGGGATTATAGGCATGAGCCACTACACTGGCCGGCTCTGTCTTTTTGATGCAGCCCATTGATCTCCGACAGCTTCCTTGCTTTTTGGCCCATGAAACCAGAATCATTTTATACTTTCTCTGGCTAGATCTGGAGACAGTTATTTCTCCAAAAGCCCTGGTTCCTAGGTGAGGAACAATATTACACTTAACTATACATAATCGCTGACATTCAGCCATCTTTGACATACAAAAATAGTAATCTTTGTAGTAATGTTTCAACCTAAAACAAGAAACCAAGGCCCAGATTCTAAGCATGCTCCTTACCACAGTCATGTCACTGTGTCTAGCTCTTTCAGTGGACAGAGCTAGGAAATACAAGTTTTTTATTTTTATTTATTTTTGAGACAGAGTCTCGCTCTGTTGCCCAGGCTGGAGTGCAGTGGTGTGATCTCGGCTCACTTCAACCTCCACCTCCTGGGTTTGAGTGATTCTCATGCCTCAGCCTCCCAAGTATCTGGGACTATAGGCCACTACACCTGGCTAATTTTTAAATTTTTTGTAGAGCCAGGATCTCACTGTGTTGTCCAGGCTGGTCTTGAACTCCTGAACTCAAGTGATCCACCTGCCTTGTTCCCCCAAAGTGCTGGGATTATAGGTATGAGCCACTGCGACCAGCTGGAAATATGTTTTTTTTTTAAATCATACTTGACATCAGTATTATCAACTCAACATGAAAGGTTTGTTTCCTTCTTTAATGTTATATTTATATCTTTTTTTCTTACCTTGAAAATCCTGGTTCATATTATATCAACAAATTTACCTATTTATTTTATCCTATAATATACATTCATCTCAAAATTACTATAATATTACTACAATTAATAAAACTGAACAGGCCAGGTGTGGTGGCTCACGCCTGTAATCCTAGCACTTTGGGAGGCCGAGACGGGTGGATCATGAGGTCAGGAGATCAAGACCATCCTGGCTAACATGGTGAAACCCCATCTCTACTAAAAATACAAAAAATTACCCGGGCGTGGTGGTGGACACCTGTAGTCCCAGCTACTCGGGAGGCTGAGGCAGGAGAATGGCATGAACCCGGGAGGCAGAGCTTGCAGTGAGCCGAGATCGTGCCACTGCACTCCAGCCTGGGCGACAAAGCAAGACTCCATCTCAAAAAAACAACAACAAAAAAAGCTGAACAAAATTTAAAATTTCTTTGCTGTTATTTTTGATCTTAGGATATATCCCACAGTCGCAGTTTTTGTTTTGTTTTGTTTTGCTCAAAGTCACTTGAAATAAATCTTTTTATCTGTGCAGTTATGTTTGTAGCTGGATTTGGAGGTGGGAGAGGAATTCTACCCCTGAAATTTATATGAAATTCTACCTGAAATTTATATGAAAGAATAAGGGTGTGCAAGTAGCAAGTTACATTTGAAAACAAAGAGAGAGACAGAGAGCATATTAATATATCAGCTTTTCCAGTTACCATTACTGTGTAAAGAATTACCCAAAGGCTTTCCTGTGTGAAATACAAGGTGGAAAAGTTCAGTTTTATTCATCAATGGCTTATAATAAAGACATGTCTGATAGGCAGACAAGCTAGCTTGTTTGTTTCAAAGGGTAGATAGGAGATAATTATTTTATCATATGAAATGTTGGAGGGGAAGTGATAGGGAAAGTTTGCCTTATCACACAATCCTCCTAACAATTTGATGAGGTAGGTACATTTATCTCTAGTTTACAGAAGGAGAAACTGGGAGAGATTAAGGACCTTGATCACAATTCAGACTCTTGGCCTGGGTGATTCCAGTGCCAAATAATGTATATTTTACCCCAAACAAGTCAATCTACATCCCTGCATTGACCGTTCAATGCATTGACCTTTCAACCGGCCACACTCTGCTGTCAGGTGCACTGGGCTGTGAGCTGAACTAGGCATGCTCAGGGGCTAGGCTGTTACCCCTCCGGGCTTCTGTGTCTCTCTAGTCATGCTGTATACTGGGGTCCACCAGCTTGACAAGCAGCAAGCAGAAATGAACGCACCACGCAGCAAACCCACATTGGTCTTTCTGTAGTTAAAGGACCCAGGAACCCAGAGAACAACCACCTGCACTTGTGCCTGGGAGGAAGGTGGCTGATGAGTGACAAGGTACAGCTGAGCCAGCTTCCCTGGTGGAGAGGAGGACAGGAGTAATCGCTGCCCCACCTGGGGGAAATGCAGCATTTCCAGCCATGAGGTACCAGCCTCACTCAGACTTTAAGGCTGAAGGAGAGTGAAGTGATTGGAGGTGGAAACACACCAGAGGAAACTTTGCTTTCTGTCTTCTCTTAGCTGAGAAGGTACTAGCTGCTGGCTTTCCTATTGCAATTGATGTATGACGATACAATGCTTTGACTGAATTTTTTTAATGCACACACCAAACGTGTTCACTCAATACACATGTATTGTGAGTCCACTCCCTGTTAGTCAAAAGAGAAAAAAACATTACCCGAAACATAGTGGTAATGAACTCCCATGTTCATTGCAACCATATTCACAATAGCCAAGATATGGAATCAACCTGTGTTCATGAATGAATAGGTAAAGAAATTTTTGTATACATAGAATAGAATACTACTCAGCCATGAAAAAGAAAGGAATCCTATCATTTGTGACAAAAAAGATGAACCCAAAGGACACTATGCTAAGTGGAATAAGCCAAACATGGAAAGACAAATACTGCATGATCTCACTTATATGTGGAATCTTTTTAAAAAAAAAAATCAAATATATAGAAGCAGAGAGTAGAATGGCAGTTACCAGGAATGGGGGAATCGGCAGAAGTAGGTCAAAGAATCCTAAGTTATAGCTATGTAGGATGAGTCAGTCTAGAGGTCTAAAGCACAGCGTGAGGACTATGGTTAATTTGCATTGTAGACTGAAAATTTGCAGAGAGAAGATTTTAGGCGCTCTTACTACCAACAAAAAAAGGTAACTATGTGATAGATACGTTAATTGCTTGACTGTAATCACTTCAATGTGCATATTAAACATCATATTGTACAACTTAAATTTACACAATAAAAAGATGGAGGGCAAAAATGGTAAATAAATAGGTGAAAGGCTCCTCAAAATCTTGGAACAGGCTCAAACTCCCCGGTTCCCATCCCTTCCCCACACTTCATAAGTCACTCAGGGCCATGTGACTAGATTACTGAGCCTAATTAAGTAATGCAGCTGACAAACCATTTCCAAATACAAATGTGACGTATGTGTTCCTAAAAATTCCCCACACCACAAAATCACTCCGTAAGCAGCATGAGGCTTCTGGGAGTAAATGGGGTTAGGGGAAAAACTCTAACCATCACCAGCAACATATTAAAAATGAATAAAGACAGTAGCACAGTTTTGCACGTTACATGGTTAAGAAATACAAAAATACTACAATGCATATGGCACTGTACCTTGAAAAAGGCTGCAGTTTGCTTGTGGAGGTGGGCTGGGAAGCACTGGGGATGGTGTGCCATTGTAAGCGGTGGGAGGAGCATGATCTGAAATCATACAGAAAGTCGTAACACCTGCATGGATGGATGGGGCTTATTGCTGTTGGTTTGCATTGGTGCTGAACATCACAAGGGAGCAATCTTTTACACCCTTAAATCCCAGAGCATGCTTTCCTGCCTTTGAGATGTAGGTCCTTTGAGACATGTGTTTATTAAAAAGTTTAAAATGGCCGGGTGTGGTGGCTCACACCTGTAATCTCAGCACTTTGGGAGGCCGAGGCGGGCAGATCACTTGAGGTCAGGAGTTCAAGACCAGCCTGGCCAACATGGTGAAACCCCATCTCTACTAAAAATACAAGGGAGGCGGAGGTTGCAGTGAGCTGAGATTGCACCCCTGCACTCCAGCCTGGACAAGAGTGAAACCCTGTCTCAAAAAAAAAAAAAAGGAAAAGTTGAAAATGTGATTGAATATATAGACTTCTTAATTAACTTCTGCATCACTTCTAGAAATTCATTTGGACTTTCTCATCTACACTTATGGCTTTGGAAATTGCAGCAATGCTTAGAACCACTAAACCAGTCATTCCCAGTACTGAGAGGAATTGCTTCTGTAGGATTTGGCAGCTTCCATTTAAGGTCTTCACATAGAGATAATGCTTTCTTCATTAAACTCATTCTTTGGCATTTTGAACCAGGAGGATTAGATGTGTTTGGGATATTGAATGACTGGGTTTTTAATATAGAAAAGCTCATATGTGCAAAGACATAGCAAAACATAGCCTTCTGGGATAATGCACGAGGTGAACCGAGGTAGCTGGTAAATGTTTGACGTGTGCATTGTGCACGTGTCTTAGCACATCAGAACCTAATGCCAGGGAGTTGACAGGAGCTTGAAAAATGCTCCTTAATATCAAAAGAACACGATAAAAATATTAAAGACTGTATTACTGGTGTCTGGATTCCATTCTTTTCCATGAAACTAAAGATTCTTCTAAAGTCATATTTAATTTCAGCCCTAATAGTTACAACCTCAACAATGCTAGGAAGTCAAGACAAAATCGCAGTGGCTCCAGATAAAAACCACCCGCCCAGGATGGAATACAGCATTTGGGAAATGCTGGCTGGTTTGTGCGGTAGCCAGTAGAGGCTAAGAGCTCCATCACCCACCACCACACCGCGGGCGCACAGATGGGGGCCACGCTCCCAGCTTTTCTCTCACAGCTTCCTTGCGCCAAGGACAGCACCTGCTGCCCTCAGAGTGCACCAGGCCAGAGTGCAAGGCTGCCGACCTCTTCTTCCATGAGGAGCCTTCCTCGCTGACTCACTTCCCATAACCAGCCCCTCTCATAAGAAAGCACTTCCAAACAGCCATTTGAATTAGGGCAGTTCTACACACTGCCCATTTGAGGATAGAGAAAAAGTCAGTGTGGATGGATTGGTCTCCAGAGCCCCATGACGGTCACAGCAGCAAGGAGGGCAACAGAGAGGGAGACAGAGCAAGAGGGAGAGTAGCACTGCCCTAGGGAGAGAGTCAGAGACATCGGGAGAGGGCAGAGAGGGAGAACCCATGTGCACCGAGTGCCCTCTGCATGCTGGCCCGCTCCCCTCCCAGGGCTGGGAGCCTCCCCCACGGGCCCTTCGCCCTGGCCGGGAAAGCCTGGGAAACACAAGTGAGGGGATTGGGCAGATGTGGGAGGGATTCCTGGAGCTCAGCAAAGTGGGCTGGGCCAGAACTGTGTGTGGGAGTCTCCTTCCTACCCCAGGCCCGCCAGAGAGGCTCCACAGAGAGGGGACTTGAGGAGGTGCAAACAAGGTGGGCTCTTCCTCACCTCCGCCACTCTGCTCCCCATTTTCAGAATTCACAGATCTGCCGCTTTGGGCGGCCTGGGGGCCGTCACTACGAAATCCCCCCGGGTGCCCCCGCCAGCTCCAGGACCTTCTGGAAGGAGCCAGGGGAAGCCTGTGGGAAGAGACCTGAGCAGAGGGGAAATCACTCGCAATACAGGCGCCTGATGACCAGATAGGGCTGGCCGCTCACCTCCACACCATGCCGCGGGGCACTAAACGGTCCTTACAGACATTATGGAGCAGGGGGAGGGTTTTGTTTTGTTTTGTTTGTTTTTGTTCTTGTTTTTTGAGACACAGTCTGCTCTGTTGGCCAGACTGGCGTGCAGTGGCAAGATCTCAGCGCACTGCAACCTCCGTCTCCCGGGCTCAAGCAATTTTCCTGCCTCAGCCTCCCGAGTAGCTGGGATTACAGGCATGTGCCCCCACGCCTGGCTAATTTTTGTATTTTTAGTAGAGACGGATTTTCACCATGTTGGCCAGGCTGGTCTCGAACTCCTGACCTCAGGTAATTCGCCCGCCTCAGCCTCCCAAAGTGCTGGGATTACAGGCCTGGGAGGTTTTATGATGTAACATTTAGAGGTCAAGATATAAAATCGTAGTATAGTCACATTCACACATAAATATAAACAAGAAAAGTGGTTTTCTTTGTGTAGTGAGTTTTTAAAAATGTGTCTTCTATAATTTACATGTGATCTGTATGATAATAAAAATTTTAATATCTATATATCAACTATATTAAAATATATACCTCAAAATGATTAGAAAAAAAGTATAAAATGTAAACAATGGCTGCCTCTGGATGGGGGAGTTAAAGGTATTTTTTATTTCTTGCTGTGTAATCTTCATTTTTCAGATTTTCTAAAGTAATATTAATAACAACAATAATATTAACAGCAACCTCCCATTGAACATTTGCTATGTGCCAGCCACTATCTAAATACTTAAAATACAGTAATTAATTCTAACGAAACAATCACCCTAAAAGGTGTTCACTAAAAAAAATCACAAGATTGGGGCTGGGCTCGGTGGCTCATGCTTGTAATCCCAGCACTTTAGGAGGCTGAGGCGAGTGGATTCCCTGAGCTCAGGAGTTCGAGACCAGCCTGGGCAACACAGTGAAATCCTGTCTCTATTAAAATACAAAAAATTAGCTGGGTGTGGTGGCGTGCACCTGTAGTCCCAGCTACTTGGGAGGCTGAGGCAGGAGAATTGCTTGAACCTGGGAGGCAGAGTTTGCAGCAAAGTCTCGTGCCCTCACAAAGTCAGCACACAAAAATCAGCTGTATTTCTATATACCATCGGTGAAAAATCAAAAAAAAAAATTAGGAACGCAACTTGAATCCCATCAGCATCTAAAAGAATTAAATGGGGCCAGGTGCAGTGGTTCATGCCTGTAATCCCAGCACTTTGGGAGGCTGAGGCAGGCTGATCACTTGAGGCCAGGAGTTTGAGACCAGCCTGGCCAACATGGTGAAACCCCATCTCTACTGAAAATACAAAAATTAGCTGGGTATGGTGGTGTGTGCCTGTAGTCCCAGCTACTTGGGTGGCTGAGGCACAAGAATCGCTTGAACCCAGGAGGTGGAGGTTGCAGTGCACAGCCTCCCTAAACTGGCCAGAACCAGTCCACGCTCAGTGATCTTATCGGGAGAAAGTTACAGAAGTTAGTCTCTTGTCCAATCAAAGCTGTAGTTATGGCTGGTGGCACAGGGGCTGAGGGTCAGTTTGTCAGCATCTGATGACTGGTAGGCTGAAAATTGTTTTATTATTGCTTATCTCAAGACCAGCACTTGTTTAGCTGCTAGAGAAAAATGAAAACCTTGTGGCAGCAAGGGCATAGTTTATTCCTGAAGCGCAGGCATGTGTGACTTAACCCTTGCCTGTCATGGCTTTAGGTCCTGTTTATAGTCTGGTATCTTATTGCCACTGTCTGTTCTGTCAGCCTTATGATCTTTACTTTAACATGAATGCCTGTCAGTTTTGTCTAAACTGCAAAAGGGAGCAGGTATAATGAGGCGTGTCTGACTTCTCATCCCATCATGGCTGGGAACTCAGTTTTTAAGCTTTTTCTGGGGTCCCCTTGGCTAAGAGGGGGAGTCTGTCCAGCCAGTGTGGGGGGTGGGAGGGCTTAGGATTTTATGTTTAGTTTACAAAGGTAAGGGTGCTCAGATCCCCATTTCAGAGTTGAGGAAACAAGAGTACGGAAAAGTGAAGTAACTTGCCCAGTGTCACAGACCAGTAAAGTGGCTGAGTCTATTCTTTTTTAAAAAACTAGTAACCAATTTATTAAAATAGTTGACTTCAGCATCTGCGATGATGGCATCTACCTCACCTCCCGGCTCAATACCGATGGAAGTAATCTGCTTAACAATCTCAGAAAGGCTGTGCAAGTCAATGAGTCGCTTGTGGATTCTCAACTGAAAACAAGCCCATGTCTTAGAACCTTCATCACAAGGAGTTTTTCTTGTAGTGATTCTCAAAGTCTTGGTAGGCATCCAAACCAGTCCTTTCACTTTGGGATTCTTTTCCTTTGCTCCTCTGACCAAGTCAGTACACATCTTCTCCAGGGATTTTATGTGGCAGCTCATTAGAGTGATTAGAATTCAGTGAATCACCACCTCCAGCTCCATGGGTGTTTTTCTGGGTCTTTAAAAGCCATGGCTGCAGCGTGGCCCCTGAAGGACTCGTTCCTTGGTGACAGCCAACAGTGGTGAATTGGGAGCAGAAGCGGGCGGACCACAGCTCCACAGCACCTGCCACTGTGTCTTCCTCAAAAAGCTATTCTTAGGATTTTTTAGGGCTGGGCGCAGTGGCTCACGCTTGTAATCCCAGCACTTTGGGAGGCCGAGGCGGGTGGATCACGAGGTCAGGAGATCGAGAGCATCCTGGCTAACATGGTGAAACCCCGTCTCTACTAAAAATACAAAAAATTAGCCGGGCGTGGTGGCGGGCACCTGTCGTCCCAGCTACTCGGGAGGCTGAGGCAGGAGAATGGCGTGAACCTGGGAGGCAGAGCTTGCAGTGAGCCAAGATTGTGCCACTGCATTCTAGCCTGGGCGACAGAGCGAAACTCTGTCTCAAAAAAAAAAAAAAGATACTAAAAAAAAATCTTTAAAATAAGACGTGGATGTGAGGGTTGGTCTTGATGATTAACTGTGAAGGTCAAGTCTCTGCCCACCAGGCTGTTTCCATCGACCACACCCAGATGAGTGGCCTTAGGCAAGTTATTTAATCTCTCTGAGACCTGTTTTATAATCTGTAAAAATCACAAGAAAATCAACATTGGGTTGTTGAGGAGATTAAACGAAGTAAAGCTCTTCTCCCAGTGCCTGTTTAAAGTGAACTCCGGGTGAATGGCAGCTACGGGGTATTACTGTTGTCCTTGTCATGCTGTGACCTCTGCTGCAGTGGTGAGGTTTGGGGAGTGTGTGGCATTCACTGGGAGAGTTGGGAACACCATTGCATGAGCAGAAGTTGGCAAACTACTAGGTGAAACTTAGCTGTGGCTTGTTTTGTAAATAAAGTTTTCCCGGAACACAGCCAGACCCTTTGGTTTATGTACGGTCGGTCTATGGCTGCTTTTGCATCAAACAGCAGTGGAGTGGTTGTGACAGAGGCCGTACGACCCACAAAGCCTAAAGTATTTACTATCTGGCCCTCTACTGAAAATATCTGCCGACCCTGCAAATACAGAGTGGCCAGACCAGGCTTCACCCGAAACACGAAGGAGACCAGGGTGGTCAACACTCCGCAGACCATTCCAAAGAAGCACCGCTTTCCCTAGGTCCAGGAAAATTCCCTTCCCCACGATCTCCTCCAGGATTCCTCTGGCTGCCTGGGGTGCAGCAGGGCCTTTCTTTCTTTTTCTTTTCTTTTCTTTTCTCTTTCTTTCTTCTTCCTTCCTTCTTTTCTTTCTTTCTCCTTTCTTCCTTTCTTTCCCTTCCTTCCTTCCTTCCTTTCTTTCTTTCTTTCTTTCTTTCTTTCTTTCCTTCTTTCTTTCTTTCTTTCTTTCTTTCTTTCTTTCTTTCTTTCTGTCTGTCTGTCTGTCTTTCTTTCTTTCCTTTTGACGGAGTTCCACTCTTGTTGCCCAGGCTGGAGAGCAATGGCGTGATCTTGGCTCACCACAACCCCTGCCTCCTGGATTAAAGCAATTCTCCTGCCTCAGCCTCCTGAGTAGCTGGGATTACAGGCATGCACCACCACGGCCGGCTAATTTTTGGTATTTTTTTTAGTAGAGACGGGGTTTCTCCGTGTTGGTCAGGCTGGTCTCGACCCCCTGACCCCAGGTGATCTGCCCACCTTGGCTTCCCAAAGTGCTGAGATTACAGGCGTGAGCCACCGCGTCCAGCCAGCAGGGCCTTCCTTTCTAACAGACTCTGGCTCAAGATTCTCTTCCTCACCAAGGTTTTCCAAGCACCCCTCAAATCCCACTACCTTCCACCTGTCCCATTCCCCAAATTCTGTAGGCACCACTTCCACCCGCACACCCAGTATCTCAAAAATACCTACAGACATGAAAGCACAGAAGAAAACCTTCCCAGGTAAGCAGTCATGATGCACCTGTATACACCTGTGCACAGCTGAAGGCTGGGGGAGGTGTGGGAATGTGGGTCAATTTGCCAAGCAGGAAACAACCAGAAAGCTACTATTGACAGAGTGTGGCTGTCCGGGCCAAGCTTTTCTAACACAAAAGCCATCAAGCATAGCAGCAGGAAGGAAAAAAGGCAGAGAGAAAAGAGGAAAGTTGGCCAGCCATGGTGGCTCACGCCTGTAATTCCAGCAGTTTGGGAGGCCAAGGCGGGCAGATCACCTGAGGTCAGGAGTTCGAGACCAGCCTGGCCAACATGGTGAAACCCCGTCCGTCTCTACTAAAAATACAAAAAAATTAGCAGAGCATGGTGGCTGGTGCCTGTAATCCCAGCTACTTGGGAGGCTGAGGCAGGAGAATTGCTTGTACCTGGGAGGCGGAGGTTGCAGTGAGCCGAGACTATGCCATAGCAAAACTCCATTAAAAAAAGAAAGAGAAAGAAAGAAAGAAAGAGAGAGAGAGAGACGAAAGAAAGAAAGAAAGAAAGAAAGAAAGAAAGAAAGAAAGAAAGAAAGAAAGAAAGAAAGAAAGAAAGAAAGAAAGAAAGAAAAGGGGAAAGCAATAATTAAGCACGTCACGGAGAGAGGTGCCTGGCAGGTGTGGCCAGCAAGGTCAGAGGCAATGGGAGCAGCAGTAGGGGGCAGAGAGCAGGGCTGTGACAGCGCTGAGCGCTGAGTGAAGCCAGAGTGGAGGGAACTGATGCAAGGGAAAGTGAGGTGGCGGAGAGGAAGGAGGGCAGCCACGGCCCAGTGCAGGGCAAGCAGCCCTCCCGAGGCCTGAAGGGATTCATGGAGAAGATGTGAGGGTACAAGGCAAAGTTGCTTTTTGTATTCTAGAATAATTCAAAGGAAATCTGAAATCTGAAAACAGTTTTAGAACTGTGTTCATAAAAATGTTTAATGTCATCTAAAACAGGGGTCGCCAGCCCCAGGGCCACAGACTGGGGCATGGTCTGTTAGGAACCGGGCTACCCAGCAAGAGGCGAGGGGCCTGCAAGCTAGCGAAGCTTCTTCTGTATTTACAGCTGCTCCGCATCGCTCGCATCACTGCCTGAGCTCCGCCTCCTGTCAGATCAGCCATGGCATTAGATTCTCACGGGAGCGTGAACCCTATTGTGGACTACGCATGCGAGGGATCTAGGTTGCAAGGGATCTAGGTTGCGCACTCCTGATGAGAATCTAATGCCTCATAATCTGAGGTGGAACAGTTTCATCCCAAAACCATCTCCCACCCCTGTTCCCCAGTCCCTGGAAAAATTGTCTTTCATGAAACTGGTCCCCGCTGCCAAAAAGGTTGGGGACCACTGATCTAAAGTGAATCCAGCTGGGCACAGTAGCTCAGGCCTGTAATCCCAGCTACTAGGGAGGCTGAGGCAGGAGAATCGCTTGAACCCAGGGGGCGGAGGTTTACAGTGAGCGAATATCACGCCACTGCACTCAAGCCTGGGCGACAGAGCAAGACTCCGTCTAAAAAAATAAAAATTAATTAATTAATTAATTAATTAATTAAACTCAATCCAGGACAGGCATTTCCTCTCCTGGGAATGATTTTTCCTTTCCTGGATCTGCCTGATGACGCTTGCGTTAAGCTCCCTCTGGAAACTTCCCTGACTCTCCTAGCGAGTGGAGTTTAACTCCATTCCAGCCTGGACCACACTAGTTACAATGATGCGTTTTTGTGCTTTTCTCCATAACTAGATCAATGCTCCCTAGCTGGAAACCCAGGGGCTGCATCCTACTTCTCATGGCCTCGCGAGGTAAGACTGTGTTGGCTGCGTGACCTGTGATGAAGCTGAGGCTCAGAGAGGTGCTTTGGTTCCCAAGAGCACCCTGCTGGGAACTAAAGGGGCCTGGAGGCAAACCCAGGATGATCCCAGGACTTGAGCTCATTCCACTCCTTTGTGCTGCTACCAAAATATGTTTAAAGAAAGTGCTTAGTATTTTAAATGCTGGTGAATAAATAAATGAAGGGATGGGTGGGTGAGTGGATAAAGCCATGTCTTTGTAAAGCCATTCTTTGTTCATTGTCAGCGGGCTGTATGGTTTAGTGGAAGGGACCCCAGCCATCCCATTCCACCGCCAATTATCTAACTAAATTTATTAATATGGCCTCTGGCCGTCAGTGCCTTCATCTTTGAGAAGAGCAGTAACACCGACCTCACAGGTCAGGGGTGAAGGTCAAGTGTGATAATTTAATTGAAAGCATTCTGTAAATTGTAAGGCCAGGTGAGGTGGCTCACGCCCGTAATCCCGACACTTTGCGGGGCCGAGGTGGGCGGATCACTTGAAGTCAGGAGTTTGAGACCAGCCTGGCCAACATGGTGAAACCCCATCTCTGCTAATAATACAAAAATTAGCCAGGCGTGGTGGCAGGCACCTGTAATCCCAGCTACTCGGGAGGCTTAGGTAGGAGAATCGCTCGAACCTGGGAGGCAGAGGTTGCAATGAGCTGAGATCACACCACTGCGCTCCAGCCTGGGCGACAGAGTGAGACTCTGTCTCAAAAATATAAAATTAAATTAAATAATAAAAATAAATAACGTGATCTATAAATCATAAACTATAAAGTGCAAAATACACAGTCATATTAAGGCCAATGATGATTGTGAATTCTTTTCATGACATCTGAGTCATTCATCCATTTACTCATTCTTAAACATCTATTAGGCTTCTGGCATTAGGGACACAAGAACGTAGTTTCTGCCCTCAAGGAGCTCACATTCTGATGAGAGAGACAGGAAAGCTAACAGGCAATTATAACACAGCTGGCATGCGCTAACAGGAATCAGATAAGAGTGAGTTCTTGCATTTTAGATATATGGACACCTAAGTCCTCCCTTTTGCCAACCATAGTTCTCGGCTTTGTACTCAGTAGGTGCTTTACCCAATGGCTCTGGTCACCTCAGGCCGGGCTAAAGGTTCAGGGCATTTGGACATCTAGGTGCTATGAGGAGGCAGCCCCCGGCCAGCTCTACGGATAGCACCTACAGTGGTGAGTCAGTAGCTGCCACGTAGGCCTGGCCTGGCTCTGTGCACAGTGCCATGGGCTCTGCCTGCCACAGCAGCAGTGCTTAGGGAGGATTCATTTTGTCAGCCGGAGACCCATTTGGTGAGGGGTCTGCACGGGAAAGCAGTGAACACATCCTCTTACACCGAGGTCCTGTTTATACTTCAATCTCCACTCTCCCATGCTGTTCTGAGCCGAGCTCTCTTGCCCTGGGCCCTGACCAGCACTTGTCAGGAGGGGAGGGAGAGTGTTTGAACATCCACAGATGTGTTTACATTTTGGAGACATTTACCAGCAGAAACAAGCCTCTGTACTCTGCCCAAGTTCCATGCGTTGACAGTAGCAACCACACAAATGTTGCTTTCAAAGGGCTTATTATTCCTGGTGATTATAATACTAACAGTGGCAGCTCTCTTGTTTGGGGCACATCCTACATGTTAGGGTCAGAGATAAGGCCACAACCCCATGAACCAAGTGTTGCTATCATCCTGACTCAACAGATAAACAAACAGACTTGGAACGATTAATTACATTACTTGCCTGAAGACAGACAGTAGGTGGTAGAGCTGGGGTTTTTTTAGTTTGTTTTCTTGAGACAGAGTCTTGTTCTGTCACCAGGCTAGAGTGCAGTGGCACGATCATAGCTCACTGAAGCCTCAAACTCTGGACTCAAGCAATCCTCCCTCATTTTTAAAATTTATGTCTATTTTTTTGTAGAGATGAGGTCTTGCTCTGTTGCCCAGGCTGGTCTCTAACTCCTGGCCTCAAGTGATTCTCCCGCCTCAGCCTCCCAAAGTATCGAGATTATAGGCGAGAGCTACTGTGCCTGGCCAAAACTGGGCTTTGATGCCATAGCTGGTGGGTTTAATCCACCTTCTATGTCAATGCCAGGTCTTGTCCTTTATAAGCTAATTAGTCACAGTGATGCACCTGTTGCGTGCTGCACCTTCTGTCTAGAATGCTCTCCCTCCAATATCTGCACAGCTCCCTCTGGTGCCCTACCTGAAACGGCACCTCTCGTCTAGCCTCCTTTGTCCCTTTTCATGCTTTACTTTTATTCACAGAACTTACCCTTAGCTGACATCACATTATGTATCTATTATTTGTTTATTTTCAGTCTCTCTGTTAGGCTAAAAAGTCCTTGAGGGGTGAGGGCTTTGTTTTGTTCACTGCTGAATCTCCAGCACCTACAAAATAGGGTCTGGGGCCCAGAAGGTGCTGCAAAAAGATTGGATGACTAAAAGGATGCATTTCATACTAATGTGAATCATGCAAAGTTGAGATGGTGCCACATAAAATATGAATAAAGCCTCACTTGGTTTGCAAAATCTGATAATTCAAATGTTTCCAGGTTGTAAGAATTCATCAAAATCACACCATTTCAAAGCTGGTGGGAAGGGTGATTATAAGTAGTGCATATGCTGTTATCCAGGGTGGCCCCGTTTTAGCTGAAATCCCTGGGCTTATCACACCCTGAGCCAGGCTGTGCTTGAACCTCAGAAGCCCTTAGAGTGATCTGGATGATGAGTGTGCTATTATTTTATCATTCACTAACATTATAATTTAAAGTATTTTCAGAACCTATAAAAATGTCATCCAAGTATTCACTATGTGCAAGTGGTATAAACTTTGCTTGGAATCATTAACTTTGGAGCAGAAATTAGATGTGACCAAATATGCTATAAAAGAAGAACTTGAAACCTCACCCTGTTAATTTTGGAAAGAGGACTCTGCAAACTCTAAGGCAAAATATACAATAATGGTTAAAGATGTAGGCATTTTAAGAAATCATTGCCTTGATACTTTGTATTTATTTCTATGTTTTAATTTACTTCGTACATAATATGAATTCTGAGAGTCAAACATCACCTCTAGAACATGACCACCTTGTACGACAGGGTTTGAGGCCCTCCCTTGTTTGCAGTTTCTGACTCTCCCCATAGCAGGTTTGCTGCTGGAGGGTAAACCCAGCCCAGACAGTCATAAGGAAGGTTCTCTGGCCCGTTAGCCCAGAGATCCAGTGGGCTGTTCCCTAATCATCCATTGCCAGCCCCTCGCCTTGTGTTTATTCTCACCTTGGCTACTGGGGCTCCCATCAGCTACCCAGGCTAAGCTCAGCAGACCTCTTGGGCAAAGACCTTCCCTTATGCAAATGAATGTCTATCCTGCGGAACAGAACCATACATCAGGCCAGAAGTGCTGAATAGACCATGTCTTCTTCCTTTGTTCTGAAACTGCCTGTCATGGGCTTGTGCTAACCTTTAGCTACCTCTTTTAACATAGAACAAACTGCTGCCCAATATGGAACAGCAGCTGACACAAATGCTAACTTCCCCTACCATCTGGGGCCTCAGCAGAGGTCTGCGTTGAAGAAACCAAAGTTAGGTTTGAAACCTTGAGACGGGTCTGTTCTGTGTTCACCAGAAGGCCACGGGTCCTGATGCCTGTTCTCCCTCCTTCTGTAAGTCCTGCGGTGGTCCTGGAAGATTTCATCTACCACTTGGGTGGCCCATCTCACAGGCTGGCCCCGGAGCTCTTTACCCCCTTTTTTCTCAGCTGCGGACATCACAAACAGACCCAGGCCCCTGGCTCATCACCCCGAGCTCTGGCAATTCTGGAACTTTAACTCTGTCATTCCAGCAACAGCCACCATACTTGCTCTTTGACAGCTCCGGGATGGCCGATCTCTTAGTCAGTCCGGACTCCTCCCTGCATTTCCTACTGTCCTGTGCAGCCTAAACCATTGCTGTGCCATCATTTAAACCATACTTACTCCAGCACCCTTGATCCTGCTGGATCCTCCCTGCAAACCTGCCCTGCTAAACTGGGACTCAGAATACAGTCAGCTCTCTGCCTTATGTTCACACACACATGCACACCCAGGTTGCTTAAACTATCAGAGAATGTCTCCCTAGCATGGGTTTGGTGCCACCACCAATCCATGGCCTCCAGCTACAAGTGGCCCTCGCACTGCCTGGAGGTTCTCCTCCCCATCTCCAGTCACTTCTAATTCTCTCAGAAGTTCTTTCATGGCTAGGCACGGTGGCTCACACCTGTAATCCTAGCACTTTGGGAGGCCGAGGCGGACAGATCACCTGAGGTCAGGAGTTCAAGACCAGCCTGGCCAACTTGGTGAAAACCCATCTCTACTAAAAAAATACAAAATGTATCTGGGCTCAGTGGTGCGTGCCTGTAATCCCAGCTACTCAGGAGGCTGAGGCTGGAGAATCGCTTGAACCCGGGAGGCGGAGGTTGCAGTGAGCCGAGATCTTGCCACTGCACTCCAGCCTGGGTGAAAGAGAGAGACTCTGTCAGAACAAAAAAAAAAAAAAAAAAAAAGTGATTTCGCACAGTCTTCAATCTTCTTCTGAGCCCTTTCCTACCAGTTCTCCCCGCCAACTCTGCACCCCCAGCTCCCATTCTGGACTTGTCTGCATTTCCACCCATCTTTGCAGCTCCTCTTCTAACAGTGGACAGGGTCCCTCCTCCTGCCCAGCTCCACGCTTCCACCCACAAGGAGGATCCCATCCCTCGCCTCTCATTCTTCACAGATGGTAACAGACTGAATAACAGCCCCCGGGGACTGCAGGTCTGAATCGCGGGAAACTTTAAATGTTACCTTATTTGGAGAAAAGTTCTTTGCAGGTGTGTGATCAAGTTAAGGACCTTGCGATAAGGAGATCATCCTGGGTTATCCAGTGAGCCCTAAATGTCATCACAAGCATCCTTATAAGAAGGAGGTTACCAGATGTGGTGGTGCGTACCTGTAGTCCTCAGGCACCTCCACTCAGGAGGCTGAGGCAGTAGGATCACTTGAGTCCAGGAGTTCAAGACCAGCCTGGGCAACACAGCAAAATCCTGTCTCTAAAAAAAGAAAAAGTGAGGTACAGGGAGAGTTAACAGAGAAGAGGAGAAGGTGATGTGACCACAGAGGCAGCCCTTCAGAGGGAGTGCAGCCAACCAACACCTCGACTGCAGACTTCTGGCCTCCAGAACTGCAAGCAAAGATGTTTCTGATGTTTTGTGGTCATTTGTTACAACAGCCACAAGAAACTAATGCAGCACATTCATTTCACCAAGAACTCCTCCTCCTCTACACTTCAGTCTCCCCTATGATATCTTTTCTCTGCCACCTTTTAAATGTGGTCAAATCTCCCATTGTTAGTAACAACGAAAGCAGTAACAGCTTTAATAGATCACTGCTTTCACTTCCCCTGCCTCTGGCTCCCCCCACAAGCTCTCCAATCCCTGCCTCAGTGCCAAGCTCATCAACAGCTATGCCCACCTTCACTGCCTTCATGCCCGTCTGCCTCTGACTCCTGGTCCCCTGCAAGACCACCCACCTCACCTGCCACCAGTGACCATGGTGCTGCCCAAACAAGGGTCAGTTTCCATCCTTTTTGTACTGTTTGTCCTGGCAACAAAAGAATCAAGTTGTAATCGACTCTAATCTAATAGCCCAGGAGCTCCTGAAGACAAGAACTGTTTCCCATGCACAGTTGCATTCTCAGGGCTTTGCCTACTGCTGGGCATGGGGTACTTTCTGAGTGCCCACTGTCCTCAGGGTCATGGTTCTAGTAGTGGGAAATGCAGAGAAGAAATGTGGTGTCGTCTGAGCACAGTCTGCATCAGGGCACTGGAGCACAGAGGGCTTGCAACCCAGATGTGTGGGACGGAGGGTAGGAGAGGCTTCAGGTGCCTTCAAAGACCTGGCAGTCAGAGAGAGTGTGGAATGCTGAAGAAAGCCAGGTAGGGTACTACGAAGCACGGTCAGGAGTTGAGAGGTGGGCAGAAGGACTGTCGGGAATAGTGGGAGCTGAGGAAGGAGGGAGGCTCTGTCCATACTGAGCACTTACAGTATCCCAGCTGGGGCTCAACCCTGAATGCAAGGACAATGACATGCAGACTCTGCCAACCAGCAGAGCACAGACTAGGCCATGATGCAGGTGCAGACAGGAGGTGAGGGAGAGGTCAAAGGCACCTAAGGGGACCTTAAAGTGCAGGAGCATTTGGCAGGTGTTCCAAGACTTTCAAGAAAGCAAAGTCTCCAAGCAAACGAGAGTCTCCTCTTGATAGTTTGTCTGAGAGTAACAGAGTGAAAAAGACAAAAACAGTCATGAAAAAGATGTTGGGTGGAGTTGCGGAGCAATCACCTTGTTGAGCCAGAAATACCAGGGCTAACACTGTAGCATGGAGCCTTGGCAGAATTCTTTAGGCTCAGATTTCCTTAGCCATAAAAAGGATCTGCTTGATTAGGAATGAGCCTCATGTGCAAAGAGCCTGATTCTGAAGAGAAACACATTGAGGAGAGCTGTTATAGTGAGTCGTGGAGACACTAGAGTTCTGCTTCTGCGTAGCTCAAAAGGGATGATGAACACTCCACGAACTCATCAACTTCAAACTTAAAAATTATCCAATGTCAATGCCTCCTTGGCATTATTTCCAACAAAGATGTGCTCAACTTGCTTAGTCACATAGGTAAGAACTCAGAAGAAATCCCAAGCAGACAGTGGACGTTTACACTGTGGGCATTTCCCCTTTTATCCTAGAGTTCCTCTCAAAATTAAAGAAAGAATTTCAGTCTTATATATGCCTCATGGAGTTGTGTCACTCTGATTAACACCAATATGCATCACAGCCATTTTTAATGTGATAATTTAGCTGTGGGCAGTGTCTTGCACTTAATAATGCTTAATAAGGGTTTTGGGGAAAGGAGGGTATGCTCCACACACTATATTTTGGAAGTGGATGCCTACTAGAGCTGGTGCTCCTGCATTTCTGAAAAAGCAGGAACTGCTGCTGCTGATGCAGGGTTATGCCACAGACAGCTGCCCTGGAGGTGAGCACTGGCACCTCCCCAGAGTCCTTCCACACCCGCCTTGTGTCCCAGGTGAAGCACATGGCCCGTGGAGGAAAACCTAGTTCTACGTCCCTGGGAAAACAACACACGGAATGAGATGAAATGTTCTACTTAATTGGCCTATGAACTCTCACAACCTGTTTTTCTGTTCTTTTCTTTTTTATTAGCATCTGTCAAAACTGTCTCCGGCTGTCACCACCAGCAGCCGTCAGGCCTGGACATGCCTTCCAACACTCCCACTGCCCTGTTTATAAACGCTCCTGCAGACTGGTCTCGGGTCACCCAAAAAGCTAAAACAGGTTGTTGTTTTATGTCAGCCTGAAGGAATTTAGAGACTTTATCTACAAATTCAAGACAGAATAAAGCCTAGGGCTAACTGTTAACCTGTCACATAAAAAGAGACATCCAGGTTTACTCTCTTCCCTAATAACCCTTCAAATATCTGTCAGTGACAGTAAGGGGAAGGATGGAGAGAGAGGGAATAAAGACACAGTGGACACAGTGAAAGGGAATCCAGGTCCTTGGGTGGAGATGTGGTTTTGAAGTTGGGTCTGTAAGCTGAGGAGGAGAATCTGTTTACTCCCTTCTTTCTCAAAGTTAGTTTACTGAACCTACAAGAATTAGGACCTGAGTACAGATGACCTACTTGAAGTAGTGCATTTGAGGGGTTTAGGCTCCATACTAGATTTAAGATATGTGATGACTAAAAGCAGCCAATAACAGTAAGACAGTGTTGGCTGATCTCACACTGAGCAAACGTATTACCTAAGGGGGAACAATGATTCAATTGACCGGGTTTCTCATTAAAAAACCACGAGAGCAAAAAGGGATGTGTATATCTTCAAAGCGCTGAAAGAAAAAACAGTGTCAACCTACAATTCTATATTTACTGAAAATATCCATCAGTAAGAAATTAAAATAAAGACATTCTCAGATATAGAAAAAACAAGAGAATTCATTGCCAGCAGACATGTTCTAGAACAATTGCTAAAGGGAGTTCAGCAGACAGAAGGGAAGTGATTCCACAAGGAAGCCTGAAACATCAGGAATGAAGGGAGCAACAGAAATGGTACATATCGAGGTCAATATCAGAGACTTTTCTTTTCCTATTGAGTTATTTAACCCCATATTTGACAGTTAAAAGACAAAATTATAACATTGTCTGATGGAATTTTCAATGTATATAGATGTAAGACAAGAGTAATAAGAGGCGTGGGGTGGGTAAAGATTCCAATATGGTGGTAAGATTTCCACACTCCACTTAAGTGGTAAAATACTGATTTTAAGTAAACTGTGAGAAGTTAAGCCTCTACATTGTAATCCCTAGAGCAATAAGTAAAAACTGCACAAGGAGATAAATAATAATTAAAGGGACTAAAAATAATCAAATAACCTAGCAAAAGGCAGGAATGAGGAAACAGAAGAATGAAACAAGAATGAGAAAAGAAATAGAATACAAATAATAAAATGGTAGGACTAAATCTAAAATACCACTAATTACATTAAATATAAATATTCTATATTATGATATTAGTAAAAATAAAAAGATGAAAAGAGATATGCAAACATAAACCAAAGAAAGCTAAGTGTCAATATCAGAGTAGACTTCACAGCAAAGAAAATAGTCAGAAATAAAGAAAAACTATGTAATGATAAAAGGGTCAGTTAATCAAGAAGCCAAAACAATCCTATATGTGTATGCACCCAGAAATAGAGCTTCAAAATACAAGAAGCATGCCAGGTGGGAGGACTGATTGAGCCCAGGAGTTACAGACCAGCCTGGGCAATATAGCAAGACCCCTTCTCTGCAAAAAATTAAAAAATTAGCCAGGTATGGTGGTACATGCCTATAGCCCTCCCTACTTGGGAGGCTGAGGCAGGAGGATCCCTTGAGTCCAGCAATTCAGGCTGCAGTGAGCTATGATTGTACCACTGTACTCCAGTCTGGGCAACAGAGCGAGACCTCATCTCTTTAAACAAACAAACAAACAAACAAAAACTGGCAAAAATAAATGGAAAAATAAACAAATCTGCAAATCTAGTTAGATTTTCCACAGTCACCTCTTGCTTATAAATAGAATTAGTAGAAAACCAGCTGGGATGTAGATGAACTAAACAATACCATACATCAACTGTATCCAATTGACATTTATAAAATAGTATACAAAACGACAGCAAATTATAAATATTTTTAAAGTGCAAATGTAACGTTCACCAAGATAGATTACATACTAGATCATAAAACAAAAATTAACAAAAGTAAAAGAATTAAAATGATACCAAGTATGGGATATAATGGAATTAAACTATAAATAACAGAAAGATAACAGAACAATCTCCAAATTTGTGAAAATGAAGCAACACATTTCTAAATAATGGTTCAAAGAAGAAGTTTCAGGGGGAATTAGGAAGTATTTTGAATTGAAAAGACATGAAAATACAGCATATCAAAATGGGTGGGGAAGCCAGGCATGGTGGCTCATGCCTGTAATCCCAGTACTTTGGGAGGCCGAGGCAGGCTGATCACCTGATGTCAGGAGTTTGAGACCATCTTGGCCAACATGGTGAAACCCTGTCTCTACTAAAAATACAAAAATTAGCTGGGCATGGTGGCGTGCACCTGTAATCCCAGCTACTTGGGAGGCTGAGACAGGAGGATTGCTTGAACCCAGGAGGCGGAGGTTGTAGTGAGGTGAGATCACACCACTGCACTCCAGCCTAGGTGACAGAGCAAGACTCCATCTCAAAAAAAAAAAAAAAAAAAAAAAGTGTGGGATGCTGCTAAAGCAGTGTTGAGCATCGAAATGCTTAGACTAGAAGAGAAGAAAGTTCTCAACCAAATAATCTAAGATGAACCCTTAAGAAACTAGAAAAAGAGAGGAAAATAAACCCAAAGCAAGAAGAAGGGAGGAAATAGAAAAGCAATATGATTATAAATGTAGAAGAAAATCAACAATATTCAACATCCATTCATGATAACAACTCTCAACAAACTAGGAACAGAAAGAAACTAGCTCAGCCTTATACAGAGTATCTGCAAAAATCCTACAACTAACATCATCTAAAGGAAAAACTGAATGCTTGCCTCCTAAGGTGGCAAATAAGCAAGGACGTCACCTTCCCTGCTCCTATTTAATATCACACTAGAAATCCTAGCCAGTGCAATAGTGCAAGAACAAAAAATAGAAAGGAAGAAACAAAACAGTCATCCTTCAAAGACAACATGGAAATCTCAAGGAATTTTCAAAATAAAATAAAAAATTTAAAGCCTCCTAGAACCAATAAGTAAATTCAGAAATATCAGAGGCTACATGGTCAACACACAGAAATCAAGCATATTTCCCTATACCAATAATGGACAATGAAAAACCAAAATTTTAAAAAATACCATTTGTCATAGCTTCCCCCCAAATGAAATAATTAATGTTACCATATTTAGTAAATAAAAGTGTAAGGTACCTCATTAAATTCAAAATTCAGATAAAGAATGACTAATTTTTTAGTGTAAGCATGTCCTAAGTATTGCATGGGACATACTTATTCTAAAAAAAATTACTCATTCTGTTTTTTTCTTTTTAATTGAGATTGAGTCTCACCATTTTGCCCAGGCTGGGCTCAAAGAAGATCTAAGGAGATGAAAAACAGTCATGCTTATGAACTAGAAGACACAACATAGTAGAGTTGTCATTCTCCCAAAATTGATGTATAGATTTTATACAATTCCAGTAGATACATTCCAGCAGACTTTTTAAAATAGATATAGACAAGCTGATTTTAAAATACATCTGGGAAAGCAAAGGAACTAAAATAGCTAAAGCAATGTTGAAAAAGAAGAATGAAGTTGGAGGAATCACACTGCCTGATTCAAAGACTTATAAAGCTACAGTAAACACACAATCCAGTACTGGTGAAGGGACAGACACATAGATCAATGCAACAGAAGGGAGCATTCAGAAACAGACCCACATAAATGGCCAACTGACTTTTTTAAAAGCTGCAAAAGCAATTCAGTGGAGAAGGCAGTCTTTTCAGCAAACAGAACCGTAGGCCATCCATATGCCAAATAAATGAACCTTGACCTACACTTCATACTTTATACAAAAATTAACTCAAAAACGATGAGGACCATTCCATGGGAACCATTCCATGGTGACTATTATGGCCTACCAATTATAACTTTATATATTCTGGTTCTTGAATTATATACATCCTAGAAGTCAACCATCAAGAAAATGGCCGAGTAACATGAATGAAAAGATATTTACTCTGTGTGTTCAACTTTGTAGTTTGTTCATTCATTTGTTAAAACACTTTCTGAGCACCTATTATGGGTTAGGTAGAAGAATAAGACACAATCTGTACCCTCAAATTTTCCTACAGATGTCTTGCCATGAGGCATTGCCCATCTGAACACTAAAAGAGCACAGAGGGGTTTCGAGACCAGAGGGATCACCAAGACCTTAGAGTCAGACAACCTAGAGAAATAAGACAGCTCTGTCTTTTCCAGGTCAGAATATTAAACCCAGTAACAACAACAACAAATACAGAAATATTCATTTGGTGATATTTATTCAATAAATATGTATTGGGCCAAGCTGTGTCCTAGGTGCTATGAATACAGTTATAAGCAAGACAAAGTACATATCTTAAGGGTTACATTCTGGGGCAGGGGCAGGTGGGGCAATCCAGAGAGAGACAAACATTGGCCCATAATTAATAAAGAAAACAAACGGGGGAGATAGAGAGGGACTGAGGCAGGAGACTGGAAGGAAACTACTTTAAGCAGTGTGGTAAGGTAAGGCACCTCTTATCTTACCAGTGTGTGATGGTAAAGTCCTGAGGCTCAAGGCCTGGGGTGGCCAAATGGAAAAAATGCCAAATGCAAAAAAATAATGAAAAACAAAACAAAACAAAAACCAGGCACAAATAGAAGAAATGCCAGTTCAGCCAGCTTGGAGTTAGTATAGCATGGGGGACTAAGCCCATTTCCTGCGGTGTAATGGGTAAGAAAAATTGAGCACTTGCCTTTCTGGCCAGAGAGAAGAGACTCCATTTTAGCAGTGTGATGCAATGCAGAGACAAAAATGGATGAAAGATTTTTAAGAATAACCACAGCAGTGGAGGTAAAAGCCTTAACTTTAGGGTCAGAGGAAGTCCGAGGTGCCCAGGGCACATCCCTGCTGTGATGATCCCAGGATGTGGGTAGGACTCATGGTGGTGGGTGCAGAGGACCAGAAAGGGGATCTTATTTTATTCTTATTTGTTTTTTATTTTTATCTCTATTTTTTTTAAGAGACAAGTGTTTTGCTCTGTCACCCAGGCTAGAATGCAATGGCACCATCGTAGCTCACTGGAGCCCCAAACTCTTGGGCTCAAGCAAATTATTCTGCTTCAGCCTCCCTAGTAGCTGGGACCACAGATGTGCGCCATCACAGATGGCTAATGTTTTAAAATTTTTTTGTAAAGACGAGGTCTCGCTATGTTGCCCAGGCTGGTCTTGAACTTGTGGCCTGAAGTGATGCTCCCACCTCCGCCTCCCAAAGTGCTGAGATTACAGGTGTAAGCCACTGTGTCCAGCCTCCAGGGAGGGAATCTTTAGCTTTCTGCATCTAGATAGCAGTCCCCATCGATGGCATCCCCATCAGCAAGGGATGAATGGATGGTGGATGAGAATCACTCATGGTCGTATGTATTATGTTTGGTTCTCTGTGTCTTCAAGTTTATAGTTTGTTCATTCCTTTGTTCAAATGCTTGCTGAGCACCTATTATGGCTTAGGTAGATGAATAAGACGCAATCTGTGCCCTCAAGGATCTTATTAGGCTTATGACAGTGTGACACAAATTCTGTTATCACAGACATGAGGTTACAGGAGCAAGGAGAAGTGAAGAGTGCTCAGAGACACCAGCACTGTGGAAGGGTGCATTACTCAGGGTTATCCAGAGAAATAACCCATAGATTATATATAAATACATATATAAAGAGATTTATTATAAGGAATTGGCTCACACAGTCGTGAAGACTGAAGTCCCAAGATCTGCCATCATCAAGCTGGAGACCCAGTTCCAGTCTGAGTCCAGAGGCCCGAAAAGCAAGAGAGCTGCTGGTATAAGTTCTAGTCCAAGTCCGACAGCAGGAGACTGCGGTTCCAGCTCCAGAAGAGTCCGGCAGAGAGGGTGAATTCTGCCTTCCCTCGCCTTGTGTTCTATTCAGGCCCGCAGCAGATAGGCCGGCAGCAGATTGGCCGAGGCCCACACACACACTGGGGAGGGCCATCTGCCTTGCTCCACCCACCCATTCAAATGCTCCTGGTCCAAAAGCACCCTCATAGACAAACCTAGAATATGTGGGCACTCCGCGCCCCAGTCAAGCTGACACGTAAAATTCAGCCTCACGAGTGGGCAGGAAGAGGAGCATCTGTAAAGCAAACTGGGAAGGAGCGGCTGGGGGAAGAGAGGGAGAATCAGGAGGAGGTGTCGTGAGGAAAGGCAGAGAGAGGGAGCGCTGCAGCCAGGAAGGAGTGGCTGCTCTCGAATCCTCCGAGAAGGCGAGCGGGACAGGGACAGAGGCAGACGCTGGGTTCAGTTATGAGCTGATGGGTGACCGGGCCGTGCTGATGGGGGCAGAATGCAGATGGCAGCGGGCTGTGAAGTGGACGCACCCAAGTTCTTGCTAGAAATTTAGTGGCACAGGAAGGAAGCACAGAGAAGAGGGAGGAAGCCCTCCAGGAAGAGAGCTTTTGTCTGTTCCTTTTTCACGGGAGACGTGAGACAGTAAGTGCTGAAGGGAGGACCCAATGGGGAATAAGAAAAGCTGGAGCAGAGAGAGAAGGGCCCCTCAGTATGCCCAAGCCTTGGACAGGAAGGGCCAGCTCTGCCTTCCTCACGATTTAGAAAGGGGAAAGGACAGAGAGAAACACAGGGGGAGCTGTGGGATTTGATAGTGGGAGCCCAAGGACATTCTTGTCTGGCCAATTGTCATTGTCCCTGTGTCCCACATGAACCAGGGCAGCTCCCACACTGGTGCCACTTCCCAGCAGTGCGATGTCAGGCAAGCAAGCAATTCAGCCTCTCTCTGCCTCTGTTTCTCCAGCTCAAATATGGAGCTAATGATACCAACCTCAGAGGGTCCTTGTGAGGATTAGTTGAAATGCTGAATTTAAGAATGTTTGCTACTCCATCTAGTAATTATTATCGTTAGCACTATTATTCATTTAATTATCCTTCCTTGTTAAGAATCAATTATAAGCCGTTCTTTCAGTCTTCCTGTTTTTTTTTCTTTTGTAGAACTGAAAAATGCATGGAAAATCTTTCCCGGTTGTCATCGCCTCAGCCCGGAGGGTCAGCTAGTGCCTGTCCATCCCCGCAGGGCAGCTCCCTCTCACTAGGAGGAGAATGCTGGGTTTTGCACCTGGGAAGTCTCAGAAAGTGGGACATTCATTGGTTAAGTAGAAAGCTGAGCAGACCTCAGCTCTCTCTCTGTTGAGTGCCCAAGCATACATAGAGCTACACACGTGGTATCTTGGCAGTAAGGCTTGACGGCAAGGCAAGGGGGGACAGGCGGGAGGTGAGTCATGATCCTGCACGTGCTTTGGTGCTCATTCTGACCCGCGCACAGAGATGGAAGCTGTGACACAGGAGGCTGTGTCAACGCCATCCCAGCTCTGCAAGTACATCCAAATTCCAGGTTTCCGCCTCACCTCTCTGGTCTACCTAAGAGTTCACAGCGCAGTTGCAGTGCTCTGGGTTCCTGCCTGCTTCATGGTACCAGCCCATGCCCCTCTGTGATCCACACGTGTCCGGGACCTCATGCCCAGTCCCCAAGACATCCAGTGCAGAGGCACAGCCAATGAATCACCCTACTGTCATACCTGCCTTCCCATTTTCAAAGATCCTCTTCTAAAAATACTATCAATGAATGCACTGTGGCATGGAAACAGGAGACAGCCGACTTAAAAACTGAATCTCCGGGCTTGGAACTTCCCCTAAATCATATTCTGGCAAAACATCTACAAAGCCCAAACACATTCTTGACCTTTGAAGAAAATGTCAGTGTGGAGCAAAGGCCTGTGTTCTGACCCCACCCAGCTACAAGAATGTCCTCCCTCCTGCCCGCACATCTTCAAAGAGTCCCTGAGATTCCAGGCTGGTTGCTACTTCCCCAGGGGAGCATTGCATGCATCTTTTCCATGTCCTGGAGGTCCAGAGGGGCTTTATAAAGTGGCCCCAAGCCAGCAGCATCTGGGGCTGTGCTCCTGCTCTGTGCTCTAGGGGAAATGGAAGGAGGAGCCAGATTTGTCTTGGAGGATTCCTGTTCATCAGCAGGAGTTCTGAGTTACATTCCGAAAAGCAGACTACATTTTTTGCATTGCAGATTGCTTCTGAAAAACACCATTCTAGAAAGGGTGATCATACATCCCAGTTTGCCTAAGACAGTTCTGGTTTACAGCTGTTATTCCTGTATACGTATTAATAGCACCTCTTTAACTCTCAAAAGCATCCCACTTTGGCAATAAAATTCCACTTCCCAGTCCTAGTCTTCCCATGACCGGATGGTGGCTGTTAAAGCCTTGGCCTCTGGAAGCGCCCCGGCAACTGGCAGTTAGTTTATCCCTGAAATGTCTGCCGGAGTGAAGCTTAATTAAGATCTTGTTAGTTTGGGGAGAAAGAATCAGGGACATTTGGCAGCACACTCCTCACTTTATGTCACCCCTAAGTGAGATCCCCAGCCAGCTTCAGGGGGGCATTTTCCTGTCACCAGCCTTCTTGGTTCTCAGGAGCAGAGTTATCCTGTAGCAAGAAATGTTCACATCAGAGGTTTCCAACTTGCAAAGAGAAGAGTCCAAGGAAGTGGGGAGACCCCACTTGCTCACCCTCCCCTACTAACTGGCCAAAGCCTTCCTGGCCACCACAGGACCTCAGAGTGCATCTCTGGCCTTTCAAAGACAATGTTATCTAGTGTCCATAAACAGTGACCAAGAAACTCAAAAAGAAGAACCAGAACAGCCCAATGCCTGCACAGAGCAGTGCTCAATTAATACTTGTTGACTGATTGATTAATACATACATGAATGAAAGAACAACAAAATTGACAACTATCTGGCCCTCTGTGTGAGCTGAGAGGAAGTACATCATTCTAATACAGCACCTGAGAGCATTCTCACACCCAGAGCTCAAGCAAAATCAACACGCAAGGAAAAAATTCAGGGAGGGAGGCACCAGCCACCAACTCCCCTGGGGTGGCGGGTGAGCATGCGGAGAGGCCATGGCTGTGCACAGCTGGGTCTCTGTTGCTCAGCTTCTGGGAACCGGCAGGTGCACATGGCTGTCCTCAAGGTTTTGCTCCACCTCCTGTGCCTCATTCCAGTTCCCTTGAGGGAGAGAACTGAGGACACTTCTGTATCCCTGAGCCTGGAGGAATTATAATAAGATGCCATCTCCGAAGAGAAGGGAGAGGGGCCAAAACCCTCACTGGGGAGCAACCTTGCTCCTTTCTCCAACCTTCTATGGCTCACACTTACTAACTTTGCTCTCTTGTGGTCTCTTTTTCCCAAGATCCTGAGGCAACAAGGTTACAAATACAACATAGGCTTAGAAGCAAAAGGCATTAGCAGAGATCATTTGGGTCACTTCTTAATGATACAAAGATAGCATTTGGTGAGTTTTCTACACGGGGCTGTTGCTCAGTGTTGGCAGTGCACAGTGCTCTTATGGACATTTTTTAATGTAAGCCAAAAGTGTTTTTTAATATGCTCAATTCACCAAAGATATAATTTCGTGTATTAATAACATAGCTTCAAAATATATAACGCAAAAAAAATGACAAAACTAAAATGATAAATAGACAAACCCATGAAGATTTGGACAACCCAATTTATCCCTTTGGAAAAGAGTGGCATTATGTTTAAAATTATGGATATGGAAGTCCAGAACTTCCAATTCTAGGTGCAGACTATAGAGAAACTTGAGCACGTGTGCACAGTGACTCACCCTCAGAAATATTCATCACAGCCTTGTCCACTGCTAACAACCCATTCCACAGCCAAGTTTCCATTTACAGGGAAGTGAATAAGTAGTTGTGGCAGATTCATACAAAAAAATTCTATACCGCAATGAAAACTCACTGAACTTAAGCCACACATACAGATGCATCTCAAAAAGCAATGTCGAAGGAAAGAAGCAAGATAAAAGCATCCAGGCCGGGCACGGTGGCTCACGCCTGTAATCCCAGCATTTTGAGAGGCCAAGGTGGGTGGATTATTTGAGGTCAGGAGTTCGAGATCAGCCTGGCCAACATGGTGAAACCCCACCTCTACTAAAAATACAAAAATTAGCCGGGCATGGTGGTGGGCGTCTGTAATCCCAGCTTCTCAGGAGTCTGAGGCAGGAGAATTGCTTGAACCCAGGAGGTGGAGGTTATAATGAGCCAAGATCGCGCCACGGCACTCCAGCCTGGGGGACAGAGTGAGACTCCATCTCAAAAAAAAAAAAAAAAAAAAAAAAAAATCCATAGAGTATGATTCCGTTTCTATCGAGCTGAAAAAAAACAGCCAAAGCTAAAGTGCATTGTTTAAGAATACATACATAAGCGATCAGACTATAAAGGAAAGAAAAGAGATGACCATCCTAAAAGCTAGGAGGATGATGACTCTGGAGGAGGAAGGGTTTGGCCAGGGAGACACACCCAGGGGCTTCCAGGGTGCAAGTTCTAGTCTAGTTCCTAAGGAGTATTACCCAGGTGTCCACAACATAATTCTTCATTCAACTGGACACACACTTTTATGCAAGTTTATGTACGTGAGGCGTATTTACCAATAAAAACAATGTTATCAAAAATGTGGGAAATGCTGGGGCCGATGGGGTCGAGTGTCCCTGGCTGGGACTGTCCTGCCCAGAGAAGCTCTGCCTCTCTTCTCTCCCTCCATCTGCTGAGAGGCAAGGGAGCCTCCGGTCTCCCCATCTATGGGGGTCTCCCCTACCCCCAGGTGGTCTGGACCTGCCATGTCTCAGGTCCTGGGGTGAAGGCTCCCAGCCCCTGGCTCTTCCTGGTGGCCAGCTCCTTCCCAGATAGGCTTTTCCTCCCATGGAAAGATGTATGTGTGGGCTTGGGGGAACAGCCACGTAACTTGGTCCTGGGCCCCTAACCTGCCCAGTAAAGAGGCATTCTCAACAGGGTCCACATTAGCTTATCAGGATCCAAAGCAGACATTTGCCTTGACCTCCATGTCTTGAGGACATCAAGGGGAGAGAGGGCTGTATCAGGGCAAGATTCAGACACTCAGGCTCTTCAACACTGTGGCATCGTCTGTTCCCAAAGCTCAGACCCAAAGGTGGAGGCAAACAGGGCAAAATATTAGAGCCAGGCCTTTGGGGTAAAATCCCCCGACCATGCTCCTTCCATTCTTCAGCCAGAACTATTTGGTCCCTAAAAGTGAGCTGGAGCTGAGGCATTTCCTGTCCACCCTGGGGTCCCAGCCAGGTTCCTAGGCTTCCAGGAACCACTTTTTCTCCAGATAGATTGCTGACACCTGTACATAAAATAGACTCCCATAAACAGGCATTTTCCAAAAGCTTTTAAACCGCAGACCGTTTACTTAAAGACTGAGAAATGTAAGCCTTAGGCTTATTTTCCTCCAGCAAGGAGCTCAGCTGCTGCATTCCCCAACAGTGACTGCCAAAATTGGGCAGGAGAGCCCCAGGGCGCAGGCCCGCGCTCCCTGACGCTCCGCAGGCTCGGCCACAGGCTCCCCAGAGCTCCCCGGCCCGAGTCAGGTCTGCCTTAACAAAAACCAGGCTTCGGCCGGGCGCGGTGGCTCACGCCTGTAACCCTAGCACTTTGGGAGCTACTCAGGAGGCTGAGGCAGAAAAATTGCTTGAACCCGGGAAGCGGAGCTTGCAGTGAGCCAAGATCGCATCACCGCACTCCAGCCTAGGCGACAGAGCGAGACGCCGTCTCCAAAAAAAAAAAAAAAAAAAAAAAAAAAAGGCAGGCTTCGCATCTCCTTACTCTGCTCTCCTCACTAGAGGGAAAAGAAAGCCACAGGGCAGAAGACAGGAAGGGGACAGCGCCCAAGACTTCTCAAGTCGGGAAAATGGCTTTTAACAGTGAAATCAAGTTCTGCTTTCTCTTGTGGAAGTAAATGGCGCTAACTCCACCTTCAACTTCCGTTTGGGAGAGGTGGCCAGGCCTGTGTCCAGCGGGGTGCAGCTAGCTGGGCCCAACAGCGGGGAGGCTGGGCCCGACAGCGGGGAGGCGAGTCCCTCTCCCCAGTCACCACCAGGGCCTCCCTCCTCCCTGATAACATCCTCCCTGCGCCCCATTTCGTCCCTCCTGCCTTTCTATTCCAGCTACTGCAAAGGGCGAGGACTGTGGGTCTCACCTCCTTTCCTTCCTGCCTCCTCCAGCCCTGCAGCCCCCTTCTGCCTGCATGGTCCTTGGAAGCTTCTGCCTCCAGGGCACCTTTTGGGGTTGGATGCTCCCACCCACACTCCGCACCTGGACAGTCTCCCACTGTCCTTTCCAGGAGGTCCTGGACCCTACACTGGTCCTTCTCTGTTCCCTTTGTGACTTTTTGCTTCCACTCTTGCCCCGCTCCAGTCAGTTCTCCATACAGCATCCTGGGTGACCTTTGAAAATGAAACAGACCTGACCTGGCCAGTCTCCTCCTCAGAACACCCCAGGGCTCTCCATGGCTTTCAGGATGACAGCCAAAGTCCTCACCAGGATCCCCAAGGCCTGAGCCATCTGCCCTGCAGTCTCCCTGCTCTCAGCCCTGCTCTTGACCTCCCATCGGCCCCTCCAGGCAGGCTGCCCCCTGGCTCTTCCTGAAATGCATCAGCCCAGGCCCAACTCGGAGCTTCCCCTCAGAGGTCCTTCTGCCCTATATCTCGGCCTAGCTCCCCAGCCCTCACTTGATTTCCGTCTGTGCTCCAATGCTTCTTCATTAAAAAGATGGTCACCACATCAGCCTCTTCATCCATCACTGCCTCTCCACCTACCTGCACAGGGCATCCACGTGCATGATGCAATGTATCACATATGACGGAGTACACATTTGTCTGCTGCGGGCTCCTTCCCTAGAATGGAAATCCTAAGAGGGCAGGGGCCTTGTTGATTTCATTCATTTCTGCATTCCCAGAACGTAGAATACCAACACATAGCAGACACCCAATAAAATAGGCATCAGATGAATGAATCAATGGTAAAAAAAATTATATAAATACTTTAAACATTTTATTTTAACTTAAAACACACATATGGAAATTCACTTGCCAGTATTTTGAGTGGGGCCAAAGCCTTTCTTTGAGTGTGGTGCCTCCAGTAGGGAGCTTGCCTCCTTTTTTGCATAAATTCCACCTAGAAAGCATTCACCACAATTTCAAATGTTAATGTCTTTTTTTTTGTTTTTTGTTTTTTTTTTTTGAGATGGAGTCTCACTCTGCCGACCAGGCTGGAGTGCAGTGGCATGATCTCAGCTCACTGCAACTTTCACCTCCTGAGTTCAAGCGATTCTCCTGCCTTAGCCTCCCGAGTAGCTGGGACTACAGGCACGCACCACTACACCTGGCTAATTTTTGTATTTTTAGTAGAGACGGGGTTTCACCATGTCTCGAACTCCTGACCTTAGGTGATCCGCACACCTCAGCCCGGCAAAGTGCTGGGATTACAGGCGTGAAGGCATGAATCACTGCCAAATGTTAATTTCTTTTTTTCTTTTTCTTTTCTTTTTTTTTTTTTTGAGATGGAGTCTCGCTCTGTTGCCCAGGCTGGAGTGCAGTGGCACGATCTCGGCTCACTACAACCTCTGCCTCCCAGGTTCAAGCGATTCTTCTGCCTCAGCCTCCTGAGTAGTTGGGATCACAGGTACGCACCACCACACGTGGCTAATTTTTGTATTTTTAGTAGAGATGGGGTTTCACCACATTGGCCAGGCTGGTTTCAAACTCCTGACCTCGTGATTCGCCTGCCTCAATCTCCCAAAGTGCTGGGATTACAGGCGTGAGCCACCGTGCCCAGCCCAAATGTTAATTTCTTTAAAGAAGCATCATAAGATCTTAAAGACTCATGAAAAGCAATTTCAGCACAGAGACTTTCCTTATTTTTATTATATTCCCCTAATCTTCCCTACACTTAATTGAAAGCGAATGTTTAAGTCAATTTGCCCTTAGTAAGTCTTTCTAAATCATTCAACTTAGTTTTCAAGAAAGAACTTTCTTTTTGTGCTCATTATATTGGTTTACATAATTTGCTTACATAATCTGTAATTAAATTACTGAATCACAATAACATGTATTACAGGCATAAGCTGATGTAGGGACAAACACCACTCAACTCAAAAGCGTGCAGCTGAGCAGGAAAACTGCCTGTGGTCACTGGGCCATGGGGATCTGCTGGCACATTTGCTCCATGAGTCAGCTTAGAAGAGGTTGGATGACAGAGCTGGTTCTGTAGTATGCAAATCCTGGATACAGGCACACGCTCATTCTGATGCGGACTGGTATGCCACCCACAGAAAAGAATAGGAAAAGCAAAATTAGAGCGCGAAATGCGACAAGGATCCAACAAGAAATTTCCCTCAGCCTTTCCCAGCCAAGGAAAATTCCTGCATGAGAAGGAACTGAAGTAAATATAAGGAAGGAATTGAAGTAAATATAAGGAAGGAACTGAAGTAAATATAAGGAGGGAAGGAACTGAAGTAAATATAAGGAAGGAAGGAACTGAAGTAAATACAAGGAAGGAAGGAACTGAAGTAAATATAAGGAAGGAACTGAAGTAAATATAAGGAAGGAACTGAAGTAAATATAAGGAGGGGAGGAACTGAAGTAAATATAAGGAGGGAAGGAACTGAGGTAAATATAAAGAGGGAAGGAACTGAAGTAAATATAAGGAGGGAAGGAACTGAAGTAAATATAAGGAAGGAAGGAACTGAAGTAAATATAAGGAAGGAAGGAACTGAAGTAAATATAAGGAAGGAACTGAAGTAAATATAAGGAGGGAAGGAACTGAAGTAAATATAAGTAGGGGAGGAACTGAAGTAAATATAAGTAGGGGAGGAACTGAAGTAAATATAAAGAGGGAAGGAACTGAGGTAAATGAAGGAAGGAACTGAAGTAAATATAAGGAGGGAAGGAACTGAAGTAAATATAAGGAGGGAAGGAACTGAAGTAAATATAAGTAGGGAAGGAACTGAAGTAAATATAAAGAGGGAAGGAACTGAGGTAAATATAAGGAAGGAAGGAACTGAAGTAAATATAAGAGCCACAGTGAATGTCGGGTTTCTAGACATAGAATTGGCCTGTATCATTAGTAAGCTGAACTTGGTTTTCATTCCTTTTTTTTTTTCCAGTCCCCCAGGCTGGAGTGCAGTGGCATGATCTCAGCTCACTGCAACCTCCGCCTCCTGGGTTCAAGCAATTTTCCTGCCTCAGCCTCCCAAGTAGCTGAGATTACAGGGATGCACCACCACACCCGGGTAATTTTTGTATTTTTAGTAGAGATGGGTTTTCGCCATGTTGCCCAGGCTGGGCTGGAACTGCTGACCTCAGGTGATCCGCCCACCTCGGCCTCCCAAAGTGCTGGGATTACAGGTGTGAGCCACCGTGCCTGGCCTGGTTTTCATTCTTGAGTAAGAACAGCTGTAATGTCATTCTCAATTCCTTTGTGGTCCTTTCAATCCTGCATAAATTAATACCTCCAGGTATTTTTACAAATAGGCTTCTGAACCCAAAGTGAGTCCTCACTTTTAATTCTTGTTTTCCTGACTTAGTAACTTTATCCAGCCCAGGTGTCACCACCATGGGTTCTTCTGTTCATTTGTCCATCAGACCCCCATGGGGAACATTGGCCCACCTGTGGACCTCAACAACACTCCCTCCTGTCTCTCAAGGAGACCCTCTTCTAAGGTCTTCACTGCTGGGGTCCTGACCTTCACACACACATTTGCCACAGGGCATTGTCATTGTCATCATCATCCTCCCTCCGTCCCTCCCAGATGCATGGGCTCCGGAAGCCCGGCAACTCCTCCCTGCTGCACCCTGGTCAGACAGGCAAGGGCGGGATCAGGTCGCAGGCGCTAAAGGCAAAGCCAAATGTTCATGATCCTGCAGACATTTTAGTTACAGCCTTCAAGGCCACAATGCCCCCTGGAATGAAACGGATGACGGTCAAGGCCAAGTCCCTTCCTCTTGGGCATGCACATGAAAACTTGTGACACCTGCCTTTCATCCAAGCCCAGCTAAGGCTCACAGCACCCCGCTTTCTGGCACACTAGCAAGTTGTTTTGTAAGATGCAGATTTGGGCGGGGCCTATTGTTTGGACTCACAGTATGGGATCCATTTCTAAATGGCCTGATGATAGCAGCCTGCAAGGAGCAGAACCACAAAACCAAGAGTGAAGGGATCACTGGAGAGCGTCAATCACTCTAAGGGGGAAAAGGTTTTCCAGGCCTGAGAGTTGTGGCTGACTTGAATGAAGCTCCTCACATGACATAACGTGACTGTGGTGGGCAGAAAGGGGGACGGACAGGGAGACCCAGAGCACATGGAAAGGGTTGTCCTAGCAGCAAAGCCCGGATCTGCCCATGTGGATGGACTCCATTCATGGGTGAGAAGGGACCCCCATGGGAGCAAAGGAGCACCCAGCCTGCCTGAAGGGCACATCCCCTTTATGGGCCGTCAAACCAGATGCCAGATAACATGCAAACCATACAACCACTTCCTCTGCTCTGTCATTGTGATCATCCATCTTCCTTTGGAGTCTACTTTAAGAGAGACTATGCTGTTCAGGCCAATGCAAATACTTAGTCTGTGGGACAGCTATATTTTTCAAGATAAATTACCAAGATGACATTCACTCTCAGCATGAATTACCTCAAGGGCTCTGATGAGATGCTTTCTGGACTAGGCAGTGCAAAAGCCAGACCCCAGACCTTTGTAACCCCCACTCCAGGGTAAATACCTCTGTGAGACTTCATGAAGGCTGGCCAGCTAGTCCCAGCTGAGGATCCGCGGCAGTGCTGCTCAGCCCTGGCTGTGCACAACATCCATGCGTAAGAGGATGTGGACACCCAGCCTCACCCCAGCCCAGTTAAAATCAGAATATTTAAGAAGTGAGCCGGAACAACAGCTTTTCTTAAAAGCTTCCCAGGAGATTCTAGTGAGCAGCAAAAGTCGAGAACCATGGGCTTAGTGTACCTAACTGATGGAGCCCTCAGATGCTGGAACCTATGTGAACAGTCTTCGGTTTTGTATTAGGCTAAGCACTTGTAACATTATTAGTTACCATATACTGAGGGCTTAATATGTGCTAAGCACTGTTATATACTTCCACATTCAGTATATGAAGACACAAAAACAACCCTGTACAGTGGCTATTGTTACCCCATTTCAAAATGTTTTATTTTAAGAAAACAGGCTCAGAAAGATTAAGTAACTTGAAACAAAATTTGCACGACTGATTAAGCAGAGAAACTAGTATCTAAATCCAGCCTCCGATTCCAAAAGTCTAAGCTTTTCCATTATGTGTGTTGTCTTTTAGCCTTTAATAATTGCAGAAACTATGAGTGAGATGTTTGGATCAGTACTACATCTTCCTAAACTTTCATCCGTAGGAAATCCGGATTGGGAAGCCTGCTCCTCCAGAGGCTATCAGCGTGCGGACACCTGCCTGTGCTCAAGAGGTCCAATCATTTATTATCGTAATCTAATTTTGTAGAACACCAAACTAGAGAATAATTTCAGGCTAAATTGCACTTGTGTTTTAATCAAGAGGCCGACGTTATTGATTATGTAATAACCCATTCTCTCTGTTTATTTTCATCCTTAAGAAAACAATAACTTCTTCATTAAACTCACTCTGACCCTGATTTTGGAGACTTATTGCTGTGCCTGAATCCAACAAGACTCATGCATAGAAAAGCAGAATTAGATGCATAAAATACCGAGAGAGAGAGAGAACCTCTAACTGCAAAAGTAACTCCTGAGGTACAAAGAATCTATGACATCACCCCGAAAGCACTTGTGGGGAGAAGCCTCCCTTCTCTCCTCACACCCCCAAGTGAATGACCCTGTGACTGAGTCATTAGAGGGCTGGCCAAGCGAGCTCCTGATTCCATCACTGCTGGAGACTGAAGAGCTTGGCTGAATTATCCAGACACGCCTCGTGTGGAACCCTGTGAAAGTCCTTGTTTATGAAGTTACCATCCTGTTATAAACTGAAGAAGGAGCCCTCAGCAGTCAATGATGAACAGTGTTGAAGGAAGGTGTCATCTGTCATATCAGTGCAGTTAGAGTCCTCATAAAAACACAACTGGACATTTTCCTCAGCTTTAAAAATCATCTTTCCATTTTGGTGCTCTTGGGGTTCTCCTCCACTGAAACTTGAAATGCTATTCCCTAGGAGCAATTGAGAAATCCAATGTTTAGCACTGTTTTTCAAGTGTCATAGGAGGTTCATAAAGATGTGTTGAGTTAAAGAGATGGGGGAAGGAAGTGCTATAACCTCAGCACCTCGGTAGGGACTTTCTATACCTTCAGTGCATTCATCTTACATAAATCTCACAATTCTCAAACAAGGAAATTGAGCTCCAGAGAGTACACAGCTAATAAGTGATGTGGCCGATTTTCAATTCAGCTCTAACCTCAGCCTCATATGATTTCTCTGTACCACTTAAGAGTATCCCAAGAGAGGACCTCTTGTCTCTCCATAATGACAGGCCCAACCTTCGACCACTCCTCTCCCCGTGTAAGGTTTTGGGTTTGGCCCCTCCAGAGTCAATTTGACATTCAGCAAATATCCTTTCTGTTTTAGGGCACTGTGCCATATATCTCTGGGGCTGCCAGAGATAGGCCCCAGTGTGGCCCGCCCTCAAGGAGGCTGAGCTCCACAGAGCAGCCCGGCTAGCCAAGCGCCAAGCCCAGCAGATCATGGGAGAGGGAAGAAAGCAACAGCTGCATCTCTGGCATGCCAGAGAGGCCTCGAAGTATGCATAGAACCGTAATACATGGAAACGAGGGCAGGGAAATGGCACGCTCTAAGGCTCGGCAAGCAGAAGAGCTTGGGCAGTCTGTGCAGGCTCTACACTCCGAGCCTGGGTTCTCCTGGGTCCAGATCCTAGCTTCACCACTTTGTTAACAAGTAAGTTAACCCCTCCACACCTCTATGGCCTCACCCATGAAATAAGAACCGATTCTGTCTAACCGCAAGGTGCAGGCCCTTTCCTCTATACCACTTACGAAAGCCTGGAGTTAAGGTGTACCCGCAAGAGTGCGCACTGTTGTGAGGGTAACACGAGATCATTCACGTTCAGTGACAAGCCTGATTCCTGGCACTCAGAAAGCTCTCCATCAATATAATATTATTTTGACTATTTGGGGGTACATCAAGCAGTCCAATTTGACCAGAGGATAGAACATGTGTAGAAGTAACTGCCCATCTCCAGCACGTAGCATGTCACTTGGTACATGTTGGGCGCTCGCTGTAACACAGTCCCTTAACCTCTGAGGAAGGGTTAAGTAGATGATGCACTCGAAAGCATCTGGTATGATGCCTGGCACGTGGTGGGTGGTCAGTAAATGCTCTGTGAATCTGAGTTCCTCTAGGCTCAACCCCAGGCCTTCTAGTCTTTTGGAAGCAAGACGGTACAAGTTTAGTGTTCCCCAAACTGGAATCTAACAAACATGTATGTTCCCTGGGATGTGTTCCATAACAACAACAACAAAAATCAGTGCCTAAATATACTCCCTTCTGAAATATAATACCAGTAATCCAAGAAAACACTCAACATGCCTACATAGTCATCCTTATTACTTTTCAATAAGGTGTAGTTAAGACATGAAAGATCATAGTGGATAAAATAGTATGGTCCCCAAAACAGAATCAGACAGACTGATAAAACTGAAGAGAGGGCTGGGTTCGGTGGCTCACGCCTGTAATCCCAGCACCTTGGGAGGCCGAGGTGGGCAGATCACCTGAGGTTGGGAGTTCGAGACCAGCCTGACCAACATGGAGAAACCCCGTCTCTACTAAAAAAATACAAAATTAGCCGGGCGTGGCGGGACATGCCTGTAATCTCAGCTACTCAGGAGGCTCAGGCAAGAGAATCACTTGAAGCCGGGAGGCAAAGGTTGCGGTGAGCTGAGATCACACCATTGCACTCCAGCCTGAGCAACAAGAGCAAAACTCCATCTAAAACAAAAACAAAAACAAACAAAACAAACAAACTGAAGAGAGAGCCCTGTCGTTACAAATCATACGGGATTTCAGTACATGACAGAGATGGCATTTCACACCAGTGGGGGAGAGGTTTTATTTGATGAATGACATTGGAACAACTGGCTAGCTGTTTGATTTCCTCTTTCACTCCTTTCATCAAATTTTCTGTGATGTGCACACAAAACAGATGTAATAATTTTTAAGTCACTTAAAAAACAAACCCAATGACTATTCAATTTTGCATTCAACAAAACACTCGCGACGTTGAAGTCACAGAAGTAAAGCGACTCGTGTTTGGGATTCCCACTGAAGCAGCCCCCGCCTCATTCTCCACCTCCAACTCATTCCCACTTCAGGGCTTCTCCACCTCCAACTCATTCCCACTTCAGGGCTTGTGCATTTGCACCCCTGTGCCCAGGACAATCCCCGCCTAGATCCTGCACGCTCACACTTTCTCATTCTACAAGTCCCACCCAAGGGTTGCCTCTTCAGAGAGGCCTTCCCTGGTCATTCAATCTATAGCAGGCCTCCCCAGCATGGCCATCCTAGCACGTGGCCTTGTTCATTCCCTTCATACCTACCACGCCACCTAGTAAATTTGTCATTTGCCCCAGTAGGTCAGTTCCACGAGGGCAGGTGTCTCATTCCCTTCCTTATTGCCTGCAATAATGCTGAGCACAAATTAGGTGCCCAACAAATATTTATTCAATGAATCAATGAATGAATGGCCTTCTTATTTTAAATATCTGCCCTGAATATGACACTCTTTTTCAAGGAAGCTGACATTTTTTTCTTTTAACCACAATAGAAGGCTCACAGATAATTCTGTTTTATTTTCAAATATCTACCCACCTGTGCTTGGTTTCTCTCTTTTATGTCTTTTTTTTTTTTTGAGATGAAATCTAGCTCTGTCGCCCAGGCTGTAGTGCAGTGGTGCGATCTTGGTTCACGGCAACCTCCGCCTCCCGGATTCAAGCAATTCTCCTGCTTCAGCCTCCCAAGTAGCTGGGATTACAGGCACCCGCCACTACGCCTGGCTAATTTTTGTATTTTTCATAGAGATGGGGTTTCACTGTGTTGTCCAGGCTGGTCTCAAACTCCTGACCTCATGATCTGCCCACCTCAGCCTCCTAAAGTGCTGAGATTACAAGCGTGAGCCACCACACCCGGCCTTTTATATCTTAAGTTAAAAAAATTTTGCTGGAGCACTACATTCATGTCTCTTTGGTAATGCACTGATTTGTAACTTCAGCAACTAATATGTTGGCTGATTCTATTTAATACTTTGACACCAAAAGATGACAGAGATTGCTTCCAAACCGCACTTTCTTTACTGACTCTCATGCATCCCTAACCTGCTGGTCCCACATTCAGGAGTTCATGGTGAAAGCCACAGGCAAGGGAGCCTCCCAACCAGTGTTCTGTCTAGAAAAGTTGCAGTGCTCATGTGTGCATGCGTGCATATGTGTGTGTGTGTATTGCTTACTATATGCAAGGTAATGCACCCTCTCCCTGCTTCTATTTTCTGTGCCCATTGCAGCATCAGACCCAGAGACACTTACCTGCAGGTAGAATAATGGCATATGACTGTGAAACATCCTTACACAATATGACCAAGGCCAACATCTAAACCTGCTCCCAACACCTTTGACTGGTGGCACCGCCACAGCCTGGAATCCTTTCCCTGGTCTTTACTTCTTTGCTCAGTGCATTCTGTCCTGGCCCTTTTTATAACAGATATGCCCGAAAAGCTTTTACTAAATAAATATCCTCACGTGCTCTTTAGATGACAGGTCTCCTCCATGAGGTCCACTAGAGAAGAAATGTGGCACCGAGTGTGGTGGCAGCAATCTTTCCAAAGATGGCAGCAGCAATCTTTCTTCCAGGCCACCTGTTCTTGCAGTGACCCTGACATCCCTTCCACCATGTCATGGCATACTTGTCCACTTCCCTTGGGTCTGGGCAGACCTTTGGGGCTGCCTTGACCAACCTACTGTGACAGATGTAATGCTATGTGACTTTGGAGGGGAGATTATAAAAGTGCCTTGTGCTTCTGCCTTGCTCATGCAGGATTCCAGCCGCCATACTGTGAGGAAGCCCAAGTTATCCCATATGGACAGATCACATGGAGAGGTATGTGTGAGACCACAGGCATAGGTAATCTAGCCAACAGCTTAGACGAGATCCCGGCTGACAACCCACATCAACCGTCAGATGACCTGGACCCTAGCTATCAGGCTGTTCCCAGCCTTCGAGTCTTCTTACTTCGGGCCATGGATATTGAGGAGCAGAGACAAGCTGTTCCTGCTGTGTCCTGAACCAGAAAATTTACGAACATAGTAAAATGGTTATCGTACACCATTAAATTTTAGTTTTTTAGGCAGCAATATTATGTGGAAAAATGATTTCAGTTCACAATCCCAGTTCCTAATTTCAAGATGCAGTCTAGATGTCCTATGAAACATCATGCTTTTATTTTTTTCTTTTAAATATTTATTTTTATTTTTCCACAAGTTATTGGGGTACAGGTGGTATTTGGTTATATAAGTTCTTCAGTGGTGATTTGTGAGATTTTGGTGTACCCATCACCCAAGCAGTATATATACACTGCATCATATTTGTAGTCTTTTATCCCTTGCCCCCTCCCACTCTTCCCCACAAGTCCCCAAAGTCCATTGTATCATTCTTATGCCTTTGTGTCCTCATAGCTTAGCTCCCACATATCGGTGAGAACATAGGACATTTGGTTTTCCATTCCTGAGTTACTTCACTTAGAATAATAGTCTCCAATCTCATCCAGGTCACTGCAAATGCTGTTAATTCGTTCCTTTTTATGGCTGAGTAGTATTCCATCATATATATGTATATATACGTATATATATGGATGAGATTGGAGACTATTATTCTAAGTGAAGTAACTCAGGAATGGAAAACCAAATGTCCTATATTCTCACTGATATGTGGGAGCTAAGCTATGAGGACACAAAGGCATAAGAATGATACAATGGACTTTGGGGACTTGTGGGGAAGAGTGAGAGGGAGCAAGGGATATAAGACTACAAATATGGTGCAGTGTATACTGCTCGGGTGATGGGTACACCAAATATATATATATATGATGTGTATATATATATGTGTATATATGATGGATATATATATATGTGTATATATATGATGGATATATATATATATATGGAGATATATATCTACACACACACACACATATATATTGATATATATATGGAATAAACCATAGCCATGGGCTATTATACATTTTCCCCTCCAAAATTAAGGTTGCAAGTTAATCCCCGATGTGGTAGTATCGAGAGGTGGGGCCTTTTAAGAGGTGATCAGATCATGAGAGCTCTGCCCTCATGAAAGGGTTAATCCATTCATGGGTTAATGGGTTATCACAGGAGTGGGACTGGTGGCTTAATAAGAAGAGTGACCTGAGCTAGCATGTGAGCACTCACAGCCCCCCACCAAGTAAGTGCCCCTCACCAGGTGGTGCCCTCTGCCGCCTCAGGACCTCAGAGTCCCTGCCAGCAAGAAGGCTCTCACCAGAGGTACCCCCTTGACCTTGGACTTCCCAGCCTCCAGCCCCGCAAGAAACAAATTTCTTACAAATTACCCCTTTCAGGTGTTCTCTTCTAAGGAATAGAAAATGGACTCATATGTCCACCAAATAAATAACCAATGTATGGAAAATTATACTCCCATTAAGATGGATTCTAATGACATGGGGATGTAGTCATGCATTTACTTAATGTATTTTCCCCGAGCAACCCTCCATGTATGAGAAAAAAAAGCACAGTGGCTTTGGGAGTCAGAGGGCTTCCTGGGGCTGATTAGGAGGGAGCGGCTCACTGCTACATGGCTGGAACACACAGGACAGATGGAGGGAATGCAAATAAGAAGGCTTGCATTTCCTCCAAACAAAAGTGATTTTTAAAAGGCAGCAAATTTAGAAAATCTGAAAAAGAAAAAAAAAAGTGATTAGGAGGAAACCTCATCACCTCCCCAACCAGCAAGAATCCCCAGAGATAATGTGTGTGGAAGAAGGAGGTGCTGGCAGTGGGGCCAGACTTCCCACACGAGTGGGATGTGTTTGAGCCCTTTCTATGCATATGTCACAGGCCTGGTGCTTTCATCAGGATGGAGGGCTGGGGACACCCGGACACACACACTCGAGGGAAATTTACCAACATGTCAGCACTGGCTGTCTGAGTTAATTACAGTTGCATTTTTTTCTTTATATCTTGTGTGTTCTAAATTATCTCTAATGAGATGTTTCTACCACACCAGGGAGAAAAAGCAATGACAGGGACCGTAAAATAAAATTTAAATACCAGACCCTACAAACATGGAATGTGCAAAGGGCTGCAACTCCCTGCCTTCCCTCCCTTCACTTGCTCCCTGCTCCCCTTCCCAGGCAGCTCCTGGAAGGAGTGGTCAGCCCAGCCCTCCATTTCCTCTTGCCCACGCAGTCACATCTCTGCAATCTAGCTTGCGCTTCGCAACCCCACCCCCAGATCAACTGTGACCTCATTGTCAAATCCAAGGGACATGTTTTTATCGTTATCCTGCGTGGCTGTCCAGCATCTGACCCTGTGGGCTGCTCTCTCTTTCGGGTCTCTCCCTGCTGCCTTTTCTCTCTGCCTTGTGGGTTTCCTACTTGCACGTCCTCCGTGCTCCCCAGGACACCATCAGGGTCCCCTGTACACCTTAATCTACACACACTTCCTCTTCTAAATTAATGGTTTCAAATAGCAATGCCACACTAATGACTCCCAAGCCCATGGTTAGTGCTGCCCTCCCTGAACTCTTGCTCCACGTGTCTAACCACCTGCTGGGCATCTCCAGCAGGAGATAAGCTGAAGCTTGAGACATAAGCTGAAACCTGAAGGATGGCTGGGTTTTGAAACTAAGAAGTTGGGGTGGGGTGGGAGAGCTCCAGGCAGGAGAAATGACACGTGCACATATTCAGTGGGGAGAGGGCTCACGCACATTGCCTTCCAGGGACTCAATCCAGCAGGAGCTCACCAAGTTCAAGATCGAACATTACCATTCCCCAGTAGGAATTCATCCTCCCCTGTTCTCTAGGTGTAGGTGCTATTAACTAGTCACCCAAGCCAGAAATGAGGAAGTTCAGTTACCCACTCGTTCATGTATTCATTTGCTATTCCTTAGGCACATGCAGACAAGATGCACACATTGCCCACAGCCCTGCCCTCACAATGGGGAATCCACTGAGGTAGGGAGGCTGTCTGCTGGTGGTGGTGTGGGGTCATGAGCTGGCAGCCGGGTTAACAGGCAGTCACATCTCAGTGTGGAGGTGCTGGGACGGAGGAAGTGCTGGGGCTGTGGAAACACTCAGGAGGGAATCAGGAAAGACTTCCTGAGGTGGTGACATAAGCTGAAACCTGAAGGATGGCTGGGTTTTCAAAGTAAGAAGTTGGGGTGGAGTGGGAGCGTTCCAGGCAGGAGAAATGACACGTGCACACGGTTTAGCAGGGAGAGGGCTCACGCACAATGAATTCCAGGGACTGAGTCAGTATGGCAGATGCCCAGATTGTGGAGAGGGCAAGGGTGTGTGTGTGAGAGAGATGAGATAGAGAGACCGAGAGACAGAGCGACAGAGGTGTTTAGGAGCTGAGCTCTCAGGGACCTGGTTAAAGAAAATGGATTTTGCTCAGAGGAACATGGAGTCACTGTAGTGTCTTAAGCCAGAGAGTTCTTTCAGCATCTATTCAATAAATGTGTACACTTTAAAAACAGCCCTCAAATTTCACTGTGAGAAATGTGTTTGCACAGGCCAAGCCTGCAGGCAGAAAGGCTGGGCAGGAGGCCCAGGTGACTAGCCTCACCAGGGCAATGGATGAGAGGTAAGACAGGTTCAGGAGAGTCTGCAGAGCCAGTCCTACTAACAGAACTTGCTGAATGTCTGAATGTCTGTGCAGGAGGAAGATGAAGGACTAGAGGAAGCTTTCCAGCCAATGACAGGTGCACATGGGTGGATGATGGTACCGTGCAGGGTGAGGGAAGCTGCAGGAAGGTCAGTGTTGGGGCAGGAAGTGGGTAGAGCAAGTTGAGTCTGAGGTGTCTGTGTCATAACTGGGTAAAACTGCACAGGGAACACAGCTGGAGACACAGGCCTGGGACCTGGGAGATCTGGGCTAGAGATAAAGGTTTGGTAGGCACTGTCATCCGATGATAACTGAAGCCATGGGAGTGGACATGGTTGTTTCAGAAGAGTCTAAAGAAAGCAAACTGCCTAGAACAGAGCCCTGCAGAACATCAACTTTTGTGGTTAAGAGCAGACTCCCTCCTGCTTACTTCCATGGCAAACTCCCTACCACGCCCTAGACTGCCCTCAGTACCTGGAGTCCCAAGCCCCCACCTCCATCCCCAGTGCCTTCACCTTGTCCAGGCTCCTGTCCCTTCTCAATGGGATTCCTACTACCTTCTCAGGGGTCTTTCTCTCCCAGTCAGGCTCTCCTCTCCAATCTACCTCCTCCACTGCCACTGAAATGACCTTACCAAAATGTCATTCTGAGAAATCAGTCATTAACATTCCTCAAAAGTTCCCTATGTCCATTTTAGGAAAATCCAGACTCCTTACCTGGATAAAAAAGGCCCTTGGGGATTAGAATCCTCCTTTTCTCTCCGCATATTGCCAAATGTACTGTAGCCACATGAAACCTGTACTTCCCGGACGTGTGATTCTTCTGTGTGCCACCATGCCTTCTCATGGACTGTTTTCTTGAAACCCAGAATGCCGCCCGCCTCCACCCTCTCTTTGATCTAAATAACCCTGACTTCTTGGAAGCTCAGCTCACGCGCTATTTGCCCTGAGGGCTTTTCTGCTCAGCAATCTCATTTAGATGCCTTTTCCCAGTGTTCCTGCATCATCTTATTTATGCTCCCATTATGGCTCTCACCACTTTGTATCCCTGCAACTCATTACTGATTTGTGTTTCCTTCACCAAACTGCACATACAAAATCTCACTCAACTTGCTGTTCTTGGTAATTGAATGCAGTAGGCACTCAATAAATATGTGCTGAATAAACAGATAATTACTAACATTTACGGAGCACTTTCAATTAAATGCTCACTCATGGAATCCTCCTAACACTGGGCTAAGCAGGCATCCATAACGCTCTCTGTTTCATAGATAAGGACACTGAGGCGCGGCTGCCCAGGATAACACCCGGAGTGGGGCTGGGGCGTGAAGGTGGTCTGCCTCTAGAACCCGCACTCCTAACCACAGCAGGCTTCCTCTGGTAACTCCTTTCTCTGAACCCAAAGGACATTTTACATAGATTTTGTCTAGCCTTTGACAACAAAAACTCCTCTTCTACATTGGAAAGCTCCATGAGAATGGAAATTGCCTTAGGCATCTTTACATTCCTTGCAACAACTGATACGATGCTCGTCACGTAACACACGTTCAATAAATATCTGGGAAATTAGTTGGGTTTTAGCATATTTCTAGATGACACTATTTGGGGAATTATTGCCATGAACTGTGTGAGGTTAAGTTTCTCAGTTGAGTTTCACATCTTACAAGATGGTATTACTTTAGCCATTTTACAAATGGGAAATGTGGGCTTAGGAGGGCTATGCAACTTGTTCAAAGTCATGAGGCTGTGAAGAGCTGGCTCACTGCCTACTTAAAAGTGTGTATGCTCAGCTCAACATACAAAGGAGAAGGCATGGCCCAGCACAGTGGCTCACACCTGTAATCCCAGCGCTTTGGGAGGCTGAGGATCACCTGAGGCCAGGAGTTTGAGACCCATCTGGGCAACATAGCAAGACCTCATCTCTACGAAAAATTTAAAAATTAGCCGGGCATCGTGGCATGTCTGTAGTTCCAGCTACTCAAGAGGCTGAGAGGCAGGACGATCACTTGAGCTTAGGAATTTGAGGTTGCAGTGAACCATCATCACACCACTGCACTGCAGCCTGGGCGACAGAATAAGTCCCTGTCTCTAAGGAAAAAAAAAATTTAAACATTAAATCAAATATAACAAAAGGAATGGCAGTAAACATGATCAATCAGGTGCAGTATAGCTCAATGCCTGTAATCCCAGCACTTTGGGAGGCCAAGGCAGGCGAATCGCTTGAGCCCGGGAGTTCAAGACCAGCCTGGGCAACAAAGTGAGACCCCATCTCTACAAAAAATAAAATAATTAGCCAGGTATGGTGGCAGTTGCCTGTAATCCTAGCTACTCAGGAGGCTAAGGTAGGAGAATTGCTTAAGCCCGGAAGGTCAAGGCTGCAGTAAGCCATGATTGTACCACTGCAGTCCAGCCTGGGCGACAGAGTGAGACTCTGCCTCAAAAACAGAACAGTAATAATAATAATAATAATAATAATAATAAACACCTTATGGTCAACAAGTGATTACCAGTCCAGATCTAGATTGGTGCTGGGAAGGATGCCAATAGACCTGTGTCAGAGAAAGTGACACTGCCACAGATAACTCTGATGACAGAATTTCCTTAGAGAGCTTGGTAGCAAACCTAACCCCAAGGGGCTATCGCACCAGATGAGGGTGAAAGGCTGCACTTGAGTCATCTTACCTCCTGTTTGCCTGAAACATCTGCATCTATCACAGAGAGCAACATCCAGGTCAATTCCATTTGCTATTAGGCTGGCTTTAACCTATCTAGCAGTCAGTTCACTTCACAAAACTCTCCAAACATGTGCAAATTGCCCAGCAAATGAATTTTTTTTTCTTGTCCTAAACGCTTTCAAGGGTTTTTAAGATGTGTCTTTCCATAGGTGAAAAGGAAATGTTTTATGCTAGATCAAATGATCCAGATGCAACTAGTTTCTGGCAGAAATTTTCAATAGCCACTCACCAGCACTCTTCAACATGAAGCTGTTAGTTTGGTTTTACCAGTGTGTCCTCAATTATCAAATGCCTCAGAGTCACTGTAGACTTTATAACGGTTTGTGAGCACACCAAAAACAGAGTCTAATTAAGAATCCTAATAGCCATTTCAACGCCACCTAATCTCAAATCCTAATAACTAAGTTTTGCACATGTGGGATGTGGGATAGGCTAATAGGTATACCCTGGGCATGTGAATTCCAATTATTCTCATTCCATTACAGCTCCCAAAACTGCTGAGCAAGGTCAGTTTATTAAAAGCGAATGCTGGTAAACTGTGGTACATCCATACCATGAAACAGTCATGCCCCCAGAGCTGGTTCTCTTCCTAGATTCTCAGCAAAAGCCTTCTCCATCGACCTAGGTGTGCAAGCTAGGGAAGCGCAGGCATCCGCCCCTAGGATTCCCTCCCATGGCTAAGGCTTGTCACCTTCTAAACCCTGCTCCACACCCAGGAGTATCTTCTACAAGGACACATCTCCCAACCCCTGCACACTGTGGCACAGGATCCTAAACCTCGTCTCGATTTGTAACTTCACACGCGGTAAGGTAAATTAATGGAATTTCAAATCAGTTCTAATCAATAGTTTAACAGGTAGTAAAATACAGAGTACAAATAATGTGTAGAAATCCAGACACTGCGATGCCCCTACTTTGTGTTCATGATAGGAATTTGTCTTTTGCAGAACATTTAAAAATACATGTGTTCAACAAACCAATTTAATCAAAATGCAACAACTGATGATTTAGGGAATGATAAACATATGTAATATTGGGAAAATAAGTCAGATGCTTACCTGCAGCTGTTTTCTGAGGTTTCCATTACATTTAATGGAATAATAATCTATTATATCTAATGGAAAAATAATCTATTCCATTGACATGAAATTTTACGTCTACTTTCCTCATCATTCTATCATTTTTCCTTCTTTAATGTAAAACTTCAATAGGTTATAAATAACTAGCATCCAGTAAAAGTCCACCCACAAAAACATTCATTTTTGTAGCCTAAGAATATTGTTTGGAAAATGGTTTCTAACTGAAGGAAAAAGCTACCAGAAAAAAAAAAAAAAAAAGTTCCAGCAACTAGTTTAAAAACAACACAATCATTCCATTTGTCATCTCAAAATGTGCAGACAGTATATTACTGTCTTGTTTCTGGGCCTGACAGTGGATAAAGACTTTGTAATGACATGGTGAATACAGTGGTATCAAAATTCTATTTTATTCTCTGTAATCCTGCTTGCGAATGACCCAGTGTGCACTTCAAGGGTTGATGATTAAAGATAGCACAGTCATGCAAGGTGAATAGACCATCTCTCAGTTACTTTTTAATGTAAGTCTTCTATCAAGCTAGTCACGATTCAGAGGTTCCTCAATCTGAAGAACCTGAATCTTCAAAGGAAGGTGTTTTGAGAGATGGTGGGAAGTGTTTTATTAATGCAGCATAGACTTACCCAACACCAGTAATGTCACTTTGATATCATCCCGCCTACTCAAACTGAAGGTGATATAAACTTGACTGCCACTCTAAAATCTTCAGACTGGTGTTTTGTTCAACCCACCTCTGTTCTAGTCGGGAACTGGTGATGGGATAGTTCCCATCCTAATGACCAGCGGCAATGTAAATTCTCCCTATGGTGTGTTACAGCACTCTAGGTCCAGCTATTTTAAAGGACAAAGGACAGCATGATGCAGAACTAAATATGAGCCCTGGAATAGAAAATATGGGCCCAGGCCAGGCACGGTGGCTCACGCCAGCATTTTGGGAGGACCAGGCAGGTGGATCACGTGGTCAGGAGTTCGAGACCAGCCTGGCCAACGTGGTGAAACCCTGTCTCTACTAAAAATACAAAAATGAGCCAGGCGCCTGTAATCCCAGCTACTCGGGAGGCTGAGACAGAATTGCTTGAACCCGGGAAGCAGAGGTTGCAGTGAGCCAAGATCATGCCACTGTAGTCCAATCTGGGTGACACAGAGCAAGACTCCATCTTGGAAAAAAAAATATATATATACGGGCTCAGGCACTAGCTTAGCCATTTACCAGTGACCCTGGGTAAGTTCCCCAGTCTTAGCTGCCTCACCTGGGAAGAAGCTTAAGGTTATCCTGCACAACCTTCTAGCCCAGGGGTGTCCAATATTTCGGCGTCCCTGGGCCACACTGGAAGGACTGTCTTGGGCCACACATAAAATACACTAACGATAGCTGATGAGCTAAAATTTTTTTAAAAAGGTTCATGTATAAATCTCATAATGTTTTCAGAAAGTTGATGAATTTGTGTTGGGCCACATGCGGCCTACAGGCAGTCCATGGGCCGCGGGTTGCACAAGCTTGTTCCAGTCAGTGTTAAGAACCCCACCTACAAATAGCCTAATGATGTAAATTTGACACTTTATTTCTTAGTATGTCAGCTCCTCTCCCTGCTGAACAACCAGAAAGCTCTTCCTTGTACTCAGTATGTGGCTCTCTGTCCTTTTCAATGCAGTCCCAATTCAACCCTAGAAGCAAAACATCCCCTAGACAGCAGCCCTTCAAATGCTGTATGAGAAGACAAGTGCTACGCCCTGTGTAAGTTTTCCCTGAGCAATCCTGAAATGATTTGGTTTTCTGACAACTCTCCCCATGTCAGATCAACTCTGGCTTGGCAGAGACCTTACAGAAACACGCTAGAGAACTCCAGACGAATTGCATCGCAGGGAATTCTAATCACCCAAACCCAGCTGATCGGAATCACCGGGGAACTTCTGAAAACTAATTTTCTCATCTGCAGTGGATCAAAATCTTCAGGGATCGATCTCAGGAATCAAAATGTTCTATTAATCATCCACATTTGATCAAATCAATATAGCGGGACTACTTAAGACAGTTTGGCTAATGGAAAACAAGCAGGAGGTATGAGCTTTCCTCAGTTATGTTTTATATCACAGTTTAATTATATGGCAAATTGTTGAGAACAGGTTTTTATTTTTCTTTTTGGAAATAGGGTCTCACTCTGTCACCCAAGCTGGGATGCAGTGGTGTGATAATAGCTCACTACAGTCTCAACCTCCTGGGCTCAAGCCTCCAAGTAGCTGAGACCATGGGCGCACACCACCACACCTGGCTAATTTTTTGTATTTTTGTAGAGACAAGGTCTCCCTATGTTGCCCAGGCTGGTCTCGAACTCCTGGGCTTAAGCAATCCTCTTGCCTTGGCCTCCCAAAGTGCTGGGAATACAGGCATGGGCCACCACACCTGGCCAGAACAGATGATTTTTAAAGGATCCAGTTATTTAGATGCATTATAACAGATGTATATGATACAAAATAGAATAAAATCTTTTTCTCAGGAGTCAGGGCTCTACAGTGGCTGCCTGAGTGAGAATTCCTCAAGAGTAATTTAGGGCCTTTCCTTAGGGAAAAGAAAGGGGAAAAATTAGTTTGATGCAGTCTTAGAAATTCTATTACCCAACAGTATCATAAGTTAATATTCTTAAATTCCTATTATACTTAGTATTTCCAGTCCCTTTGACTGCTGTTGATTTCCAGATTCCCATTTTGGGCTGGACAATCTGACTGCATCCCTGCGATTTCACCAATACTTTCCTACTCTGCATTCCTCCACCTACCCAGTAGAGTTGTATAAATGTCCATTTATACAGCTGATTTTTCTAGGTTTCCTTTGATTCATTCTCATATGACAAATTCCTCAAGAGCAAAAACTAGGCCTTCAACTTTCTTAATTATGACTTACAGTAAGGATGGAAGTACTGGTTATTGCTAAAAAAATCTTTTGATAGTCTCAAACTCTTTCAAAAAGTTGAAGAGGGTGGAACATTTCCTAACTCATTCTATGACAGCAGCATTACCAACACTAAAGCTGGACAAAGACACTACAAGAAATAAAAATTACAGACCAAAGTCTCTGATCAATATTGATGGAAAAATTGTCAACAAAATACTAGCAAGCTGAATTCAGCAGCATACTAAAAGTATTATGCACAATAACCGAGTGGATTTATCCAGCTGAGTGGAATACAAGGATAGTTTCACATATGAAAAACACTATATCACATTGATACAATAAAAAAACATGTGATCTGCCTGGCGCAGTGGCTCACGCCTGTAATCCCAGCACTTTGGGAGGCCGAGGCGGGTGGATCACGAGGTCAGGATATGGAGACCATCCTGGCTAACATGGTGAAACCCCGTCTCTACTAAAAATACAAAAAATTAGCCGGGCATGGTGGCAGGCGCCTGTAGTCCCAGCTACTCGGGAGGCTGAAGCAGGAGAATGGCGTGAACCCGGGAGGTGGAGCTTGCAGTGAGCCGAGATTGCGCCACTGCATTCCAGCCTGGGTGACAGAGCGAGACTCCGTCTCAAAAAAAAAACAAAAACAAAAACAAAAAAACGTGATCATCTCAATTGATAACAGAAAATTTGACAAAATTCAATACCCTTGATTTAAAAAAAAGCCACACCCAAATTGAAATAGAAACATGATAAAGGCCATATATTAAATACCCAGATAGTATCGTACTATGATAAAAGACTAAAAGCTTCTCCTCTAAAACAAGAACAAGACAAGAATGCCTACTTCCACCACTTCTATTCAATGTAGTACTAAAAGTTCTAGCTAGAGCAATTAGGCAAAACAAGTAAACAAAAGTCATCCAAATTTGAAAACAGGCCGGGCGCCATGGCTCACGTCTGTTATCCCAGCACTTTGGGAGGCTGAGGCGGGTGGATCACCTGAGGTCAGGAGTTCGAGATCAGCCTGGGCAACATGGTCAAACCCCGTCTCTACTAAAAATACAAAAATCAGACGGGCGTGGGGACGGGCGTCTGTAGTCTCGGTTACTAGGGAGGCTGAGGCAGGAGAATCACTTGAACCTGGGAGGTGGAGGTTGGAGTGAGCTGAGATCATGCCACTGCACTCCAGTCTGGGTGACAGAGTGAGATGCCGTCTCAAAAAAAAAAAAAAAAAAAAAAAATTAAAAAAAAATTTTTGAAAACAAAGAATTATCTGTTAGCAAATGGTATGATCTTATATGTAGAAAACCTTAAAGATTCCACACCAAAAAAAAACTAATAAAGCTAATAATTCAGCAAAGTTGCAGGACACAAAACCAACAAGCATCAGTTGCATTTCTATATACAATGAACAATCCTAAGAGGAAATTAAGAAAATAATCCCATTTATAATAGATCAATAATAAAATACTTAAAAAGACCTGTACGATAAAAACAACAAAACATTGTTCAAAGAACTTAAAGACCTAAATAAATGGAAAGACATCAGTGTTCACAGATTAGACTTAAAATTGTTAAGTCAATTTAAATCTTTGAAAATCCCATTGACAATTTTTGCATAAACAGAAAAACCTAAGATTCACATGAAACTTTGAGGGGCCTTAAGTAGCCAAAACAATCTTGAAAAAGAACAAAGTTGGAAGACTCATACTTCCTTACCTCAAAACTTACTACAAAGCTACATTAATCAAAACAGTGTGGTACTAAGTTCAGATATACAGACAAATGGGACAAAAGAGAGTCCTAAAATAAACCCTAGCATATATGGCCAACTGATTTTGGCACCTCATTCAGTGGGAAAAGGACAGTCTTTTCAGTAAGTGGTGCTGGGAACACTGGGTATCTACATGCAAAAGAATGAAGTTGACCCTTACATCACATACTAAAATTAACTCAAAATGGATCAAAGAACTAAATGTAAGAGCTAAAATAATACTCTTGGAAGAAAACACAGGGCAAAAGTTTTATGACATTGGATTTGGTGATGCTTTCTTAGATATACCAAAAGCAAAGACAACAAAAGAAAAATTAGGCCAGGTGAGGAGGCTCACACCTGTAATCCCAGCACTTTGGGAGGCTGAAGTGGGAGGATTGCTTGAGCACAGGAGGTGAGAGCAGCCTGGGTAATACAGTGAGACCCCCACCTCTACAAAATATTTTAAAGTTAGCTAGGTGTGGTGGCCTATAATCCCAGGTACTTGAGAGGCTGAGGCAGGAGGAGCACCTGAGTCCAGAAATTTGAGATTGTAGTGAGCCACTGTGATTGTGCTACTGCAGCCTGGGTGGGAGTGGGACCCTGGGAGGAAGGGAGGGAGGAAGGGAGGAAGGGAGAAGGGAAGGAGGGAAGGAGGAAGGAAGGAAGGGGAGGGAGAAAGGGAGGAAGGGAGAAGGGAAGGAGGGAAGGAGGAAGGAAGGAAGGGGAGGGAGAAAGGGAGGAAAGGAGGGAGGGAGGAAAGGAGGGAGAGGAGGGGATGGGATGGAGGGAGTAAAGGAGAAAGGAAGGGAGAGTGAAAGAGAGAGGGAGGGAGGAAGGAGGGAGGAGAGGGAGGGAGAAAGACATGGAGGGAGGGAGGAAGGAGGGAGGGGAGGGGAGGGAAGGGAGGGAGGAAGGGAGGGAGAGGAGGAAGGGAAGGAATGGGAGAAAGGGAAGAAGGGGAAGGAAGGGAAGGAGAAAGAAAAAAGAGAGACTGGACTGCACCAAAATTTAAAATTTAAAACTGTGTATCAAGGGATACTACCTATAAGAGTGAACAAACAGCCCACAGAAAGGGAAAAAATATTTGCAAACTGTACATATAAGGGGATATCCAGAATTTATAAAGAACTCCTACTACTCAACAGAAAAAAACCAAACAACTGGACAAAGAACTTGAACAGCCATTTCCTCAAAGATACACAAATGGCCAATAAGCACATGAAAATATACTTAACATGACAAGGCATTAGGGAAATGCAAATCAAATCACAAAGAGATACCACTTACATACTTATTAGCATAGCTATTATAAAAAAAACTCAGAAAATAATAAGCATTGGCAAGAATGTAAAAAAACTGGAACACTGGTACATTGCTAGTGGGAATGCATAACGGTACAGCCACTGTGGAAAACAATATGGCTGTTCCTCAAAAAGTACAACATAGAATTCCACGATTCAGCAATTCCTAGATCTATACCCAGAAAACCCAAAATCTGGGGCTCAAACAGATACTTGCACACCAACGTTCACAGCAGTGTTAGTCACAACTGCCAAAAGGTGGAAAAAACCCAAATGTCCGTTAATGGATGAATGTATAAACAAAATTATGGCACATGCCACAACATGGATGCACCTTGAAAATAAGTGAAATGACACAAGAAGACAAATAGTGATTATTCCACCTCTATGAGGCACGTAGAGCAAGTTCAAGATAAAAAGCGGAATGCAGGTTCACAGAGGCCGGGGGGAAGGGAAGTATGGGGAGTGACTATTTAATGGGTACAGAGTTCTTGTTTGGGACAATGAAAAGAATTCTGGAAATGGACGGCAGTGGTTATTTGCACATTGCGAATGTACTCAGTGTCACTTAATTGGACACTTAAAAATGGCTAAAATAGTAATTTTTAGTTTAGTTTTTTTTTTTTTTTTTTTAACCACAACAACAACAAAAATCTTTTAGTAAGGATAGCCATGGTTAGGAGCTTGGACACTGGAGTTATGCCTACTTGAAACCTGGACCTGCTACCTTCCAGCTGACTGGCTCTAAGAAAGTTACTTAACCTCTAAAGAACCTTAGATTCTTCTTTTGTAAAATGAGGATGTCAATGTCTCACAGATGTGGTTAAGATTAACATTAAAAGAAGTAAAATATCGAGTACAGGGGCCATCACATAGCAGGCTATCACCCAAAAGCGATGGGTTGTTACTTCAGCAGCTCTGCAGACAGAAAACAGACGCAGTTATTATAGAAAACACATGAATGAAGAGAGATGGGAAAAGCCTTGACATGTTAACAGGCACAGGTACTGCTAACAGGGAATCATGAAAAATGGTGTGTGGCAAGGGACTCTCAGCTTTTCAATAGTTCACGAAAAACTTTTAGGTATAGAGGATTTCATTTACTACAAGTTCAATATGAAGTGTGTGATAAAGATGCTTAGAAAAGAGAATGTGATCGTAGGTCCCAACTGACAGTATAGTTCACCTGTTACTGCGCTTGTTCTAGGAACACTCTTTCAGAGACATGAATGAAAAAGAGTGCTTCCAGAATAGGGCTCCCAGGAAGGATGAAGTCTCTGAAAGCCATCTAATACAAAGATCAGCCTTGAGATCAGAAGCACACTGGGAGAATGAAGGATGGACTGAAAATAATGGCAACATAAAAAACAATTCAAGTTACTCAATAATGGAACAGGCTTCCAGCACTCAAGTGCAGGTTGACTGACCACTTGTGAAACAGATTTTACAGGAGCAATTACTACACAGGAAAGGAGGAGGACTAGGAGAAACAGTGACCTTTAAGGTATTTTCCCTATTTTACCCTCTAAGATTCTATGACTCTCAATTTTCAAATTTAAACTTTGAACTTTTCACAGACATGCTATCACAGAAAGCTGACACAAGCTACTATGTGCTAAATAAATGCAGGCACATGTAGGATGTTGTTTTACACACATGCAATTCTGTTCTAGGGAAAATCTCTTTGGATACAGAAGTAGGAGCTTGGGCAAAAGCAGTAACACAATTTCCAAAGTGTCTACTTCTAATCTGTAAATACATTTTAGGCAAAAAGGAAAAAACACACTTAAAACCCACAGGCACAAATAAACCAACTTTAATAGATATTATTTTGTATTTATATAGTGCCTTCTTCAAGAACCTTAAATGCTTTACAGACATTATCTCTAATTAATCCCCACAACAACCCTGTGAGGTAGGTATTACTCCCATTTTACAAGACAGGGAGACTGAAGCACAGAGAGGTTAAGTGACTTGCCCAAGGTCACACAGTTAAATTCACTGAAGAGCCAGGACATGAGCGCTTTAGCCTCCCAGCTCCCAGTCAAATACCTCATGATAAATCTTTAATAAAAAGTGTTTTTAAAGAAAGTATCAAGAGTAGTTATGTTATGAAAATGAGGTCTTTCTACTGCCATCAAGGAAAGAAAAAACCCTATACTGATGGTTAGAGGCCCCAAGACCCACATAATACAACATTTCCTTCTTTCCCTGTTCCCAAGCCTCCTGGTTCCTGTCTTAAATAATCTTTTAAAGGTAAAATTTCCAAGACAGAAGCCATGTGACTTAAGAAGTGGGACTTAATTTAGAATATTTACTTTTAGTTACAATAATTTATAGAAATTTTTATTCCAATATACAAAATATGGGACAGCCATCCCAACAATCATGTACATAGTTACACGGCAATCAGCCACCACTTACAACTTACACCAGCCCCGCATTTTAATCACAGTCAACCAACATACAACCTCACAATGCTTTCTTCATGGGTCACTTTTCTTACTTACTATACCTGTATTTTTCCCCCAACCCTGACCCTATATGTTTTAAAAGTATATTTAGTTTCTGATAAACTTCAAAACATTTTACTTAGATCCAGCTGCATTAAGAAGAAAAAGTAAATGTAAAACTGTCACCCCACAGTCCCTCCCCTGACAAATCATATTATGAAGTATGGTGTAGATGTGAACAAGTATGTGATTACCAGGAACTCAACACATATGCTAGAACTTGCTTTAATATGAAATTTAACTTGGCTTTTACTGCAATGTTTTTTTTAATGCAAAAATGTAAAACCAAACACAACATAGTATTTCAATGCTGTACCTTTATGCAAACGACTTCATCTATCTTTCTTAAACATGTTGTGATATAGCTAATGTTAAAACTGACACAGCTTCACTTTCCTCTTTTTCTCTGTACCGAAAGCTGCAGAAATACAGCTTTAATTCCAAGACAATTTGGTTTAAGCCTTCAAAATAAAAAGAGTGCATCCACTTCCACTGCCCTGACTTTCCCCACACTGTTGATTGTGATTCTCTGTGGCATGTTGGTAGATCAGGCTGGCTATATATAATTTGTACAAAACATCTCTAGCCAGGGTAAGGCTTTAGGAACTATCTTAAAAAGAAACTTGTCAAAATATTTTTGATATTTTGTACAAATACTAAATATTATAATTTTCTCCCAGAACATCTGTTTAAGCAGCCCAATTAAGTGACTCTGTTAAAGGTCTGCTTATGGAAAAAATAGGTGAAGTCATTTCCTGAGCCAAAAGATACAGATAATAAATGTTAATAATAGCAGCAGACTAAAAAATTCCTTTTTGTTGTTTTCCATAGTCAACAGTTTTAGCAAAAGAACTTTAGAAAATGACAAGTTTTTTAAAATTTACTGCCTGAAAAGAGTTTAATAAAGAACATCCAAGGCCTGATTGCTATTATTCTGAATATAATTTTCAATAATTTTCTGCAAGTTACATTTGGCTACTGTCAGACAACCTACTGATGCATGGAAAAACGTCCAAAAAAACTGCAATGGTTTACATACATTTTATGTTACATATATTACTTCTTAAAACCCCCAACAGAATGAATTCTTAGCAAACACAAATTTTAATTTCTGAACACCCTTCCAGTAAGATTTGTAAAGGTGGGGGGAAGGGAAGGAAGGACTTGTTTTTTGTATTCCCGGTCTACTTGATTAAAATTTAATCTTCAAAGGGTTTGTTTAGCTCGCTATCCAGGCTGCTAGGGTTATGATGAACATTATTACTTCTTTCCAGGGTAAAAAATGACATCTGAAAAGAACATAAATGCTATGACATGATTTTCCCAAGCATGATCTCAACTTGAAACATTAGAATACTTAAGAATTCTAAAGATTGGTATACCACCACTGCACCAGAATTTTTAATTATTCCAACAACTACAGGAATTTTTTTTAAATAGTTTTTTAATTTTATGAAATTAAAGCTGAAGAAAATAACTGATTTAGAAACCATAATAAAAGGACAAATATTTAGCCAGAGATATCAGTTCCTCCTGAAAAAGGATATTTACCTCCTCTCACTGCAGTTTTTCTCAAGGTATCTTACTGATTTCAGATAGAATTTAAAATTCACCTTAAAAATAGAAACAAACAAAAGGACTACTTAAACTGACATTAACTAATAAAAATATGTTCAAATTTACTGATAGAATCATGGGCACTTCATATAATACTTAGACTCTACCAGTTTTAAGTAAAATAAATAAGGAAAAAATTATAATTACAAAGCCAGTCTTTCCCCTTGGGGAAACAAAAAGCCACTTTTGACCAATTGCTCCCTACATATACATATACTGTATATTATTATAAGCTTCTTCAGAGAAGCAAAACATCTTTGTCTTCCCGACACTGGATTATCTAGCATGTTAGTTTTTACATCAGGAAGGCAACTGCAAGTGTTGGGCCCAAAAGTATTTCTGGTTTACTCTTGAAAAGACCACTGAATATGCTTCTATACATACTGAACCAGGCAAATTTATGCAGTGTGTTCAACATCATCTCCTTATCAATACAGCACAGATTCCGATTCTTTCTACTGCACCCCCAAGGAATTCAAAGCATTATTGGTGCAATTAATAAAGAGAAAATGCGTGCCAATGACTGGAAGGCTGTTTTACAAGAGGAGCTGGTATCTCTGATCTCACCTCCTTGTTGTATGGAACTGTACAGACAGTATGATACCTGAGCAAATAAATCAACTACCATGATCGGAAGGGCCTGTCAATCCTCGACTTTGCTTTATCGTGTGCAAAGTGTGCTACTGCCCCCTGAGCTTCCTGCATTTCTCTTTTCTTGAAAAATCAGTGCTTGATCCTTTCCAAAATAACCAGAGAAGAAATGAGGCAGAAAGTATCTCTTCATCACGGTTCCCCCTCAGTCCCGAGACTGATAGAAAAGGATGTAACCAGACTCAGAGTTCTTTGAGATATCTGATGTCAACCCGTAGAATTCTTCAATAGCTTGTGCATCTATTTTCTGTGAGGTAAAATGTAAACATTAGTACATAAATGAGCTCTGTACAGCCAGAATGGCTTAAATTGAAAAGATTGACAATACCAAGTATTTGGTGAAAATGTGGGGAAAATGGAACTCTCATACATAGCTGGCAGGGCACACCGAAAAAATGTTTATAAATACCTATCTTCTAAAGCTGAACATACAACTACCCTTTGATCCAGCAATTCTACTTCTAGGTACAGGATGAATTATATGAAACCACTAATAACTATTTTGGACCTACAAAATGGTAACTTCTAGGCCGGGCACAGTGACTCACGCCTGTAATCCCAGTACTGTGGGAGGCCAAGGCGGGCAGATCACCTGGGGTCAGAAGTTCGAGACCAGCCTGACCAACGTGGAGAAACCCCATCTCTATTAAAAATACAAAATTAGCTAGGCGTGGTGGCGCATGCCTGTAATCCCAGCTACTCAGGAAGCTGAGGCAGGAGAATCGCTTGAACCCAGGAGGTGGAGATGGCGGTGAGCCGAGATCGCACCCTTGCACTCCAGCCTAGGTAACAAGACTCTGTCTCCCAAAACAACAAAAAGGCAACTTCTAGTGGTCCAACCTAACATATATCCAAGAAAAATGAGTGTATACGTCCAGCAAAAGGCTTGTAAAAGATGACCAATGCATTTTAATTCACAATAGTCATTAACTGACAAAAAGTCAAATTTCTAACTTGGTATATTCATACAGTAGAAAAGGACAAAGCAGTGAAAAAGAACTGCTATTACCGCAGGCAACAAGAATGCATCTCACAAATATATTAATGAGTGAATAAAGTCTGACATAAAAGAAATCATGCTATGTGAGTCCATTTATATTCAAGCCTAGGCAAAATTAATCATAATGATAGAAGTCCAAATAGCAGGCTCCAGGAGGGTAGAGGTGAGGAAAGCTGTAAGTTCTGACCAGAAGGAGGAACAAGGGGGCCTGCTGCAGTGTTGAAAATGAATTGTATCTTGACCTGGATGGTAGTTACAAATGTGAGTGTGTGAGTATGGCTGTGTGTGTGTGACATGGGGGGGGCACATGTATAAAAATTCATCAAATTCAGATTTGTATACTTTACTGTATGTATGTTAAATGGCTTAATTTTTTTTTTTTTTTTTTAAGCCAAATCTGTTGTTGAAAGCTTTCCCTTGTTTTATTCTTTTTTTTTTTTTTTTGAGACGGAGTTCACTCTTATTGCCCAGGCTGGAGTGCAATGGCACCATCTTGGCTCACTGCAACCTCCGCCTCCCGGGTTCAAGCGCTTCTCCTGCCTCAGCCTCCCGAGTAGCTGGGATTACAGGCATGCGCCACCATGCCCGGCTAATTTTGTATTTTTAGTAGAGACAGGGTTTCTCCATATTGGTCAGGCTGGTCTCAAACTCCCAACCTCAGGTGATCCGCCCGCCTCGGCCTCCCAAAGTGCTGGGATTACAGGCGTGAGCCACCGCGCCCGGCCTCCCTTGTTTTATTCTAGGTGTGTAAAGGTTAGGTGACCACTCAACTGCTGGGCTTGGACGTTGCAGAGTAAGAAGTAGGAATTAGACTACAATCTACAGACCCAGACATTTGTCTCATATTCATCACCAATCATATATAAATGAGAAACTATGAGAAAAAGTGAAAAGCAACATATGCATACAACTTTCAAAAATAAGAAATTAAGAAACTACTTACTTCTACAATGTCGTCATCAAACAACAACCAAAAATCATGACTCTTAACTATTGCAATATAATGGCCTCGATTGGGACCACTAAAACAAACAAAGAAGAAGTTAATTCAATATATTTATTAATATTACTCATTCATGCTCTAAATTTTATGTTTTATAAAGAAACTGAAACAGATAAATAGCAGTAAAACAGAACTGCTTCTTTTTTATACCTCTTACCTATTCTTGCCAAAAAAGATAAAGCTACACTGAGTTGAACTGGTAATCAATTTTAAAATCAAATAATTAGTACTCTAAGAGATATATCAGTATTCTTTTCACATAAAGCTATATTATTGAAATTCTTTACTGGCTTTGTAATAATTTTCAATTTTGCTTCTATAATAAAAGACAAATTTTTCTATCATTTTATAAGGGAGGGGATCACAGCAGAACATGCTGAGTTGGACTATAAAACAATGCATACAGAATTATTTCTAAGTCTCACTCCCTTGGTAACGGTTTCTTTCTTGAGGAAAGATCCAACATGATGCTTGAAACAGGTGAGGATATCAAATCCTTGGTTCCAAAATCAAGCCTGAACTTCATAAAATGTCTTTTTAAAAGCAAATGACCTTTGCTCAATGGTAAGTAATTATTAAGTACCTAATTCTTAATACCATTATAACTATGACTATGATTGCCCCAGATTTGTCATTTCAAACAAATCCGGAATATATAAATGTAGATACACATAAAAATAAAGGAGGCATAATTCCTTTTAAAAGCAATTCTTTGCTTTATAAAAGGATATGACAAAGGTCTTAACCTCTTCCAGTTTTAAGTATGGTTCATTATAAAGGCTTATATAATTATATTTATTAAATTGTAATTCTATAATTAATACAGAAGTTAAAATCCTTTTCAACACAAATTATTCTTTATGGTGAACACTATTTTAAAAGTAGTACCAGATATTAGAATAAGCCACCTACTATAATATCTTATGTTTCTCAGATCATTTGATCCTGTAGGTGAGATAAATATCTTAGGTGACAGAATGATACCAACAAAAATATATTTTTTTTTTAAACTATGGAGGATGACACATCAAAACTTTTTCTTAAAAAAGCATTTATAATGCTTTAAGTCTATTTCTGTATTTATTTAGGACTCATCTAAAGGGTCTTGTGTGTTATGGGGAGAGGGTCAGAAATGAAAACAAAATTATAAAAGGTGAAATAAAGAAAAATCAAAGAAAGGTTGCAGAACACAGGGTGGAAGGAAAGGAGGTGGGTGGGGTGAGGACTAGTAAATTGAGAAAAGTTAGGCGGCTTTTTCCTTTGGCAAATAACTAGTTTGAAGAACAGTAGACAAAAGTTAATTTCATAAACTAAAAATGAAATGAGAGATGAAGGGCTGAACTTCCACCTAAGGAAGTTGTTTCTTAGGCATCTGATTTCTGGACATTAAACACACTCAGTTGAGTAGATACAAATGCGTAAGGTAGGCAAATAACTATTGATTGCTGTTGAGATTAAAGAGATATCAACAACTGCTTGCCCAAATACCCCTTCAGTACAACAGATAACTACTCCAAAAACATAATCCAAGGCAGAATATGATATAAAAGTAGAGCCACAGGAGAGGCCTCATCCAGCAAGACAGGAGGTAGAGGGGAGAGAGGGATGGGAAATCAAGAAATGGAGCCCAGTTTTGAGATGGGCTTGAAGGGTAATACTTAGTCAACAAACATTTGCTAGAAGTCTCTTCTAGGCTAGGCACCGGGGATAGAGAAGGAGCAAGCTGAACTGGAACTGACATGCTGATAAATGAGGCTGTGCACACCCTCCACACTTTCATATGAAGCAAATCTACAAATAAGTCTGATAAATAAAATACACAATGGAAAAAGATTCTAAAATATGATTAGTCTTTTATTAGTGAGCAAATTATTTCCTGTTTTAAAAAGCACCTGTTCTCCTAAGGGAAGTAGACATACATCCTAAGAGAGTACATAAAGCACTAAGACAGGGCTAGCAATGCACGTCTAGTATTTATGTGAAGACAATGGAGCAGCACCACGTGGAGACTGAGGCTGGGCAGAAGAACATCAAGGAAGACTTCCAGAGAGGACAGGCAGGAAGGCATGAGGCAATGAGAGTGAGACAGGAGAAAGAGTAAGACCCTGGGGTGGGGGCGGGATCCCAAAGACCTGCTGTGCAGAACTCCACCAGGAGTGAGTTCCCAGTGAAGGCAGACCACCAGGGCTGTGAGGAAAGTCAATAAACATCTCTCTGCAATTTTCTGCAACAATTCTGACAGTAGGGATTCAGACAGCTGGCAAGAGGATTTTACAGTGCTTGTGAGAACATGCTTTAAATAACTGACTGTGGTGTTCAAGATGGGAGAAGCAAGTGAGGCCAAAGAAAAGGTTAAAAAGGGAAAGGGTCAAGAGACTCAAGGATTTAAGGGTGGGGAAAGGGTTGGGTTAATTTTAAAAGGGGAGAGTGAGGAGGGGACCCCTCCCCAATGAGTCAGGCATCTCAGCTCAGTATATTGTGAGTAGAGCAATTCTAAAAATCTAGCATGATTTAAGTAGAGTAGGACTGTCATTAAATTTGAAGAAGCTAATGGGTGTGAGAAAGTAAACATTATAAAGCTAAGATGTGAGAAGGTAATATTATATTTTTGTTAATAAAACAGTAGCAGTAGCTAAGGGATTTACATCTCCCTTTGAATCCTAACAAAGCAATGTGGTAATTAGTATTATTTACATTTTCTAGAAGAGAAAACTGAAGCCTTTTCAGGAAGCTATGCATAACGTTACACTGCCCACAACTGGCAGAAATGGTACTGAGATCCAAGTTTCTTTCACTCTGAAAACCTGGTCTGAGTCACTACACCAAGGTTCTTTAAGTAATCTTGACATTGCTTCACTCCTTTAAGATGTGATCACTCTTAATTTAGAAGTAGAAGAAAGATTCTTGCTGAGGATAAAAGACGGGACCCAAGGCTGACCCAGGCAATGGAGGTAGAAGATGATTATCAAAGAGCATTTGCTCCCTCCGGATTGTCCTTAAAAATTCTCATCAGAGGCCGGGGGCAGTGGCTCACGCCTGTAATCCCAGCACTTTGGGAGGCCGAGGCGGGCAGATCACGAGGTCAGGAGATTGAGACCATCCTGGCTAACACGGTGAAACCCCATCTCTACTAAAAATACAAAAAATTAGCCGGGCATGGTGGCGGGCGCCTGTAGTCCCAGCTACTCGGGAGGCAGAGGCAGAAGAATGGCTTGAACCTGGGAGGCGGAGCTTGCAGTGAGCCGAGATGGCGCCACTGCACTCCAGCCTGGGCGACAGAGCAAGACTCCATCTCAGAAAGAAAAAAAAAAAGAAATTCTAATCAGAGAGCTGGGAGGAGGGCTGAAGATGAGAAAGCTGGAACTTTTTTTATTTGGAGAAAACATGCTGTTAGTACAAGTTTCCCAAAACCAAGGGAAAAATGATGAGTGCCTGCTTTAAAATTATTAAAGGAAATTCTAAGCAGTCAATGAAGACAGTTGTGTTCCAAATACAAGTTTTGATTATGTGATGCTCTTGCAGTTTGAGAATTTTCTGAGGTATTTAATAAGGTCAATTATAGGTATGTATGTTCATACAGAGAAGATGTGTATACCATGTTGGAAAAGAAGATGAGAAGAAGACAGAAAGCAAAATTGGCTAATAGGAAATGATAAATACACACACAGGTAAAATCAAAAAATGAATCTGGAAGATTATTTCCAATGCCATTTAAAAATGCTTTTTACAACCATTGATATGCTGAACATATGCAATTAAACTCAGAAGTGATTTATTTTAACCAATAACCCTCTATACACACACCCCAAAAAAGGAAAAGAAAAACTAACAGATCTCAAAGTTCTAGGAAATCAGATATAGTACTTGTAGAGTAATAAATAATAAAAATAAAAACAATCTATTTTAACATATAAAATTTTTAAGAAATGATAAAACATAAAGCTAAAACTCCGTTTTGAAATAAAATCATCTTGAGAGAATACAGAATTTCTAAAAGTTCTATATTTGAATAATTCATGAACATCCTGAATGTACACTGCTCTTCTAACCTAGAAATTCCATTACTATGCCCCCGGAGTTGCAATTACCTTCCACAGTGAACCACAACAGCAACAAGGTCGTACATTCTGTCTGGATTGGTGGCATCACCTGAAGTGTTAAATAGACGAAGTTCTAAAGGAAAAACTACCCGGTAAGAGAGTTTTGTATATCGATGAAGTTGATCCATATATTTAAATCTCTTCAGGTGTAGAGCTAGAATCATGGGCAGTTTTTTAACTTTCATCCTATTAAAAATAAAAATGAAACAAAATTTCATAAAAGATATCCACCATGTCCTTGAATTATCAAACTTTACGATATCCAATGAACAGACAGTCAATGGTCAGTTTTAATAGCCCAGCAACGCCCAGTTTTGCACATTTCTAACAATTATTTTTATACTGACAAAACAATATTCTGAACATCTTAATATGACCCCACCCCACCCATTGTCACACCACATAATTTGACACAGCACTCAATATGGCTCCAAAACAGATGGAATGGCATTAGTCCTTGGTTAAGGAATCTGTATTTTTCAAACACACATCTCTTATAATAAGGCTAAATGCACAGGGTGCTCAAGAGTGGTAGAGGCAAGGCCGGGCGCGGTGGCTCACGTCTGTAATCCCAGAACTTTGGGAGGCCGAGGCGGGTGGATCACCTGAGGTCATGAGTTCGAGACCAGCCTGGCTAACATGGTGAAACCCTGTCTCTACTAAAAATACAAAAAATAGCCGGGTGTGGTGTCAGGTGCCCATAGTCCCAGCTACTTGGGAGGCTGGGGCAGGAGAATCGCTTGAACCCAGGAGGCGGAGGTTGCAGTGAGCTGAGATCACGCCACTGCACTCCAGCCTGGGTGAAAGAGTGAGGCTCTGTCTCAAAAACAAACAAAACAAAACAAAAAAAAAAGAGTGGTAGAGGGAAAACAAGTTTCTTGAAACTGACAGTTCCTTTGGACTTGGGTAGACTGAAATCTATTTTTTCTATCAATCTATATGATGCAGGTACAGACTGACAATAGGAGACTAAAACAATAAAAGCACTAAAGACCATTCAAGGTGCTTGTCAGAGACAAGAAATAACTCCATATTAAGAAAAATGACAATGTATATCCTAGAAAGGGAGTAAAATAACCTGGAAACTTAGGAGTTAAGTTTTTAATTGTGAAACACAGGCTGTTCTTCATGTTCTAAATAATCTTTATTATGCCTTTAAATGCCATTTCTCCCTGAGAGTGCCTTTGTACTCCTACTTCACCTAAAAATCTATTCTTCTTTTAATGGCTCAGCTCAAATGTCACACCCTCTGGCACAAATACACCTGCTCTCTTCAATCCTCCATCAGCACCTTACAGGTTCACTTTATATATGTCAAGCTTATTACATGGTAACAATTTTAGGTGATTATGGTTCTTTTCTTCTAGGCCCTGAACTCTTGGCAGCTAGAAAGCATTCCCTTCATTTTTATTTCCCCACTATCTAGCAACATGCCTGACATATGATAGATGCCAAATGTTGCAGAACTGAATTTTAAATGGGTCTGGTGAAGCAAAATACTCCTCACAATTTAAAGAAGTGATATATGGTAAGCCACTGCCTCTAATAAGTGAAAAAAAAATCATTTTATAACATTATACTAAATCTGCATTCTACACATCTTAAATATGGTGGATAGCTTATTATTCCTAAATTACTTACTATTTAACGAACTTGGCCTTTTGGAAACATTAGCCAAAGTAAAGGTAAACACCTAGTCACTCCTAGAAAGCAATCCAGCAATATGAATTAGGAGCCTTTATGGCCTTTGTCTCAGTAATCCTATTTCTGGAAATACAAATTAAATATATAATCAAAAACATCCCTTATGAGAATAATCTCCTATTAGAGTTCTTTTACATTGTAAAAAATCCCAACTATTCAGCAACAGGAAATGTGGAAATAAATTAGAATTCAAACATAACAGAGTGTTGTACAACTTAAATAAAACAATGCTGATGAAAGTTTCTAGGTGACATGAGAAAATACTTAAGAAGTCAGGATATAAAATATAATTCAACTATGAAACATCAGACCTTTGATTAAACCCATGTAGAGTTACTGAAACGAAATCTTTACAAAACAACAAGGTATCCTTTGAGAATTTCCAATGGATGGTAGATGCAAAAGAAGAATTTTCTCAGCATAAAATGAGTATCAGTGCACTATTAATAAATGGCAGTCAGGTAAGATTAGGAAGAGGAAAGAGAATGAACATGGCCCGATGGGTAGGGAAAATGTGCTTTTAGAAATTACACAACGGGAGGAGTCCAAATGCAGAAAAGAGAAAATATCTCAATAATAGCAGATACAATATGTTTAATAAGATAACACATGAAGAATATGAATCCTATTTGCCAAAGATCCTCCCAGAGGAGAAGTGCTGGCTACCACAAAGAAACCAACTACTCAAGGAATTGTCAAGCAAAAATATGTGTGGAGCCATATTTTTAAGATGATGAGAGACTAGCTTACAAAATTTCCCTCATATTGAAATGGCTCCAGAAAAAAAGCAGAAAACTGCTTGAACATACGTGTAAGGAGTGTGAAACTCATTATGTAGATTTTGCAGCAGAAGGAAGAAAAAAGAAGTTGATTTCCTGCTCAAAACACTAAGATCACCAAAACACCAAAGAATTGATAGGATTCTGGCTTTCTTTCCATTCAAACTTGTGCGGAGGGAGGTTACATTAGGGAGGTCTTGATCACTGTTATTGTTTTAAAAAAAAGTGGTCTTAGAACATAATGTTTTCTACAAAAGACAAACATTTTGAAGTAAAAACAGGACAGAGAACATTTTTTTTCCTTTTAAGTTTGCATAAACACTGATTTTTAAAAATCTTCTGTAAACAGATACAAATTAATTTTCTATTTAAATTTATTTTTTTAATGACATTTACTGACCACATAACCAACTACTTAAAATTTGGATGAATTTCTATTATTCAGTTGGCCCTCCATATTGGGAGTTCCACATCCACAGATTCAACCAGCCATGAAATGAAAATATTCAAAAAATAAATAAGTAAAAAAAAAAAAGACAAAAATAATACCATTTTAAAAAATACAGTGTAACAACAATTTTTATATACCATTTACATTGTATTAGGTATCAAAGTACATAGGAGGATGTGCATAGGTTATATGCAAATGCTATGTCATTTTATATCAGGGACTTGAGCAACCATGCATTTTGCTATATGTGAGGGCCCTGGAACCAACTGATACTGAGGCACAACTCTATGCATTTTCTTGGTTTTACATCTTTAAAATGACAAATTGCATCCATGTTGTATTCTAACATAACAGGGGGTTGCCTTTCTTGATAATGTCTAGTTATAATTTAAAACTATTCAAAAAAGAAAGCAGAAGGATGGGAAAAGACATATCATGTAAACACTAAACCTAAGTAAGCTGGCTGTACTAATGTCAGACAAAGCATACAAGATAAGGAATCTTACCAGAAATAAAGAATACTGCATAATAATGAAGGTCAATTAACTAGGAGAACATAACAATCTTAAAAGCATGTGCTCCAAAATTTGAAAGAATTATAGAAATAGACAAGTGTATACCCAGAATTGGAATCTTTAACAGACTTCTCTCACTAACAAAAAAAATCAGTAAGGATAGGAAAATATGAACACCCTAACTACGGACTTAATTGACATTTATGGAATACTCAACCTCAAACTGCACTATACACATTCTTCTCAAGTTCAACCGAAACATTCACTAATGTACTGGACAATAAAGAAGTCTCAATAAATTTCAAAGATGAAATCAGAGTATGTCCTCTGATAAAAAAAAAAATCTAGAAAATCCCCCCAGATATGGAAACTAAGCAACACATTTCTAAATAAGCCATAGGACAAACAGAACATCACAAGGGAAATTAGAATATATTTTTAAATGGATGATTATTATGAGACTACAACATCCTCTCATTTTAGGTCCTGTTCCCTAGAGCAGACCCTGAGACAGAAAGTCCCAGGCCTGTGATTTAATGTCGTGCTCCCTGTGTGTGGGGCGGGGAGGTGTGGGGAGAGGGAAGGAAACCAGGTAAGGATTCAATCTCAAGCAAAATCCCAGAAAGAGTGGCTTCAGCTCAGTGTCAGAGAAACCCTGGAGTCTAAATTTCACCTCAGATTTCTCTTGACCACAAGGTAGCTGGGGTTTCATATGGTAAAGAGCACCTGTCAGTGACTGGTCAAAGACTTGGAATTTGAACCAAACTCCAGAAACTCCCTTCTCTAGTAGCCCAAGGGGGAGTCCTTCCCAGAGCCATCAGGTGCTAAGTATTCCAAAGGACTAGGGGAGGAGCTGGAGGAAGGACTGACATTGCCTGCAACCACCCTCAACCGGAATACCAACTACCCTGCCGCAGGCAAGCAACACCACTACGGGATGGAATGCAGACCCTGGAATCCAGTGGAATCTGAGCTGTTTTTCTCAACAGTCAGAAACCCTTTTTAAAGTAAATTTCCTACTTCTATAAACTGTGTGAACCAAACAGAGTTCTATAGATGGAATCTGATCCAGAGGACACTATTTGCAAGCTCTGCCACAGATGAATGCAATACCCCAGCCACAGGCACTTAAGAACTTACCAACATCCTGTCAGCAGAGAAGTCCTGACCACACAGAAAAGCTTAATTGTACAGACATTCAGTTCCAAGGACTGAATTCCATGCCCTTTTAAAATGTACCATCAACAAGGATTAATTGTGACACATTACAATGAGGGGGTCAGGGCAAATAGAATGCTTTATGTGAGAAAGACTCTAAGGTGACTCAGTGAGATATAAGCAATGAGAGGACATTTAGGCAGCAGAACCTGAACTCCAGCATGTGTTAAAATGGGGGATGGGTCACAGGCACAAATGAGGCTCATGACATACCCCAACATGTATATAAAACATAGTATTGAGTGATGGACATCTGGAGATCCAGGTAGGCATGCAGGCAGGGAGCCAGGAGGCACCAACTTCTCAACAGATGGAAGGACCCACCCAACTCAGATTCTAGAAGACTTGCATGGGGGTGTGTGTGCCAAAAGGTGGTTGCAGATGTTGACTACAGCAAAGCAAATCCCTACTGCCGATATGATTTTGACATGATACTACACAAGTTACCATTACTGGGACTGGCTACAGGGGAATAAGATATGGATCTAGTTAGGAAAATGAAGCAAAAGGTAGGGCCTTCATCTCACAAACAGGAAGCAATTCAATCATTAAATCTAGGGCAGATACTCAGAGATGGACTGTGGCCATGACAATGTGATGCTGAGTCACCTGGCCATGAATGGATCTTCTTCAATACCTGATAAGAACAGGACTGGTCCCAGAAGTGGGGTCAGGCACATATGGAATAAAGGGACAGTAAAGAGACTTGAGAGAGGAAAGATGAGAAGGCAAGGAGCTTAGCTGCCAGCGCACTGTCACTAATCATTGGATCCCACAGAGTAGTGACAGAAATACAGGCATACCTTGGAGACACAGCAAGTTCAGTCCCAGGCTACCGCAATAAAGTGAAGACCGCAATAAAGCAAGTCATACACATTTTTGGTTTCCCAGTCCATATAAAGGTTATGCTTATACTATACTGTAGTGTATTATGTATAGCATTATGTCTGAAAAAAGTCCATATCTTAATTTAAAAATAGTTTATTGCTTAAAAAATGATCATCTGAGCCTTCAGTGAATCATAATCTTTCTGCTGGTGGAGGGTCTTGCCTCAAGGATGATGACTGCTGACTGATCAGGATGGTGGCTGCTGAAGGTCAGGGTGGCTGAGGCAATTTCTTTTTTTTTTTTTTTTTTTTGAGACGGAGTCTTGCTCTGTCGCCCAGGCTGGAGTGCAGTGGCGAGATCTTGGCTCACTGCAAGCTCCAGGCTGAGGCAATCTCTCAAAATAAGACAAGAATGTCTGCCACATCAACTGGCTTTTCCTTTCACAGATTTCTCTGTAGCATGTGATGCTGTTTGATAGCATTTTATCCACAGAACTTCTTTCAAAATTGAGGCAATCCTCTCAAACCCTGATGCTGCTATCAACTAAGGTTATGTAATATTCTAAATCCTTTGTTGCCATTTCAACAATGTTCACAGCATGTTAACCACGAGTAGATTCCATCTCAACAAACCACATTCTTTGATCATCCATAAGAAGCAACTTCTCATTCATTCAAGTTTGATCATGAGATTGCAGCAATTCAGTCACATCTTCAGGATCCTCTTCTAATTCTTGTTCTCTTGCTGTTTTCACCACATCTACAGTGACTTCCTCCACGGAAGTTTGAACCCCTCAAAGTCATCAATGAGGGTTGGAATGAACTTCTTCCAAACTCCTGTTAATGTTAATATTTTGACCTCCTCCCATGAATCACAAATATTCTAATGGCACCCAGAATGGTGAATCCTTTCCAGAAGGGTTTCAATTTACTTTGCTCAGATCCATCAGAGGAATCTCAATCTATGGCAGTTATAGACTTAAAAAATATAAATAATAAGAATTGAAAGTCAAAATAACTCATTGATTCATGGGCTGCAGAATGGATCTTATGTTAGCAGACATGAAAACAACATTAATCTCTTTGTGCGTCTCCATCAGCGCTCTTGGGTGATCACATGTATTGTCAATAAGCAGTAATATTTTGAAAGAAATCTTTGTTTCTGAGTGATAGGTCTCAACAGTGAGCTTAAAATATTCAGTAAATTATGCTATAAACATATGTGCTGTCATCCAGGCTTTGTTTCTTTTCTACAGCACAGGCAGGGTAGATTCAGCATAATTCTTAAGAACTCAAGGATTTTAGGGACGGTAAATGAATACTGGCTTCAACTTAAAAGTCACCAGCTGCATTAACCGCTAACCAGAGAATCAGCCTGTCCTTTGAAGCTGGGCACTGACTTCTCTCTAGCTATGACAGTCCTAATCACCCTCTTTTTCCAATAGAAGACTGTTTCCTCTATATTGAAAATCTGTTGTTTAGTGTAGCCACCATCAGCAACTATTTTAGCTAGACAATCTAGATAACTTACTACAGCTTCTAGATTAGCATTTGCTGCTTTACCTTGTACTTTTATCTCATGGAGACGGCTTCTTTCCTTAAAACCTCATGAACCCACCCCTGCTAGCTTCAAAATTTTCTTCTGCAGCTTCCTTACCTCTCTCAGCCTTCATAGAATTGAAGACAGGCCCTTGTTTTGGATTAGGCTTTGGCTTAAGGGAATGTTGTAGCTAGTTTGATCTTCTAACCAGGTCACTCAAACTTCTCCATACTGGCAATAAGGCTGTTTTGCTTTCTTATCATTTGTGGGTTCACTAGAGTAGCTCTTTTAATTCTCTTCAAAAACTTTTTCTTTGCACTCATATCTTGGCTGTTTGGTGCAAGAGGCCTAGCTTTCAGCCTATCTTGGCTTTCAACATGCCCTATTCATTAGGCTTAATCATTTCTAGCTTTTCACTTAAAGTGAGAGACATGCAAATTCTCACTTGAACCCTTAGAAGCCATTGCAAGGTTATTAATTGGCCAAATTTCAATATTGTTGTGTCTCAGGGAATAAAGAAGCCGAGACAGAGGTAGGAGGGGGGAAACGTCAGGTTGGTGGAGCAGTCAGAACGCACAACATTTAAGTTCATCATCTTTTTCTTTTTGAGACAGAGTTTCACTCTTGTTGCCCAGGCTGGAGTGCAATGGCATGATCTCGGCTCACCGTAACCTCCGCCTCCCAGGTTCAAGTGATCCTCCTGCCTCAGCCTCCCGAGTTGCTGGGATTATAGGCATGTGCCAGCACACCCAGCTAATTTTGTATTTTTAGTAGAGATGGGGTTTCACCATGTTGGTCAGGCTGGTCTCGAACTCCCGACCTCAGGTGATCTGCCCACCTTGGCCTCCCAAAGTGCTGGGATTACAGGTGTGAGCCACCGCACCTGGCTAAGTTCATCATCTTAAATGGGTGCAGTTCATGGTGCTCCCAAGACAATTACCATAGCAACATCAACGATAACTGATCATGTATTACCATAACAATATAATAATGAAAAAGTTTGAAATAGTGCAAGAATTACCAATAATGTGACAGAGACAGGAAATGTGCGCACATGCTGTTGGAAAAATGGCACTGATAGACTTGCTCAACACAGGGTTGCCACAAACCTTCAATCTGTAAAAACTGCAGGATCTGCAAGGTGCTGTAAAGTGAAATGCAATGTGCTGTTCTCTAAGACCTCAGCCTCAGCCTCCCCCTCGCCCCCATGCCAGCAGCCAGGGACAGGAAAACAACACCTGAAACAGCCATCAATCCTTTCTCATTACAGTTCCCCAGGGCGATCACTCTCCTCTCACCTATATGCTTTAACCTCCCATGGGATAAACGTATATGACCACTAGAGTGACATTTCCCAAACTGCTATCTTTCCTGAACTGCGCTATTTACAGAGTTCAATAGGCATGCTATATAAACGGAGTCTATGTGCAAGTAAATTCTGGAAAAAGCTGGATAAAGTTTCTTTTATTTTGTGAGTCTTCGGGTGCGTGAATATTTAGACAAAATATTATACATCAAATTCATTTGATCATAAAATACTAATTTTGTGGCACATCATTAACATTCCCAAAAATCATTCTTCAGTGTTCTTGGGATGAACCTTTTTGGGAGAAATTTTTTTTTTTTTGAGACGAAGTCTCACTCTTGTCACCCAGGCTGGAGTGCAATGGCGCAATCTCGGCTCACTGCAACCTCTGCCTCCCAGGTTCAAGTGATTCTCCTGCCTCAGCCTCCCAAGTAGCTGGGATTACAGGTGCCTGCCACCATGCCTAGCTAAATTTTGTATTTTTAGTAGAGACGGGGTTTCACAGTTGGCCAGGCTGGTCTCAAACTAGGTTATACATTTTGTTATCTTTTTAACTACAAAAAAAATATGCACTTGAAGTCTGTCACTCATAAATCCATGTTCGCATACACATACACACACACACACACACACACACACACACACACACACACAAATTCTTGTCTGGGTGTGGTGGCTCATGCCTGTAATCCCAGCACTTTGGGAGGCCAAGGCAGGCAGATCACGGGGTCAAAAGATTGAGACCATCCTGGCCAACATGGTGTAACCCCGTCTCTACTAAAAATACAAAAATTAGCTGGGCGTGGTGGTGCACACCTGTAGTCCCAGCTACTCAGGAGGCTGAGGCAGGAGAATTGCTTAAACCCAGGAGCTGGAGGTTGCAGTGAGCCAAGATCATGCCACTGCACTCCAGCCTGGAGACACAGTGAGATGGAAAAAAAAAAAAAAAAGAGTTCTATAGTTTTAGGTCTTAAATCCATTTTGAGCTAATTTTTTGTAGATGATATAAGGTAAGGGTTCAACTTTATTCTTTTTCGTGTGGATATTCGGTTTTCCCAACACCATTTGCTAAAGACATTATCCTTTTCCCACTATGTATTCTTAGCACCCTTGACGAAGATCAGTTGCCTGTATATGTATGGTTTTATTTCTGGGTCATTTTGTTCCACTGGTCTATATATCTTTAGGCCAGTACCATACTGTTTTAATTACTTTAGCTTTGTAATATACTTTGAAATCAGAAGTTTAATGCCTCCAGCTTTGTTCTTTTCTCTCAAGATTATTCAACTATTTAGGGTCTTCTGTGATTCCATGTGGATTTTTGGATGTTTTTTTCTATTTCTGCAGAAAATGCCATAGGAATTTTCATAGGGACTGCACTGAATCTGTAGGTTGCTTTGGGTAGTATGGACATTTTAACAATATTAAGTCTTCCATCCATGAATACAGGATGTGTTTCTATTTATTTGTATCTTAATTTCTTTCAGTAACATCTTATAATTTTCAATATATAAGTCTTCTGCCATGTAAATTTATTCGTAAGTATTTTATTGTTTCTAATACTATTATAAATGGAATGTTTTCTTTTTTCTTTCTTTCTTTTTTTTTTTTTTTTGAGATGGAGTCTCGCTCTGTTGCCCAGGCTGGAGTGCAGTGGCGCCATCTCGGCTCACTGCAACCTCTGCCTCCCTGCCTCCAAGTAATTCTCTTGCCTTAGCCTCCAGAGTAGCTGGGATTACAGACGTGTGCCACCACGCCTGGCTAATTTTTGTATTTTCAGTAGAGATGGGGTTTTAGCATATTGGCCAGGCTGGTCTTGAACTCCTGACCTCAGGTGATCCGCCCACCTTGGCCTCCCAAAGTGCTGGGATTACAGGCGTGAGCCACCGCGTCTGGCCGTCAAATTGATTTTTGGTTTTTTACTAAGAACTATGGTCTGTATACTCAACACAAGCTTATCCTATTATTCCAAGACTAGAACTATAAACTTTCAGAAGTGAATTCATCCAAGTAAAGGTCAAAAATATTAAATGAATTGCTCAATATCACACCATAAATTAACAGAAAGGTTGACACTAGATCCTAACGAGAAATATGTAACTTCTGTAAAGTTGTCTTTCCAGAAACTTATGCAAAATTTATCCTACAAAGTGTCCAAAAATATGTGGGGAATATGTGTATATACACACAAAACTGTTCATCAAAGCACTGTTTATAACAGTGTAAAAAATCTAAATTGTTAGATTTAGACAACTGGTAGATACATGGTACTATGGTATGTTCATACAAAAAAAAAATACTATGCAGCAGGCGTGATATCTAACTCCTGTAATTCCAGCTACACCAGAGGCTGAGGCAGGAGGACTGCTTGAGGCCAGGAGATCAAGATGAGCCTAGGCAACAAAGCAAGAGCCCGTCTATAAAAAATAAAATTCAATAAATTACTCAGGCACGGTGGCACACATCTGTAGTCCCAGCTACACAGAAGGCTGAGGTAGGAGGATCATTTAAGCCCAGGAGTCTGAAGCTACAGTGAGCTAAGATCGCACCACTGGACTCCAGCCTGGGTGACAGAGAGAGATCTTTTGTCTCTTTAAAAAAAAAAATACATATATATATATATATATATGCGCACATATACATATATTTCATATATATGCACATATACATATACATACACATACACATATATATATAATTACACACACACACAATGCAGCACCTCCTAAGAAGGATATAAAAACATTTTTTCATTAACATGGTTGCAATTTTTTAAGTGAAAGTTTCAAACTTGTACATAAAGTTTGATAGCATTTTAGGGACTATGTATATATACATACACACTTTAAAAATCTAAGATATACACAAAAATGTTAACATTTTATAGCTTTTATAGTGATTCTCGATTTACATTTATCTGTATTTTCTAATTTAATTACAAAGAATATACATTCTTCATGTATTTTCTAATACATTAAAATTTCATGTCTTTAAAACAAAGAGCTCGATTTTACAGACAATTCTCAATTACTCGCATGTGATTACTTGTATAACTATCATTCTAGGGAAAGGGTGGCTTTTACTCACAGATGGGCCTTCCTCCCTATAGTCAGTAAAGTCTGAAAGTTGTATTTCTCTTAGCTACATTTAGTCCCTGACTCTTACTTATCCAACGGTCTTAGGTACTTTCTAAGGCATTTTCAGGATGAATGCAATGCTTCAGCCCCTATCCCTCTGATTAAACTTCTTTGAGGTGCTCCCCATCATATGCACTAATGGACAGAAACAGTGAGTAATCTGTTTTGATTCTGTGGTCCATTACCAAAAACACTTTCCTTCCTAGGAAATGTCTGTGTCCAAAACAAAAATATAATCACTGAAAAATCTGAGCTCTTCCCCTCTCTTAATGAACAACTCAGTTCAACTATTTGATGGGGCCAAATAACACAGACATCTGTACAGGCAGGAGAGGGGGAAGCCAAAGCAGAGGGGAAAGGTTGTGTGTGTGTGTGTGTGTGTGTGTGTGTGTGTGAGAAAGGTGTGTGTGTGTGTGTGTGTGTGTGTGTGTGTGTGTCTGCGTGTGTGTACGTACAAGGAGTGGGGGCAGGAAGGCAGAGAGAATAAGCTGGGTTACCAAAAGGTGCACCGACCAAATAAGTAAATATAGTGGGGAAGGATGTGTGTGTGTGTGTTTGTGTTTATGTGTGTGTGCGTGTGCATGCGCGTCTGCATGCAGGGAGTGGGGGCAGGAAGGCAGAGAGAATAAGCTGGGTTACCTAAAGGTGCAATGACCAAATAAGTAAATCTAGTAAGGATAATAGCAGCCAACTGTACTGTCGGAGAAAGGAATTACAAATACTATGGTGGTGGCTACAAGATTATCACTGTGTATTCATGGTTTTCAATACAGATAAAGAGATCAACAGATGTAGAAGAGAAATAAATGCAGATGTGAAAAGTGTGTGCGTATTTATAAATACTCATCTATCCTCTAGCTCTGCTCACTAAGCGGTCAGGAACAATGACATCCCAATAGCAACGAGCACAACTGTACAAGGTCCTAGTTTATTGTTTTCCCTAAGAGAAACCAGGGCTCCTTGGAGAAATGGCTTGTTCCAGAGTAGAGACAAAGAAAGAGCAAAATGAGCCTGAACAGCTTGAGTAAGAAAGGAAAGAAATACTGGAGAATGATTGGGCACATCAAGAAGAGAGGAGCCAGCTTGGAGGAGCTCCCCCTGGCCAGACTGGAGATAATGTGAGCATGGAAGTAAGCATGCTAATGGATAACAATCCACTGAAAAAAACAGGAACCTTTGGGTCCACTGTAAGATTTTAAAAGTGAATAAAATGAAAGTTCAATGAAGAACGAAATATTTGCAATCTCAGAATACTTCTACATAAAATACTTCTAAATTACAATGAGAAAAAGTAAAGATTAACAGTGAAGAACTCTGTAAAACATCTGGGGAACATTCACTCAAATGTCCAGTAACAGCCAAGAACAGTAATGGGAGGTTCAGAAAAGGATTCACATGGCCTCAAACTATCCTTAGAAAGGCCTGCTTGCGGCCGGGCGCAGTGGCTCACGCCTGTAATCCCAGCACTTTGGGAGGCCGAGGCGGGCGGATCACGAGGTCAGGAGGTCAAGACCATCCTAACACAGTGAAACCCCGTCTCTACTAAAAATACAAAAAATTAGCCAGGCGCGGTGGCGGGGGCCTGTAGTCCCAGCTACTCGGGAGGCTGAGGCAGGAGAAGGGCGTGAACCCGGGGGGCGGAGCTTGCAGTGAGCCAAGATTGCACCACTGCACTCCAGCCTGGGTGACAGAGCAAGACTCCACCTCCAAAAAATAAAAAAAAGGGCTGCTTGCATGGATGGTCCTTTTTAGCATCTGGAAACTTGGATTTTGGACATGTTCCCACCATTCGCCAAATAATAAGAGTGTCTGGCTGTGCCTAAATTGTTTGAACAAACAAGACAGTTTATGCTGAACTCTTGCTTTCTTTCTGGGAGTCTGGAATTTGGGGGCATGGTAGGCAGAGGGTACCTACATGACTAGCCCCAAATAAAAACTCAGGGCACTCAGTCTGTAATGAGCTTCCTGTGCTGTCACAATTCAGTGTGGGAAGAATTAATAGCCTTTTGTGACTCCACTGGGGCACTGACTTCTGGGTGCTTGCCTGGCTTTCTCTTTGCTGACTGTGTTTTGTATCCCATCCCTGTAATAAATCTTAGCTGTGAGCACGCTTGGATGTTGAGCACTGTGAGTCCTTCTAGGAAATCACCTGTCCTAGGAGTGATCTTGGGGATACTCCAACACATGGCACAAATCAAGTCACATATGCTACTTAACAGGACATGATGAGAAAAACACTGTAAGATTCCTGTCCAAGATACATAACCTGAATCTAATCACAGGAAAACAAGGCAAACTCCAATGAGGGACATTCTACAAAATAACTAACTTATGATTATCAAAAGTCAAGTATCATTAATGTCAAGAAAGGACTGAGAAACTGTCCCAAATTGAAAAAGACTAAAAAGACTGAATGCTAAATGTAATGTGGGATTCTGGACAGAATCCTTCTCCTATAAAGGACATTACTGGTACATCCTGTGATACCAAAATAAGGTTTGCAGTAACAGTAGCATGTCAATGTTACTTTCTGGATTTGGATGGATGTGCACACATAGGAAAATGTCCCTGTTGCTGGGAAATAGCTATTAAAGTGCCAGGGGCCATGAGGTACATATCAGTAACTTATTTTCAAATGGTTTAGGGTAAAAAAGCTTTCCTGGTCTATTCATGCAACTTTTCTCTGAGTTTGAGACTGTTTCAAAATAAGAAGTAACGATGATGATGATGTTTATTATTCCGTTTATTGATACCAAACCAGTCTTACAATAACATGCTAACAGAATGTACAACATCCTATGTAGGAAAAGCAGAAACTGGGGGTGTGGGGGATGGGCAATGGGGAGTGCTATCTCCCTCAACCCTCTTCACCAAGAAAAAAGTTTACATCATCAGGAAAGCTTCAAAGCCAAATATTTTTACTGTACTGGTTTATGATGATTAAATAATCGCCAGACATAGGAAATCACTTCAGGGTACACAGTTTTTGTAAATGAAACACTGAGTAGAATATCATTTACCTAGTAATACTTAATGAACATTAACTGTTAGTGATAGAATTAAGAATTTTTACTCAATGTAAATTTTCCTAGATTGTTTTTCTAAGCCCATCTTCAACGTCAATTACAAAAAAAAAAAAAAAAAAAAAAAATCACTTAAAAATCCATAAAACACTAAATTACCGTTTGTGTGCTTCCTGTTTGCTGCGACACTCTTCACAGTAATACTTGTATTCACTGCACAGAGTTTCTGTGTTGCTGAAACCCCTGTGTGAAATTCAAAACAAATTTATTTTGTAGATACCAGGAAATCATGTATCCATTAAAAAATATTCCAGACTAAAAATAATTCTTAAATTTCAAACTAAATAATTCTACATATACCTTAAGCAGTGAGTAATTGATGTATTTTGTTCCACGTCAACAGAAAGGTCTAAAAAATCTTCATCTTTGCTGCTTATCTGTAAAAATAGAGAATTGTCTTTGATTTTTTCAAATACTAGTAAACCACAGTTCCCAATTAACAGAATTAAATGCATTCTATTATTATTAGTAAGTAAACAATTCTTGTCCCTCAAGTTCAAAAGAAAACTACTTAATTTGGATTATCCAAAAGGACACTGAATAAATAACCCCTACCAGATGTATAAATAAAACACCAAAGTACACTTTTGACTGACTCTCACTGGCAAAGGCTAGTATGATGTGAGAGTTCATGACTTTCCAAAGTCTTTGTGTTATTTTAAAGCATGAAATAAACTGTACCATATACCCTGATTCTTAAAAAAACATAGGCCAAGACTGAATAAAAATGCTTCACACAGGACAGGATATCTGTATTGTTTCGTCATTAAAAAAAAAAAATTTAGCCCAAAATGTTACATTACATTCTTCATTTGTGACTGACTTTATTTCCCCTAAAAATTTAATATAAAGTTTTGTTTGATTTACGGGTAAATAATCTTATAAAGTTATCACTTGCTCATGTGAACTGGAATAGGACAGAACTTTAGACATAAATCTTCCCAGCTATTTCTTTCAGCAAGTCCATCCTGAAGGTACATGTGCAACAGGAGATACATCTGACTCAGCAACCTGTGCCTCTCCACTCAGCTAAGCAAATGCTTTCCCATTTTAATACTAAATCAAGATTATTATTAGTACGTAGAGTTGTTCATAGAACTCAGTAAGTTGTCACAGAACATGTGACTGTACAAAGTATGTATTTATGCAAATATAAGTAAACCAGGGTACTGTGCATAGCGTATTTTAGACAGTTGAAGGGAGTTCCAATGGTGATTTTGACTTTCCTTGACTTCAACATTAAGCTAACCGTAGGACCGAAACCCCTTCTCTAAGATGCCATTCCACTGACTGTACGATGGAAGATACAGCAACACTACAAGATAACTGACGTGTGTCTCAAAAAGTCTGGTGAAAAAGAAGGGGGAACACAGACAACTCAGAGAGAAAAAAAGAGGACATGATATGTTTAAGGAAAACACATCAATTTTGTAGAAAAGTGGGTAGGGTGACAAGAGATAGTATGGCAGAGGTAGGCTAAAGCCAGATCAGGCCGGAATTTACATGTAAGCTATAGAGAAGTAAAAGTTACACAGTCTGGTGTTTCTCAAAATCAATTTTGTATTCCTCAAAATGAAGTCCTCAGACACTGCCTCAGGGGTCTTCATTTGAAATGTTCCTTTTATGATCATGTAAAAATCTAGACACAAGGATGCTCTAGATCACCTGGGTGCATGAGTTACTACGTTTATATTTGCGATAGAGTTGGTGCCAAGTGGTCATCAAGTAGGGCAGTATTTCACTTTTCAAAGTGGTTGTAAAGACATCTGGCTGCTATTGGACTAATATGTCCTAATGTCATGTCATGCACAATATGGGGAGATCCCAGTCTAAAACTCAGGGAAGAAGTCTAGGGTGGAGATCTGGAGTTGAGACTCATCAGCACATGTGATAATAAAATGGAACATGATCATGATCCTCCCAATTCAGAGTGAGAAGCAACCGACAATGAAACCCTGGGGAACACCCACATTTAAAGAATGGAAAAAGAGAAGCCAAGGAATGAGACTGAAAAGGAACCCTCATAGAGAACACAAGAAAAGGGTGTTATAGATACCAGCTTCCTACCACCTGAGACATTACCAATTGCATTTCTAAAATACAAGCATGAGCTCCTCCAGGAAGCCCGTCCCTCACCTGTCCAAATCCTTCCCACTCCCACCTGGATTAGGTCTACTATTCTCTGGCTGGCACGGCATCCTGTGCATACACATACGATAACACACTGTACTGGAATTGCCTGAACACTGGTTTGCCAGTCTTCATTACCATAGGAGTATCTTGTGATCAGAGGCTTATGTCTTACTCATCTTCTACCATCTTCTACCTGGCACAGTTGGTGCTTAGCACCCCCCAAAATGAATACTTAAATATAAATCTAACAAAACATGCATGGCATTGATATGAGGAAGAACTACCAAACTCCAATGAAAGACAGCAAAAAAAGTGGTAAATAAGGGGAGACAGTGCAGGTACTTGGATAAGAAGACTCAACTTTGTCAAGATATCATTTTTTCCCAACTTGATCTATAGGTTCAGCAAAATCCTTATCAAAATCCCAGCAAGTTATTTTGTGGATATCGACAAACTTGATTCTAAAGTTTACATGGAGAGGCAAAAGACTCAGAATAGCCAACAAAATATTGAAGAAGAACAGTCAGAGGACTGAGACTACCTGACTTTAAGACTTACTCTAAAGCTATGGTAATCAAGACAGCGTGGTAGTGGGGAAAGAACAGATATACGGACCAACAGGACCGAGGAGAGTGACCAGAAACACACTCACACAAATAAGAGTCAACTCATCTTTGACAAAGGAGCAAAGGTAATTCAATAGAGAAAGAATTGTCTTTTCAACAAATGATGCTGAAGCAGATGGACACCCACATGCAAAAAAATTAACCCAGAATAAACCTTATAATACCTTATACAGAAATTAACTCAAAAAGGATCATAGACTTAAATATAAAATGAAAAACTATGTAATTCCTAGATAACATAGGAGAAATTCTAAGGGACCTTTAGTTTATTGATGACTTTTTAGATACAACACCAAAAGTATAATGCATGAAAGAAAAAGTTGGACTTCATTAAAATTAAAAACTGATAATTAAAACATTAAAAACTTCTGCTCTGCCAGCCAGGCCCGGTGGCTCACGCCTGTAATTCCAGCACTTTGGGAGGCCAAGGTGGGTGGATCACTTGAGGTCGGGAGTTCAAGACCAGTCTGACCAACACGGAGAAACCCCGTCTCTACTAAAATTACAAAATTAGCCGGGCGTGGTGGCACATGCCTGTAATTCCAGCTACTAGGGAGGCTGACGCAAGAGAATCACTTGAACCCGGGAGGCAGAGGTTGCGGTGAGCCACTGCACTCCAGTCTGGGCAACAAGAGTGAAACTCCATCTCAAAAAAAAAAACTTCCGCTCTGCCAAAAACAGTGTTAAAAGAATGAAAAACAAGTCACGGACTGGGAGAAAATATTTGCCAAAGACCCACCTGATTATAAACCAGTATCCAAAATTATACCCGAAAAACAAACCCACTTAAAATTCGACAATACTCAAAGAAAAACAGCCTGATTAAAAAATGGACAAAAGATCTGGACACATCACTAAAGAGATATAGATGATAAATAAGCAGACAAAAACATGATCAACATCATACGTCATTAGGGCCTTGCAAATTAACATGAGATAACACTACACACTTATTAGAATGGCCAAAATCCAACTGACAACACCAAATGTCAGCAAGGATGTGGAGAAACAAGAACTCTCATTCACTGCTGGTAAGAAGGAAAAATGGTACATACAGCCACTGTGGAAGACAGAATGTTGGTTTCTTATCAAACTAAATATACTCTTACCATACAATCCAGTGATCATGCTCCTTGATATTTACACAAAGGAAGTAAAAACTCACATCCACACAAAAACCTGCACACAAATGTTTATAGCAGCTTTATTCATAATTGGCAAAACTTGGAAGCAACCAAGACGTCCTTCAGTAAGTAAATGAACTTTTAAAAACTGCAGCACATCCATACAGTGGAAATGCTGCTCAGCCAAAAATAAAGGAAATAAGTTATCAAACCTTAAAAAGACATGGAAGAACCTTAAATGCATATTGCTAAGTGGAAGAAGCTAATCCAAACAGGCTGCATACTATATGATTTCAACTACACAATATTCTGGAAAAGGCAAAACTATGGAGACTTTACAGTACTCTTAGCTTTCTTGCTTGTGGACCCTCTTTTCCAATGTTATTAAAAACTAGCAGCGTAACTGTCACAGTAAAGATCAGATCAGGCAAAATCATAAATGCATGCTAAATCTTGGGCCAGATTTTGATGAGGAGGGAGGTATTTGTGTCTCCCCACAGACTGCCTACTAATTGCAAGGGGATTTAAAAAAAAAAGTCATCATAAAGTGGAGAAACTAGCCCAGCACGGTGGATCATGTCTGTAATCCCAACACTCTGGGAGGCTGAGGCAGGTGAGTTACTTGAGGGCAGGAGTTCAAGACCAGCCTGGGTAACACAGCAAGACTCTGTCTCAAAAAAGTTTAAAAACTAGCTGGGGGTGATGGCATGCACTGTAGTCCTAGTTACTCAGAAGGCTGAGGCAGAAGGATCACTTGAGCCCAGGAGTCTTGAGGCTATAATGATCTATAACAGTGTCACTGCACTAAAGCCTGGGCGACAGAGCAAGAACTTATGTCCAAATAAATAAATCAAATGGAGAAACACCACCACCTTGACTGGGTGATCAAAAATTAATTTCACCAACAAGAGGCAGATGGATATTGTGTGCCTACAGATGTTATGCCCCGAGAAAAACACAACATGAATGATGTATTATTATTAGCCATGAATGCATAACCTGCATCTAATTAGGAAGAAACATCAGAGAAACTAAATATGAGAACATCTGATTTTAAAAAGGTGAGGGAGGCATATTCTAAAAAAAAAAGACCATGTAAATGTTTGAGGTTAAAGAAGGCTAAAGAAACAACTAAATGCAATGTCCCCCTCTAAATTGGATTCTGTACTGAATAGGTAAAATGCTATAAAGAACATGACTGGCCGGGCATAATGGCTCACACCTGTAATCCCAGAACTTTGAGAGGCCAAGGTGGAAAGACTGCTTGAGCCCAGGAGTTCAAGACCAGCCTGAGCAACACAGTAAGACCCCTGTCTCTACAAAAGATAAAAATTTAAAAATTAGCTGGGCATGGTGGCATGTGCTGGTGGCCCTTGCTACTTATGAGGCTTAGATGGAAGGACTGCTTGAGCCCAGGAAGTCGAGGCTACAGTGAGCTGAGATTGGGCCACTGCGCTCCAGCCTGGGTGTAACAATTTTCAAGCTTCATCTTTACAAAGTGTCCAGCAAGTGGGATATTTTCCCCTCCTTGAGGGTACACTGTATGCTTTAGTTTTTATCCCAACAATGGATACTAAAGGTAATCATAGAAAAAGGAAAAACAAATTAATATGCCTCCCTGATCTGTATGATCCCATGAGATTATGTCCTAAGACATAATTTCCACAACATGGTTCTATGGCCTCCTAAACTGAAAGAAAATCAAACAGTTCAAGCTACAGTAAGTATCTATCACCTCAGGTATTCATTGTCAATAAGCAACATTATATAAGAATACAGACAGATTCCTTTTAACTGAAAAATACATCTTTAACTCCTATACCTAAGAAATTACAACTTTCAAGTTCATCTTCCATTCTGTCTTTCCCAAAGAACAACCTTTAACGTAGTAATTCAATTTTTCTCTATAAAAAATTGTATGATATACTTACAGTTTCACAAGTAAGACATCTGGTTTCATTAGTTAATGTTCCCTGAAAAATCTCATGAACCCACGTTGGGTCTGGTGTGCTGTTATTATTTTCATTATCAATATTACCATTAGGTAAGCGACCATTTTGTTTTTCCTGCTTTCTCTCTTCTTGTAAAATATCAGCAATTGTATTTAGTAGGTAATTTAAGAATTCATGGGCATCTTGTTGCATGTAGTTGTCAAAAAGCTCTAAAAATAAAAACATAATATTAGAGAATTATTTCAGAATTCATAACTTCATAAAAAACCAATTTATAAAATAATATCTAGTATTGGATCAGAACTAAAATATAAATGCACAATGTTTTTGTAATGTATAACAAATAACTTTCACATCTAAAACTTTTATCTGTATTTGGGGAAAATGTAAAATTAATTAAAATCTTGTTTAAAAATACCACTAATTGATCCTGAGAAAAGGGCAAAACCTATCCTTATATATTAGCATAACAGATACTCAGAATTTAAGAAGAAATTGCTTATTAGCTTACCTAACTTATTATTCCACAAATATTTCAACTTGGCAAGCTTTAAAGCAGAAGTTGGACAACCATTTGCCAATGCCAAGCCAACTGCTTTAGACCCACAAAGTTTATCAAAAATAAATTACTGAACCATACATCCCAGGGATTCTGATTTAGTTGATAAGGGGTAAGGCCAGAATGTGGGGCTTTTCAAAGCTCCTCCAACTAACTCTGATGTAGAGTCAGGTTTAAGAATCATGTTATCAAGAATTATCTATATAATCCAGATAATCTCAAGTCCCTTCCAAATGTGAGACTTTATAATTCCACAAAACGTTCCCTGCAGTTACACAAATGAGTAAATATAACTGAAATACTGGTGGTGCTAACATCAAGCGTGCTTTGCCCTGTGCTTGGCAATATACAACTCCACCACAGAACAGTAAGGACTTTAGAGGCAGTATTTCATTTGATCCCCAACAACCATGTAATATTGTTATTAACTTTATTTGTAAACATGAAAATGGGACGAGAGAGAGTATAGTCACACTGCCAAGAAATGGCAGAGCCAGGATTCAAACTGGGCAGCCTGACTCCACCATGCCACACACAAAGTAATGCCCAGTGTGAGCCCACACACAAGAACATACGTGAATTGGTCAATAAAATGCATTGAGAAAAATTACCTATTTAGGACATTTTATTTTAGATCCTCAATGTACATTTAATAAGTTCCAGAAAGATTTTACATTTTAAAAATGAATGCATACAAATTTAGAAAACAATTTAGGGAAAGTCTAAGATAAAAGGAATTAACAATTACATTTTAGAAGAGATACAGATATGACTACATAAAATTAAGTTCTATGTATTAGAAATCTTTAAAAAAGTTTTTAAAAAAGTGAAACCTGAAAATTATTAACATTTTCAACATATAAAAGCAAATCTCATATAAAAGAAAACCAAAGTGGGCAATCTTATAAATGGCAATCAATTTATAAGAAAAAAAAATCAAAAGGCTAAGAAACATGAGAAAATGTTCAATCCCATGGTAAGTTTAAAAAAAAAAAAGCAGACCGAGTGCAGTGGCTCATGCCTATAATCCAGCACTCTGGGAGGCCAAGGCAGGTGGATCACCTGAGGTAAAGAGTTTGAGACCAGCCTGGCCAACATGGTGAAAGTCCATCTCTACTAAATACAAAAAATTCATCGGGCATGGTGGCACACGCCTGTAATCCCAGCTACTTGGGAAGCTGAGGCAGAAGAATCGCTTGAACCCGGGAGGTGGAGTTTGCAGTGAGCCGAGATTGCGCCATTGCACTCCAGCCTGGGCAACAAGAGCAAAACTCCATCTCAAAAACAACAATAACAAAACAGAATACCATCTTTCTTTGCAAAGTTATTGTAAAAACAGAAAGGGAGTGAGTGAAGCTATTTATGGGGGTGGGGGGGGCACAGCTGCTAGAGCAAGGCTATCTGGGTTGGTGCTATGGTTCTACCTCTAACTGCATGCGTGGCATAGGCAACTTATTCAACCTCCCTGTTCCATAATTCCTCATCTGAAAAACGGGGCTCACAGCAGTACCTATACCTCACAAGGCTGGTAGGAAGATTAAAAGTGCTTAGAATACAACAATAGGTTTTGTATTCTGTTCAACAACAACCACAGTAACAATATTGGCAATATCACTACATGTTGAATATCCTTTATCCAAAATGCTTGGTATCAGCAGTGGTTGGGACTTCAGACTGCTTCAGATTTGAGAATATTTTCATATACATAATGAGATATTTTGGGGATGGGACTCAAATCTAAACATGAAATTCATTTGTTTCATATACACCTTATAGCCTGGAGGTAACTTTATATAGTACTTTTTTTTTTTTTTTGAGATGGGAGTTTTGCTCTTGTTGCCCAGGATGGAGTGCAACTTCATATAGTATTTTTAAAAACTTTGTGCAGGGAACTAAATTTGTGTACACTGAACCATCAGAAAGTAAAGTTGTTACTACCTCAGCCACCCATGTGGCATCATGCAGCTCAAAAAGTTTCAGATTTCTGGATTACGGATGCTCAACCTATATAATTGTTGTTGCTACTGAACAGGATACAAAACACATCAAAGACTGACTATGTAAAAATTATGAACTTCTGTATGGCAAAGTCAACATAAATGAAGTGACAAACAAGGATAATTATTTGCATATTAATATCCAGACTATGTAAAGATTTAATATACAGAATATTAAAAAAAAAAAAACTTTACAAAACAAGAAAAAAAAATTTAAAAACTGGCAAAGGAAAATAATAGCCAATTCAGAGTAGAAATACAAATGTCTAAATAATACATGACAAGGGACTGGGAAATAACAATTAAAACAATGACAAAATATCATTTTGCCCATCACTTTGGCAAAATAAAAATTGACTTAGTGTCCATCCAGTGTTAGCTTGAGTACGCAGAAGTGGACATTCTCAACTGTTGCTGCTGGGAGTATAAACTGGCATGGCACATTGTAAAGGCAATTTTGGTAACAGATTTAAAAAAATGCAACCTAGTTCTCCCAGGTATCGATGCCAGGGGTAAGTATCCATGCACGTACTGAAACAAGCATAAATACAGCTGCTTATTTATAACAGCAGAAGTCTGAAAATATCCTAAATGTTTATCAACAGGAGAATGATTTATTTAAATTATGCTATAATTTTGTTAGGGAATGCTGGGCAACGGTTAAAATGGAAACAGTTCCATTGAATTAACATGGCAAAACTTCCAAGACAGAAAGTGAAACAAGGATGCTGAACACATGTGGATCCCACTCATGAAAAACAAACAATCGGCTGGGAGCAGTGGCTCATGTCTGTAATCCCAGCACTTTGTGAGTCTGAGGCGGGCAGATCACCTGAGGTCAGGAGTTTCGAGACCAGCCTGACCAACATGGTGAAACCCCCATCTCTACTAAAAATACAAAAATTAGCCAGGCATGGTGGTGGGCGCCCATAATCCCAGCTACTCGGGAAGCTGAGGCACAAAAATCACTTGAGCCCGGGAGGCGGAGGTTGCAGTGAACCAAGATCGCACCACTGCACTATAGCCTGGGCGACAAAGAGAGACTCTGTCTCACAAAAAAGAAAGAAAGAAAAAGAAACCACCACTGTAAGTTCCCATAAAATGTAACTGTGGCTTCCTATTTGGACATATATATTTAAATGCATAGAAAAGGGTTTGGTAGGATCAAGGTATTTCAAAGGAAGACGAGATTGAGGAGCTGGGGAGGAAGCAAAGCACTCAGGGAAACTTCTAGGTTTGTTTGGTACTGAAATGTTATTGTAAGAATGTATGCATGTATTATTTGTATGCTTAAAAATACAATAGAGCTTTCCATACAAAAAGTCCACTTCCTCGCTCCCTGTCACTGCCTGTTACACATTCCTTTTTTTTTTTAAGAGATGGGGGTCTCGCTATGTTGTCCAGGCTGATCTTGAACTCCTAGGCTCAAGCAATCTGCCTGTCTGTTGCATATTCTTCATATACAATTACTTGCCAAACCCTTTCAATTTTTAAAGTTCATTTCCTGCATGTCTAGTCTGTTCCATTTCCATTTAAATCTACCTAGTTCAAGTCAGCTCCCTTCACTTAACCCACTAAGTCTCCTTTCCTTCAGTTTCACACTGCAAATAGACAAGTTTAATTTATAGACCCTGAATCTTTCTCCCCAGGAATTTTCCCTGACATTTCTTGCATTACATGGTAAAATTCACAATAATTTTTTTCATGTTCATTATTTAGTTATTTTCATATATCCAAATCCATTCCACAAATTTGGGTCTCAAATCAAATACAATAATATTAAGAATACAACTGAAGCCACAGTTCACTTCTCTGCTGTAAGTTTAGCCTGAGGGACCCATTAGCCTTTAGCAAAATCCCCATGTTATGTTTAAAAACAATAAAAGTCATGAGTTCTAAGAGCTCCGTACTAGTCTACATGGATTTAACAACTAATCTTGAATTTGGTACACTGTGTGTGGGTTTTTGTCCACAAGAGATAGTAGATCTAAAGCACTGGAACACCATTCCCCTCTCCCTGCTCAGAGCAGAAGTCTATGCAACCTCTCTCAACACTGAGACAGCCTGCAACTCAAAAATCTTCTCAGCAGTCCACTCCATCCCTCCGAGGCTGGGCCAAGTCATGCATAGAACCTTGCATGGTTCCACCAGTTGGAAAAGTCTAGACCACAGCTGAGCTAACTGAAGCAAATTATCTAACCTTGCCCTTCAATGCAATAATCCTCCGTCCCTGAAAATAATAACCATTTCCCTTCTCAACCTCAATCTCCTATCCTCTACTACTCTCATTTGCTTATTGTACCTTAGTTCCTTTCTCATCCTTGGGATTTTCTTTGTTCCCAACCCTTTCTAAGTTGCTACTTCTAGGTCTCGCATTCTGTTCTAAACAAACTCCCTCGCCTTATCAACCTTTGGCATTTTCTAGTTTCCTACTGCTACTTGCTCTCAATCACAAAAGTGCCCAAGATACAGACATACTATGACCCTCAACCCTCCTCTCTCTGAGGTTATCTCCCAACCTCCTCCTCATCCACTGATGACCTGATTCACGGTTTCTCTCTCCACTTTGCCTCCTGCACCAACCTTGACATGTCAGTGTCTAGGCAGCTTCCTGATGTGCATGCACCTCAATCCCTTACAATTCAAGAACGTTTGTCTCTCACTCACCCACCCATTTCCGGGTCACAAATCTGGAACCACCCACCTCAAACAGGTCCACTAAGACAAGCAGTGGAAGATAATTATGCTAAAGTTGAGTTGAGGGGCTTAAGAAAAGTTGGAAACCACCTGGAAAAGTCCTAGAGGAATCTAAAAAGAAGAATAATCAGGGAGAACTAGTAAAAAGATTTTATAAACACTTTTGAGGACCTAGTTAAGGTTAGAGATGATTAATTCCCTACAATGGCTAACTACATATTGGCTTGATGCCACAATCTGAAGTAGCCTAATTTCTCCCTGTTGAAAAGAATTTTAGCATATACATGTTTTTCAAAATAATTACTTTTTAAGCAAAAATGTGCAAATGTTTTTGCTTTTTAAAAATGTACATCTTTTTTTGGATGCTCTTTTAACACAGAGCAATGATTTCATATTCACAAAAATACCTCCAATGACTTGAATGCTCTGGAAATGAGATGCAAAGTAAACCAAAAAATAATCTTTAAACTTTTGCTGAAATATTCCTAAGATTATTTATAGTCCATTTTCCTTAGAGTATACTGAATATGCCAGAATTTTGCTGTACGTGAAAGCAGCCACTATAGTTTTAAAAGCATCAACCAGGACTGTATAAACATCAAAATAACACTGATGAATGACCTCAGGACAATCCCTGTGAACTGTATCATATTTAATTTTTAAAACCCTGGTTTTCTTATGATTTGCTTTCTTCTTTGCTAAGTAGCATAATGGGAAAGGTGGACTTCAAACTTGCTTTGGAAGTTAAACAATTTCATTCATTCATTCACTCATTCAATAAATATTTAGTAAGCACCTACTATGTGCCAGGAACTGGATTATGTGCTGGGAATACAATGGTGAGCAAAAACAAATGGGTTCCCTCCGTCATGGAACTGACAGTCTAGTGGGAGAGACAGACAATTTCATTATTAAATAAATGTATGATTATAAACTACTATAGTCCTGATATAGCTGCAACAATAATGCAAAAAAAAAAAAAAAAATGAAAAACACTGCTTAAAAATAGGTTACGTTCTCCTCATAATTCAGAAATAGCTATAAGCTCTCATTACACAAAATACCATTTATGCTCTTTTGGAGAAAAAGAATTGTTTGAAATAAACATAAGAAATTATTTACCCAAATATATTTAACAGGTATTATTTGTGAACAACTAAAATTTCCTCACTTGAGGGAGACCAAGACTTAAATTTATCTGTTTTTGTATCTCTCCATGGCACATGAAACGCTGCTATGTCCATGCAGGTTCCTTAAGAACAAGGACCCTTTCTATCTCATCCCTAGGACTGACAACAGTGCCTGCCACATAATGAGATGTGTTTCCCATTTTTTAATGAATGAATGAATGAATGGATGGATGGACAATAGGGATTGAAACAACTAAGATGATGACAGAAAAGTAGATATGCCTCCAAACAATAACTTAAATGACTGACACTGCTAAGGTTCAGTGAGTCAGAGCACACAGCTACAGATGCCAGCTGATGTGGCCCTCAGGCCCACCTAAAATGATCCCAAACAGTCCAGTTGAGGGTCAACTCTAGCTAACACAATCAGATCACCAACCTATGTTGTATTTCTTCGAAAATAATAGTAGATCACCCACAGGCAGTACCTGTAAAGAGATGACTCCATTTCCTACCTGGGTACTGCAATAGCCTCCAGGCTGGTCTCCCGCCTCTAAGCTCACGCTGCCCAGGCCCACCCAGCAGCCAAAGGGTCTTCTCAAACAAATCAGAACATACCACCCACCTGCTCAGAACCCTCTCGTGGTTTCCCATGGCTTTCCAAATAAAACCCAAGCTTTAGGCCCCTGTTCTTCTGACTTTATCTTCATCTTATTCCACTCTTGCCATGCTAATTTTCTTGCCATCCTTCAAGCACTCAGGCAACCTGCACTTTCTTCCTACTGATGGTAACATTTTTGCCTCAGATCTTCAAATGATGTCTTCAAATTTCTGATCTAACATTACCTAATCAGGGACATTTCCCAATGACTGACATATGAACTAGCAACTCCCTCATCCTCTGTCCCCTTTCCCAGTCTTCTTTTTTTCGTGACAGTGACACATTACATCACACAATTGATGGCTGTCTGCTTCCCCACGAGGGTGTCAGGTACCTGAAGGCGTATTTCTGTATCATCAGTTTCTAGACAGTGTCTGGCACACAACAGGAAATATATCTATCATAATTAGTCTACTCAAACACTCAGCTAGCATCCATCCCATCAGCAGGTAACATGCATGGAGCCAGTGTTGCTGTACTCTATGCAGGAGCACTGTGCAACAGTCCTCTTATGCTATGATTAGGTAACATGAGTCAAAACTGTAAAAACAAAAATTCATTAATAAATAGAAATTAAAATCAGTTCTTTCCAGGGACATCAAAAAGATTAGTAACATAAAGCAATGGTGGTTAAAACAATATGGGGCTAATATCTATTGAGAATAAAATTTTTAACATAGTATGGCAGGAAACTAATTTAGTAAGAACCATCTACCAGTGAAAGTCAGTGGAAATACTGAAATGAGTAACATACTTTCCAAAGATTTAAAACAAACAAAATCTCAGAAAGAAAGATATGCAATGAATAATATATTAAATCCTCTCTGATTTGTATATTCTTCTCTACACAATTCTCAAGGGAAAATTCAAAAGCCAAAAATATATTTCAAAACATATTTGCAAATGTCAGCAACATCAAATAATAAAAATGCTTTTCTATTAAAAAAATGGCTTTTCTATTAAGCATTATTTCTGAAGTTTAGAAAAATGAAGCAAAACTTATGAGAAGATGGGCTTAGAATATTTATTCTAGAATCAGTCTCTTTCAAAGAAGTATTTAAGAACTCTATTGTGTTACCAATTCAATCTGCCTAAATACAAAAAAAATTAGTAACTATTGAACTATCAAAAAATAAATAAATAATAATAATAAGGCCAGACACAGTGGCTCATGCCTGTAATCCAACACTTTGGGAGACTGAGGTGGGTCATTTGAGGCCAGGAGTTCAAGACCAGTCTGGGCAACATAATGAGACCCCATCTCTACCAAAAAAAAAAAAAAGAGACAGAGAGAGAAAGAGACGAAAAAAGAAAAAAAGCCCATTTGGAAAAAATAACGAACACTGTACAAATACCCCAGGTTTGACAAACAAACATATAAAGCCATAAGTATGTAACTGTATTTTACCTCTGTTCGGCATGAGGGTCAACCTAACTAAAATAAAAGCATTGTATAAAGAGCCCATGTGATAGGTTAATAAGGCCAAGAGAAATGTACTATTAAATGAAAAGGGAAATAATGTATGCTCTGTATGTGCTGCATACTTCTGAACTTTTTTTTTTAGAGACAGGGTCTTGCTCTGTTACCCAAGCTGGAGAGTGGCGCAATCAGGGCTCACTGCAGCTTCAACCTCCTGGGCTCAAGCGATCCTCCCACCTCAGCCTTCCAAGTAGCTGGGACTACAGATGTGCACCACCACATCCGATTAATTTTTAAAATTTTTTGTGAGACAAGGTCTTGCTTTGCTGCTGAGGCTAGTCTCAAACTCTTGGGCTCAAGCAGTCCTCCTACCTTGGCCTCCTAAAGTGCTGGGATTACAGGTGTGAGCCACCATGTCCAGTCACTGAACATTTTAAAAATACTAATAAACTCACTGAGAAAGGGTGCCATGTTCAATTACCAAATACATAAATTTTCCACAAGGACAAAACTTTTAAAGTTTTGTACAGACACACACAAAAAGACTGAGAAGACTTAATTGCTCAATCCACATTTGAGCATTAAGGTTATATTTGATTTTCTAAAAAAACAAGATAAACAGATCTATAATCTAATAAAGTACATACATTTAGCTTTCATTAGGGGAAACAAGATGTATTTTTGTGAGCAATTAATCAATTATTCTACATGTGTATGTGGGGAAAACGAACAAACCTTCAACAAATGTATCAAATTCAAGAATAATAGCCTATAGCCTATTTCTGGGTCATCTTATATTTCAGGGAACTAGATATGATCCAGGCTTACCTCAATTCACTGTGTACAGTGTCAACTGACTAAGGGCAGGATTAAGCATTAGGGTATTTAATATCAATCTTAAAGACTTCTCAAATCCTGCTTGTGAGCATCTATTTAATAGGTAACAAATCAAATAAAAATGCATTCAATTTTGTTTCTACAATGATTAAAATGCCTACATTAAACAAAAGCCAGAATTCTACATGTTATCTAAATTCCATTTGAATTTTTGAGGCAGTGTCCCACATTAGATAGAACACTGGGCTTACGTATTAGGGAGAAGTAAGTTTGTATACCAGCTCCACCACTTACCAACTCTGTGGGACCTTGGATGAATTAACCTCTCCGAGCCTCAGTTATTTCATAGGGTGATAATGTCTAATTTATTGGCATGTGAAAATTAAATGAACAATATTTCAAAAGAGAAAAGGGAGGTGGGGCTTACTCAGTAGCTATTTTAAAAAGGGGATGGGGGATTAAAACTTATCTACCCTAAGCCAAAAGGTCTTTTCTAGCTCTTTCCCCGGAGTGTGGCTCCTGGCAAGCCTTTTTTAGGTTTTGATTCTTCACGGCTAAAATGGGGGAAATGACATGCTCTCTATCTAAGGCTACTGCAAGGATCCAATGAGTTAACACACACGAAAGCATTATGAAAACAAATGCATAAGCATGCAAAAAAACAAAAAAAACAAAAACCCTTCATTCTTGACAGAAAAGCCAAGCAAGCAAAAAGAGAAACTGTGCTTTCTCATTTGCTGCCACACAGAATTTTATCACTGTATAACGCAATGCAAACATTAATCGTATCTTGTATTAATTACTGTGAGACTATCTCCTTCACTAAACGAGTGCCTCCTTGAAGAAAGGAGTGTCATCCTTGTTTCTTCAACAGCTAACATGTTATCAGGCATACAGATGATGCTCAGTAAGTGCTGGAATTATGGCACGCTATATTTAACCTTCCTAGTATGTCATTAATACAGTGGGAAGCAGAATTACCATTTTCTTTCCGTAATCTTGTGATGAACTTCTTAGGGGGTATTACTCCAACCTTTTTCTTCTGAGTGGCTATGCTATGGAAGAGATCTGCTAAGCATGTAAGAAGGCTCTCCTTTTTCCTAGGTTGACTCTTATACGCAAGAACTTTTTCCCGAAATGGACGACAAAAATAAAGTGCTTGAAGAACTGAATTGCAGTAGCAGGTATTCCCAAACTGCAACAGAAAAAAAAAAAGTTTTGTTAAATTTAGGGCAACACATTTTCAAGAGAGAAATTCCCGGTGTATGGTTGAGAGAACAGAAAGAGATGACAATCGGTTACTACTGTTACTATATTAACACTGACTGCATTATATTATACATTTTAAAATACAACTCTCAAAAATTCTTCAGAAATCACAAAAGTAAAGTTTTCTATCAGGTTCTTAGGTACATCCAAATTAAAACACACAAAAACAAAAATAAAAAAACAAGATCCCCTGAAATGTTACATCAAAAAGTCACCAGTATGACAGTCTAACAACCACTGAAATGCCAAGTCACAGTATTCATGATGTATTGGAAAGACATCAAATCCTTAACTATGAATTTCTCTCTTACCAGCCATGTCACTGGGAGTATGTCACTACATCTTACTGAACTCTACTTCTCTCCACTCTAGTAATTGGGGCGAGCGGGGGTAGGGGACGGGCGGGGAAATAACCCTACTTTATAAAGTAAATGACACACAGTTTGATAAATATGTATTGCCTTCCTTTTCCCTTCCATTAATAAACACTGGCTCTAAAAGCTATAAAACACCTAAAAGTCAGTCATGAAGATTTGGGGAACACTATAAAACTATAAAAAGGAATGAGGATAATTCTCATATTTCTACTATGGGGTGAGATCAAGTATATACAGTATTAGGTTAAAAAGGCTAGGCAAAGAAAAATGTTTAAGATTGGGTGATATCAAATGTATCTCCATAGACCATCTGTTTTTTTTTTTTTAAATGAGGAAGGATAAACAAAAAGCTAACAAAAATGGTTATAGGAGAAGAGGAAAAATAATGGAGAGACGGATGAAAATGAAACTTCTCTGAAAGAATGTTGTTATAAAACATTTACTTTGTACCCATCTTTTCTAAAATAAAAAAAAGAAATTTCTAAAATTAAAAACAAAAATAAACAAAACCTAAATGTATATGGATTCAATGGTAGAAATACAGAGAAATGAATTACTTCAGGTGACTTAAAGAATGTTTACCATACATGCCTAATGAGACACAGTCTAATCATTTTAATAAAAAACAACAACAACAACAACAAAAATCTACTGGCCAGATGCAGTGGCTCACACCTGTAATCCCAGCACTTTGGGAGGCCGAGGCGGGCGGATCACTTGAGGTTAGAAGTTCGAGACCAACTTGGTCAACACGGTGAAACCCCATCTCTACTAAAAATACAAAAATTAGCCAGGCGTGATGACACATGCCTGTGATTCCAACTACTCAGGAGGCTGAGGTATGAGAATCGCTTGAACCCGGGAGGCGGAGGTTGCAGTGAGCCAAGATCGCACCACTGCACTCCAGCTTGGATGACAAAGTGAGACTCTGTCTCAAAAACAAACAAACAAAAAATCAAATTTATTGATATTGTTATTTTGAAACTATTGTAGCTAATCATAGGACAAAGCAAACAAGGAATTATGTTAATACCCTTAGGAACCAAAATTTTTAATGTAAAGGAAAAAAAGATGCTATAATAAAAATCAGAAAAATAAGAGCCTTGTGAACTTCAGTTGGAAATATCAATATAAATTTACGTCTTTTTATAACTCTGAAAGTGTATGTCTGTGTGCATGCATGCATGTTTGTGTGTACATGTTTTCAAACTCTGTCCACTGAAAAGGTGTGGCAGCAACAAGTTTCTCCTATACCCAGATTGTGTTCTGTAAACACCCTTTTCCCATCCAAAGGAACTCAGACACCTTGAAGATATGGCTGATACAAGATCTGTGATAAGAAATGTACAATGTGCAAGACTAGCCTGGGATATTTTAAATATAAGTGTCAACTTTAATACAAAACGATTACTGCAATGAATCAAAACAGACCAACTATATAAAAATTCATAAATTTAAAATGACATTTTAGGCTGGGCACAATGGCTCAAGCCTGTAATCCCAGCACTTTGGGAGGCCAAGGCAGGTGGACCAGTTGAGGTCAGGAGTTTGAGACTAGCCTGGCCAACATGGTGAAACCCCATCTCTACTAAAAATACAAAAACTAGCCGGGCATTTTACTCCTGTAATCTCAGCTACTCGGGAGGCTGAGACAGGAGAATCGCTGGAACATGAGAGGCTGAGGTTGCAGTGAGCCGAGATGGTGCCGCCACTGCACTCCAGCCTGGGTGACAGAGTGAGACTCTGTCTCCAAAAAAAAAAAAAAAAGTCATCTTTGAGACAAAAGAAGACACTTGAATATATACCACAGCATTGGATGATATTAAGAAATTGTTGACTTTGTTAGGTGTGATCATTAGATGATCATATTTTTAAAAACGTTCCTGCCACTTTGAGACATATAATTAAACGTGTCCCATTTATGGCCAAAATGCCATGATGACTAGGATTTCCTTTTCCAGGAAAAAAAAAAAAGGGTAAGTGGAAGAAAAGGAAAATATTGGTAATTGTTCAAGCTAGGTTGATGGGTTCATAGTGATTCATTATATTTACCTCTCCTACTCTAGCTTTTCAAAGGAGGCATTTAATCTTTGAGGTAAATTGTATAATCATGTCATTATGTGTCAAAATCATTGCAAATAAAGGACCTAACCAGATAAATTCACAGGGAAGACAGACACTTGGCAGAGCCAATAATTTGAGGGGAAAAAACTTAAAAGCTCTGCTATGTTCAATCTCCTAATTGTCTGAATATGTTTCTTTTTTTCCACAGAGATTAAACAAATAAGATCCCTCTGCCCCACTGAAACAGGAGTTACCAACTTTTTGAAGAGGCTTGGGAGATCCAAGCCCTCTCCAGCTGAGGACCTGAGACCTAGTGAGGACAATGACTTCTCACGTCTACACTGCTAGTAGGAGACAAGCATTGGTTTCAGAAAAAGAGGTGCTTAAGCTTAAGAGGTATGTGATTAAAGCGTACTGATATCAATGATCATAAATGTAACTACGGATACATTTCAATGAACCCTACCCAGGGGTTAAGTACACTTGAATGTTACAAGATTAATTTACCCAGTATCCAGTATAAATCTGTATTTAAAATACCTGTATTTGTACTACAATCTAATCAAGCTAACGACCAACAAATCTGGTTATATCAATTGAAGAGAAGATACAACCTCCATATTTTGGAATAGGCAACAGGGGAATTGAACAACTTCCACCGAGTAGGGAGATGAAAGCAAAAGAGATCATCTCTGAGTATACCAGAAATATTACGATAATGAAGACTGACCTACCTATAAAAAATACAAGAAGCAAATAGGATAGGCTAAAAAACTAGAGGGAGTCTCTATTTTGTAGACTACTGGAAGTCAGGCTCACACTTTTGTCCAACATGACTTGCTCATCTTCTGAATATAAAGCAACAGTAACATTATAATCAATTATCTGAGGCCTGCTATTAGTCTTCTTTTATTTATTTTCATCAATCCCATTAAAGAAAAATTAAAAGGTTGAAAATACTACTCTTTCTCCAGAATAAGCTGACTTTCAATCTTTTTAATTTTGAAACTTTTCCTTCAATTTTCTTGATTTTTAATATTAACTTTCATTCAAGGTCCTAAGACCTAAAAATTATCTTTCAAGAGTAGAGCCTTCATGCAAAAGGTTTTCTGGGATGATTTTCTCTATACTCTTGTTTGTGATCGCTCAATTTCTTAAAAAACAAAAAAACATTGCTTTAGTGCTGAAATCTATGCTGTGTTATCTCAGCCGGTTTTGAAGATCAAAGGTAGGTTTAAATCAGGGAGAAGAAATTTTAAAAGTTGCCACCCTACTCGAGGTCTGATCATTGATTTTTTGATTGCTTAGTGAATACAATCTCATTCTTGCTTTCGAAGTGCTTTCTCTAATGCCTTTTTCTCCAAACCTTAACAAACATCCCACCGCAAATATTTTTTATATACCTACTACTAAGACCATTTTGAGGGCACATCCCTTACACATATTTATAAATTATATGTACTATATTATGCATATTAAAAATGTAAAGGAATGCAATTAAGAAAATGCACATTTTAGATTTTTGTCTTATTTATTACACACTATTATTTTCATGAAAAATTATTAGTCTTAAGTGAGAGCAATGAGATTGAGTATATATTTTTGTAAAGGTTTTAGATTTTAAAACAGCAATTTGATAGTCTGTGATGTTCAGTTATTTGGATATGTGGTTTTAATGGCTATCAAAACTGAAAAAGATACCTTTGTAAAGATACGTAGGTGCAAGGGAATGAGAGTCTCACTACCTACACCTTTACTTTTTAAATCATGGTATCCAATTTGCAGTCTTATCTACCAAATTAGTTTGAATACATTTAGGAAATGCCTGCCTTGAGAGCCCCACAGCACAGTAATGAAGCACATAGGATCTGAAACCAAACTGTCTAGGTTCAAGTCTGGTTCCACTATCTGACCTTGGGAAATTACTAAACTGTTGTTTACCAGTTTCTTCATCTGCAAAAAGGGGGTAATACAGCACCTACCTCTTAGAATTTCTTAAATAATTAAATGAATCATCACATAAAACACTCAGAACAGTTCCTGGCCCTTCATCATTTCATATCTACTTTTTTTTTTTTTTTTTTTTCCCTGAGACAGGGTCTTACTGTCACCCAGGCTGGGGTGCAGTGGTATGATCATGGCTCACTGCAGCCTCAACCTCCTGGGCTCAAGATCCTCCCACCTCAGTCTGTGGAGTAACTGGGACCTCAGGCACTCAGGCATGCAAAATGCCCCCAGCATTTTTTTTTTTTAAGAGACAGGGTCTCACTCTGTTGCTCAGGCTGGTCTCAGATTTCTGGGCTCAAAGTAATCCTCTCGTCTTGGCCTCCCAAAGTGCTGGGATTAAAAGCATGAGCCACTGTGGCCAGCCAATAATAACTTTTAAAACAACTTTTAAGTTAACTAAAATTCAATCATATAATTCTCTAAAACTATATTTAAATTATAATAGATCTGCCACAGCAGAAACAAATGAGAGAGATGATGCCATCAACCCTTTGACATCATGGAACCTGAAATAACATACAACCATATCATATACAGATAGAGTATAGGCACCAGTCTCATCCATATGTTAAGAATAATGCTTAGTCTACCATTTTTAGATAAAAATAAACATCAGAAATGCTAATATTTTCTTCCTATTCCCAATGGATCATCTTACACACTTCATTTGGAGACTACTAGTTTTAACCACCATAATGTCAATAGCATTACTTTGTTTAAATACTGAGGCTGGGCACAATGGCTCATGCCTGTAATCCCAGCACTTTGGGAGGCTGAGGCAGGAGGATCGCTTGAAACCAGGGATTCAACACCAGCATGGGCGATATAGTGAGACCCCATCTCTACAAAAACCTTAAAAAATTAGCTGAGCATGGTGGTGTGCACCTGTAGTCCCAGCTACTCAGGAGGTAAAGGCACGAGGATGGCTTGAGACAGGGAGGTGAAGCTGCAGTCAGCCATGATCACTCACTGCACTCCAGCCTGGGTGACAGAGCAAGACCCCTTCTCAAAACAAAAACAAAAACAAACAAACAAACAAACAAAAAACCCAGACAAATAAAAAATAAAAATGTTGAAAAGGAACCGTTTTTGAAGAAGCACAACTTCTTCCCTGTCCCCCATGCTGGGCCTGGGTGATGGTGCCTGTTCTGTGAACATGCTAAGATGTTCTAAGGGAATGCCCTCTTCCACCAACCAGTTCTTGTTCAGGTGACCATATTTTAGAACACTGTATTTCCACATACCCCTACCCACCACTCTTCTTACTCCAGCAGAGTAGACCAGACGTTGAGTACCTAACCCAGAAGTCATCTTTTCATACTCCAATGGACGTCAGTTCCTCACCCTACGTTCTTACTCCACAGCCCCATGCTTCCTTGTAGGAACTGCTTTCTCTTCTCTATGCAAATTACTGTCGTGTTATCAATCAAAGCCCTTTTACAGCCCCTAAAACAGGGTTGGACACTTGGTACAGTCTAGCCAGAGGACCAGGGCCAGAGCTCTTTTCCCAGGTTTGATATGGATATTTTCTGGACTCTCCAACAACGTAAACCTCAAGTAACCTATGGCCCTCAGATGAGGAGAAACTGAATGAGAATGAAATCAATGCAAAAGAAAAGAGAACAAAGAGACATCTGCCTAATGAACTTTATAACCCCAAAATGGAAAGTTTCATTTTTATTTATTTCTATAATGGACCCTGCTCCAACTAATGACTAGTAGCAATTCAGGTTAAATAGCCTTTTATATGACAGACTAGAAATGCAATCATAATTTTATAATAAAGATTCTGAAGGGAAAGCACATTTCTTTTTTTATTATTTTTAAAACAAACAATCTAAAACGTTAGAAGACAGGAAAAGCACATTTCACAGTACCCTCACAAATGGACTTACTGAGTCCAGCCTACTTGTGTGTTGAGGCCTACCTGTATTAGAAAATTAATAAAGAACCATAAAATAAAACAATGAAAAAAAAGCGATTCAAAAAAATGCACAGACTATATTACAAGTAGGAAAGATACACTAAATTGTGGTTTAAATCACTATCAGCTCTACTAAAGTAAGTACTAACCAGCTACAATATAAAAGGGAAAAAGGCAATTTATCAGGTTAAAACAATTTGTTTTCTAAGAATTTAGCTGACTATGTGAACAGCTGGCCTGTAAGTGGGATACTTTACAGCAAAAGAAAGCTTCCAAAGGCTCCTTTCCCCATCCAAAGGTCCTCAAGCCACACTAGTATTTCTCCTCTCTACTTCCAATAATATCAGGAATAGCATTGTATCTACAGGAGATAAGATGAGAGGAAATCCTCATTCTATGTATTATACAAATTATATTGACAGGTAATTAAGAGTAAGCTGCCATAAGAGCCATTATCTATGACAATATTCTTCTGAGAATATCTGCAACTGAAAGTAACAGAAAACAGGTTGTCATTAAAGCACTAAGAGCAACCACTCTGTTTAATTTTCTGCTAGGTTAATCTGTGGGTATTTTTCTCCTCTCCAAAAAAAAACTTGAGCAATATAGCAAGATCCCATCTCTACAAATAAATATTTTAAAAATTAGACAGGCATGGTGGTGTGTGCCTGTGGTCCCAGCTACTCGGGAGACTAAGGCAGGATTGCCTGAGCCCAGGAGGTGAAGGCTGCAGTGAGCTGTGATCGCACCACCACGCTCCAGCCTGCTGTATGGAATTAACCACTCTACTAGCTCTGCTGTATCTACTCTGACGACAGTTTTATTTCTGAGTATAATTCACAATGTTCACCAACCTTTAATAGTTGGAGCTGTGGCCCCTGTAGATATGTTAATTTTATATATAATAACGAAACACAGAGACCAGAAGCCTATATTTCTACTCATCAAATGAATCTCTCCAGGGGATAAAGACAAAGTGTCCTCTGATGGTCTCTTAGTAAGTTTATTCTCTCCTGCTTAATTTTATTGTTGAGAATTCTGATTGAAATGCTGTTTTTCTAATTAGAATATAAGGCTAAATTCCAGAAAAAAATAAGTGAGAGGAGTAATGAGTAGCCTGTTCTGGAGAGAGAGAAAGGTAGGGGAGTGCTGATTCTTTGTTATAGGTTTTAAGCATAGTGCACAGAGACAATTCCCAAAGCACAGGGAATCACACACATCACTTCAACTGCTTTCCTCAAATCCATGAGAAACCCATCTCATATGTCCTATGTATGGACTAATATTTAGAGTCCACCAATCTGTTCAATATAACTTACTGTGTTACCTATTTTATCAATATATGCATTTTAAAACACCTGCCATGGATTCACCTAATAGTACAGTACAACAGTATAAAATAAACTACAGCAATTATATAGCACAAGTTTGTGATACTCCCCAGTGACTCAGAACAGATAACATTCAGGTAAAACTTCTCAAATTTTCCCAAAGTTTTAAAAATATGTAATTACTAGAATTACCTCCATAAGAACTGGGATGTGCTTTTTCCCCACATTTCACACTTTTATATCTCTAGCACTGGTATAATGACAGAAGTAAATTGTCAAATACCCCACAGATACATGGAGGCATTTGCACAGCTAAATGTATACTTGTACATTTGTACCACTTAGTCAAGTAAATCATTCTCAAAGAATCAAGAGATCACTTAGACTAGGCTATATATTAATACTAAATTTTGGCTATGAGAAATTTCTGACAAAATAGGGACAATCAGATTGACAAGTTAGAAACTATCTATCTCTAAGATTTTAAGATGTCAGGCAACTGGCTGGGTGTGGTGGCTCACGCCTCTAATCCCAGCACTTTGGGAGGCCGAGGCAGGTGGATCATGAGGTCAAGAGATCGAGACCATTCTGGCTAACACAGTGAAACCCCGTCTCTACTAAAAATACAAAAAATTAGTCGGGCATGGTGGCAGGCACCTGTAGTCCCAGCTACTCGGGAGGCTGAGGCAGGAGAATGGTCATGAACCCGGGAGGATGTTGCAGTGAGCCGAGATTGCGCCACTGCACTCCAGCCTGGGCGACAGAGCAAGACTCTTTCTCAAAAAAAAAAAAAAAAAAAAAGATGTCAGGCAACTTTGTTTCCCTTCCCTTAAAGATCATTTCAAAATTCCCAATCAAGTCTCTTGGCATTTAATTCTATTAATACAAAAGAACAATTTTTCTTTAATAACTTATGGAATGCATTCATCGTTTTTAAAACTGCTTCCGAACATGATTCTAATGGATACTTACATTGACTAATCCAAAATAGTGCTCATTGACCGGAAACTGTTCTGGACCAATCTCTTTCTCTAATGCCGAAGCATTGGCGCCCTATAAAATGAAAAACAAAAATCTTAGTTTTTGTAGTAGTCATGCACCACATAATGACACTTCAGTCAATGACAGGTCGCAACATTATGGTCCTGTCAGATTACGATGGAGCTGCCCTACACAGGTGCACCTTTATCCTTTACACTGTGTTTTTAGCTGTACCTTTCTTATGCTTAGATATGTTCAGATGCACACTTACTCCTGTGTTACAATTGCCTAGAAAATACAGGAACATGCTGTATAGGTTTGTGGCCTTTGAGCAATAGGCTGTACCATCTAGCCTAGGTGTGCAATAGGCTCTACCACCTAGGTTTATGTAAGAACGCTCTGATGTCCACATGCACAATGACGAAATGGCCTAACGATACATTTCTCACACCGTATCCCCATCGTTACACATGATCGTATTTTCATAATATTGTCACAATTACACAGGTGTTACAGAGACACCCTGTAAAAAAAACTATCTGTGATCCCTACTGCTACCTAACACAAAGAAAAGAAAAAGGAGAAAAGAAAGAATGATATTGAAGAGTAAAGCCTTTTGATAATGACTAAAAATTGGTTTATAGGAACTTTCTTCTCACAGAACCAAAGCCTGGATCAAGGAATTACATTCATAACACGTTCTTTTTTTCTAAGTAATGAATGAAATTTCCTGCTGTATCATGTACTCTAACAGGAGTGTAATCTGATAGCACACATCTCTGAGAGCTGAACTTCTGTGAAACTAAATATAAATATGCACATGCTCAGTGGCCTAGGAATTCTGAAGTATAAACCTGAAATTCTTACACAGAACTGAAGTTGACAAGAATGTTTACTGCAGTACCATTTACGATTGCAGCTGACAGCAGTCTAGCTGCAGCTGACAGCAGTCTAGATGGTCCATCGTTGGGGAAATAGATACGTAAAATATGACAGCATACTACATAGTAGAGCCAGAATAAATAAACTAGGTTTACACACAGAAACATGAGTATCTCAAAAACACAACGTTAAATGAAAAAAAGAAAAATTAATATTAACATAAAACACCAACATGTGTGTGTGTATTTAATAGCACATGGAAAGCAGACTGAAGAATGTATATTAAATATACTAGATACCTGAGTGAGTGCTGGAAGAGGGATGGGCCATGGAATTGGGAATGGGGCAAAGGAGAAAAAACAAAATTCAAGAAACAACGACCTCGCACAGACAATCATAGTGTGTCACGGTTTCAAGAGTGTGATCAACTCAATTCTGTGCACCTGTGGTCCCCGAAGACCATGTGAAAGGGAGGGGGAGAAATGTGGCCCTGAGCACCATGGTGGGTGATGACACACAAGCAGATACAACTAAATAGATTCTAAAATGTAGTTTGAAAGGGAAATAAAAGAAATTCTGTTAATATAACTCTGAATATGTTTACCTTGAAAATTCCCAGGAAAACATACTAGATAAATATAACTGACAGGACATTGCTCAAAAAATACCAAAATGTCACAGTGAAGAGCTGCAGAGACCACATGCCTCTTCAGCTACACTGGGCATATATGGTCAACAACGCACCAGTACTCAGAATCCCACACCTGCTGCTTCCTTTCCACACGAGACTCCTAAACCTGGGAAGCCCAGAACCTTTGTTAGACATGCGTCTTCAATTTCCTGACAGCTCTAGGCTGAAAAGGAGGACTGATAAAGGCACATGGTGAGTTGGCAGTCAAGTTCCACCAAAACAAAACGTTTCTTCTATTATCATCCAGCCAACCAGCACTTCTATATACATGATATTGTCTTTATTTTTTTGACTTGGGAATCAATTTTAAGTTTTATATAAAACCTTGATACCATCTTTATTTTTTTGACTTGGGAATCAATTTTAAGTTTTATATAAAAATCTTGACACCATCACTAGTTAATAGATATCATTTATTTCTAAATTTGGATAGCAATATGTCATAATAATACCAAATTCAATTATTACAGCAACTTCACAATCCACTAAAAATTGATGGGAATATTGCAAGCCCTACTACCCCTCACCCTGCCAGCTCAAGTACTTTGTCACAAAAGTCCCTGACATATATTGAAAATAACCAACAAACCCAGGTTTTTACCACCTGTTGTAAAAATTCAAACTGATACTGGCTTATTCAAATGAGTATAATCCTTTCCCCCCACCAAAACAGAAGAAAAGGTGCCATCAACCAAAATACAACCTCAAATACTTACCTATCTAGAACAATAAAATACCAGTGCATACACCTTAGGAAGGCATTTCTGGCCTTTAAGACGCACTAGGAACAAGGTAACAGGTGAAGGTTATCTCTCTACTGTTAGCTGAATCCCATGCCACTCGTCTTGTATTCTAACCACCCCACATGTCCACCTGTCACCATATGTACCATGTACTTTCATGCCTGCTTAGTAAGCTCTTCTCCCACTCCCTTGTCCTCACAGTAGTCTCAACTATGGGTCAGGTATTGTCTCTCTGTGCCTCAGTTTCCCAACTGTTAAAGAAAAATGTTAGCAACTACTTTATAGGGTGACTATAACAAAATTTTAACTTTCCTAAGGCAGCTGGTGGCGCCTGGCACTCAAGCAGATGACCAATAAATGTTGGTCCTCTTCTTACCCTTCCCTTCAAACAAAAAGAAAATAAACTAGTCACAGTAATATATCTTTTCTGCTCCATGCAAAAGCTAAGAAATGACAAGAGAAAAATCAGAAGACAAAACAAGACAGCTATAATACAAAAAAATAGATACTCTCCTTAGTTTGGCAGACAAGAGCCAATTCCATGAAGTGGCCCCCAGAGGTATCACCACTGTACTTCCTCACACAGCCTAACAACAAAGCAGAACCATAATCCAATTCAGAAGTCTGAGGACAGCAGGCCAAGAGGGGTAAGGTGGAAAGAGCTGTAGATCATCATCGTTTAACCTTTCTGGATTTAAGAATCTTCATTTACAAAATAAAAGGGTCAGAATCCTCAGTGATTTTCAAAACTCCCAGTTCCAAATTTATCTGTTGGGTTTTCAAGTAAGCCTTTACATGAACTAAGATTTTTGGGGCTAAACTATTCAGAAAATTAAAAGATTATGTGATTTCTAAAATCCCTTCTCACTCAACATTCTATCATTTCCGATCACTTTCATCAATGCTTCTGAAGACATTACTGTTTTAACACAAAACTCCAGGGAAGTCTAAGACAACCAATATATGCCAAGCCCACAATTCAACAGCTTGAAGAATGATGGTTAGGACAGACTGATGGTAGCAGATCGAAATGAAAAGTACAAAGAAAGAAGAGCACTCACCTTATTACAGTTCTAAAGTAAGGCATAGCACCATAAACTATGCCTTCTTGTGGTAATGACACTGTGCAGCAGATTCTGCAGATGCAGGAGAAGCATGCTTATTGCATGCATTCAAGGTTTTCCTCCACAGAAATGATCAGGGTACACTCCTCTCTCTAGCCTAATGCTAACTAAAAAGGCAAAAGATTATACTAAGCAATTGGTTTCTGCTAAGTTGTTTTAAAATTTAACAGTGTTTTCAACACCAAAGTTAGATATAACTGGTGAAAACCAACTGGAAAGTCAAAATTTTGCTGTACGATTGTTACCATCTTTAAGACATTCCTGAAGGATTTTGTTGAAGGCTGACAAATTCTATTACATCACATAATGGTCACACAATCACCCAAAAATTTAAAGTGAGCCTAGAAAAAGTAAACATTCAATAATAATAGCTCCATTCCCACATTTGAGAAGTACGACCCTATCAAAACTAACAATAGCTTTTATGAAATCAGTGATTCTTTACTGGGATAAAGAGAAGGCGTGATGGTGAGTTAAGTTCTGCTCCAGGCCAGGCACGGTGGCTCACGCCTGTAATCCCAACACTTTGAGACGATGAGGCGGGTGGATCTCCTGAGATCAGGAGTTCGAGACCAGCCTGGCCAACATGGTGAAACCCCATCTCTATTAAAAATACAAAAAATTAGTCAGGTGTGGTGGTGGGCGCCTGTAATTCCAGCTATTCGGGAGGCTGAGGCTGCAGTGAGTCAAGATCGCGCCACTGCACTCCAGCCTAGGCAACAAGAACAAAACTCCAACTGAAAAAAAAAAAAAAAGGAAGTTCTGCTCTGGAGGCTTCATAGGTATCAGAACTAATTTATTTTTGTCTGACATACACACATGACATACACACGACATACACACATGACATACACACGACATACACACGACATACACAAATGGAAGAAGACATTTTTTTCTGATTTCTGTCCCCATTTTTGTAACTTAGGCAAAAGATTAGACTTAGTACCCTTACTATAGAATTCATCATGAAGAAGTAATGAGATACTCAGGCCCTTCTGATGAAAACAACCAAAAGATGGGTGAAATTTAAAAAATAATAATTAACTGAGCTAGTGATAAAATAATCTGCAGAAATCAAAAAACAAAGTGATGGGGGAACTACGAGAGATAAGCAAACACCAAAGACTTCCCACTGCTGGTACTTCCTGACCCTAGTGACCTTCAAATTCTCTTCTAACAGCTGATGGAATGGTATGCAGGAAACAGATGCTAAAACTTAGGGTCCACTCAAGACAGGGAGGACAACAGGAGATATGAGCATGAAGCCGAGATCTCTAAAGGGTTTCTCTTCAATGTATAAGGGAACCAGTAATAATCCCATACCACAAGAAACAGCAAGATAACTTGCTTGACTTGTCCTTTGCACTTAGAAGTAGAGACAGGAAGAAAGAAGAAACATCTTCCAAAATTCAAAACCATAACTAGGCCCTCGTAAAAGTCTGTGACCCAAATTTCCACAAACTATGTGATCTTAAAAAAACAAAACAAAACAAAAAAACAACCCTCAGTAGAGAATTCAAAGAAATCCTAAATTGAGAGTGCCCTCCTTCCTCCTTCCACCTCTTCCACTCCACAAAAGGCAGAATTACAAATTCGCTCTGGAATGAGATAAATTCAATCCACCCACAAAGAATTCCTACAAATACAATGCCAAGAGATTTGAGTTCATAAGTCAAAAATTACAAAAACACACAGGAAAAGAAAGCCCCATGAATAAGAGCCCCATGAAGAAATGCAGACAGCAGAATGAAACTCAAGAAGATACTAAGCCAGGCGTGGTGGCTCATGCCTGTAATCCCAGCACTTTGGGAGGCCGAGGCAGGCGGATCACGAGGTCAGGAGATCGAGACCATCCTGGCTAACACGGTGAAACCCCGTCTCTACTAAAAATACAAAAAATTAGGTAAGCGTGGTGGCGGGCACCTGTAGTCCCAGCTACTCGGGAGGCTGAAGCAGGAGAATGGCGTGAATCAGGGAGGCGGAGCTTGCAGTGAGCCGAGATCATGCCACTGCACTCCAGCCTGGGCAACAGAGCAAGACTCCGTCTCAAAAAAAAAAAAAAAAAAAAACACCAGAATTAACAGACACAGGATATAAAACAAATGTCTCATATGTATCAAGAAATGACAATGAACTGATTATAAGAACAAAGATGAGACTCTAAGCAGACTTTTAAAAAGAACTAAATACAACTTCAAAATATATAAGTTGCAAAAGCTGATGTAAAAACTCAATGGTGTGGCCAGGCATGGTGGCTCGTGCCTGTAATCCCAGCACTTTGGGGAGGCTAAGGCAGGTGGACTCAGGAGTTCAAGACCAACCTGGGCAACATGGTGAAACCCCGTGATATGGTTTGGCTCTGTGTCCCCACCCAAATCTCATCTTGAATTGTACTTCCATAGGAACCCGGAAAGAAATAATTTGAATCATCGGGGTGGTTCCCCCATACTGTTCTCGTGGTAGTGAATACGTTTCATGAGATCTGGTTTTATCAGGGGTTTCTGTTTTTGCATCTTTCTCTTGCCACCGCCCTGTAAGAAGTGCCTTTCACCTCCTCCCATGATTCTGAGCCCTCCCCAGCCATGTGGAACTGTAAGTCCAACTAAAACTCTTTTTCTTCACAGTCTTGGGTACGTCTTTATCGGCAGTGTGGAAATGGACTAATACACCCCATCTTTACCAAAAATACAAAAAATTAGCCAGGCATGGTGGCACGCACCTGTAGTCCCAACTACTTGGGAGACTAAGATGCAAGGATCACATGAGCCTGGGAAGTGGAAGCTGCAGTGAGCCAGAAGTGCGCCACTACACCCCAGCTTAGATGACAGAGTGAGACCCCATCTCAAAATAAATAAATAAATAAATATTTAAATAAAAAAATTTTTTAATGGGTCTGCTTAAGAATTGAAAAAGGTTCATATCAGATAGTATTTTTTAGCCAATATTCCTGTCAATGTAAGGTTATTAATGAAAACTCAAGTTTCGTTAAAAACAGGAAACATGTGGCCAGACGCGGTGGCTCATGTCTGTAATCCCAGCACTTTGGGAGGCCGAGGCGGGCAGATCAAGAGGTCAGGAGATTGAGACCATCCTGGCTAACACGGTGAAACCCTGTCTCTACTAAAAATACAAAAAAATTAGCCAAGCCTAGTGGCGGGCGCCTGTAGTCCCAGCTACTTGGGAGGCTGAGACAGGAGAATGGTGTGGACCTGGGAGGCGGAGCTTTCAGTGAGCCGAGATCGCGCCATTGCACTCCAGCCTGGATGACACAGCGAGAGTCCATCTCAAAAAAAAAAAAAGAAAAAAAGAAATATTTTACAGAGAAGATTTCATGGGAGAATGGATCCATTACAGAACTGCTGTAGAGAGACCACGGTATACTACAAGTATCATTGAACTAGCAAAGCTACAGACTTGAGTCTGGTCTTGGCCACGACATTAAATTATAAATGACCTGTGACAAATCATTCTCTCCAGATCTCAGTTTCCTCAGATGTAAAACTTCTGTCTATAGTACCTTCCATCCCCACACTTTTAGCAAGATATGAATTTATCAGCTCTTCCAATTTCATTAAAACATTAAATATACAATGTTGGATAGTCTATTAAAAGTCAAACATTAACAAAGTCCTGAATGAGTTAGGAAATAGCATCATATCCTCAACAATAGCCATCCAATACTAAGAATTTCTAGGCTGATATAGTTCGGCTGTGCCCCACCCAAATCTCATCTTGAATTGTAGTGCTCATAATTCCCACGTGTCATGGCAGAGACCCAGTAGGAGGTAACTGAATCATAGGCATGGGTTTTCCCATGCTGTTCTTGTGATAGTGAATAAGTCTCTTGAGATCTGATGGTTTTACAAAGGGCAGTTACCCTGCACACGCTCTCTTGCCTGCCGCCATGTAAGACATGCCTTTGCTCATCTTCTGCATTCCTCTATGATTTTGAGGCCTTCCCAGCCATGTGGAACTGAGAGTCCGTTAAACCTGTTTTTCTTTATAAATTACCCAGTCTCAGGTATTTCTTCACAACAGTACGAAAATGGACTAATACATAGGCAATGGGGCAAGTATCTCCTTAACTTACCTAATATGAATTCTTGAAAAGATGAGAGCTTGTCCTTTTCACACCCAGAAATCACCATCCAAGTGAAATAATAATAGGTTGAAATTACAAAGATACCTTTGACCTATTATTTTGATAATATAAAAGTAATTATATATTAAATGTTGTGAGCAAGCCAAAAATATCTGCAAATAGGAAAAAAATAATCTGGGAGATGGCTATCCTGCAATTAAATAATTTTTACATAGTCAATCATGGAAAACATACAACTAACTACCTTTCACTCCTTTCACTCTGCCATTATGAAAAAGATAAAAATTACACAAAAGTAAACTGATAACCAGGAATGTTTTCAAGAAAACAATTCAATCTGGAATTAATGTAATTCCTTAACTTAAAAATCTCCTGGCCCACAACATCTACATCTAAAACTAGATTATGGCTAAAAAATGGTGTCTATGAGGATATGTCATTTTGAAAAGTTATATTCAGTATATACTGTTTTATAAAGTAGAGAACAATACACCTTCCAAGAAATTAAAAATGATGAAAACATAAAAGAATGTGCATCTATCATTTGGAAAATGTATTTAAATAGCCAAACTATTAGTTTCCACACAACTTTAATATAAATAAAGAGAAAATTCAATACACTGTTCCAATTTCATGTTTCAAGTCATATTTTAGAATGCACTGTGTATCATTTTAAGTTAGATCAGGTCAGTACACAAAGGAGAACTGCCAAATCAGGCAGGAAAAGCTTCCTGGAGGTGGGAAAAGCACATGACCTGGTAAAATAAGAAAAGTTCCGGAGGCACAGGAAGCAGCCCATGTGAGGGTGTGAGGGTATAAACACAACAAAGAAGTGAATGTGAGCTGTAAAAAGATGAATCCAAAGTATAAAGGTGAAACAAGTTTATCTCATAAATGAGAAAGGGTGAAGAGTCAAACAGAAGGCTTAACCCTCATACCTGTTCTAGAAAACACCACGTGCCCTGAAACCGAATCAAAGGCAATGAAAATATTTATAACAAAACACATTATACAATGAGTTTGAGGAATCATAAAAAGAGTATCAAAGCAGTAGGCCTCGGGATATGTGAAATTCAGTATCTGACTAGCTGTGTTCTCTCTAGCCCTGTGCTAGTAACTGGAGAACATGACTTTTAAAGTGTGGCACCCATTAGTGAGTGGTGAGGTCTTTGCAGTGGACCACTACCAACTTCTTTTTCAGTAAAACAGATCAGATACACATCTTTATTAGGAGTAAACAAAGACTTCTGAAACTTTTGTTTCAATATGTAAGTATGTATGTATGTATGTATGTATTGGGTCTCATATTATTTCTCACTCTAAGTTGAAATTTTTTAAATTTTATATACAAAAGCGTAAGAAAAATTTCAAAATCATAATTCAACTGGGGAGTAGAGAGTGAATAAAAATTAGCTTTTCATGATCACATATAAATAAAAATCCATTTAAAAATAAATTTAAAGATGTAGAGATAAGAATAAGTGTCAAAACTATGTCGCAACACAGGATGTACTATAGCAAGTCTGGACAGGAACAACACTGAGTGCTGGAGAACTTGGAAAAGCTTCACAAACAGATGGAACTGAGAGTCACTTCCAAGATGGCCGAACAGGAACAGCTCCGGTCTACAGCTCCCTGCGAGATCGATGCAGAAGGCAGGTGATTTCTGCATTTCCAACTGAGGTACCTGGTTCATCTCATTGGGACTGGCTGGACAGCGGGTACAGTCCATGGAGGGTGAGTGGAAGCGAGCGGAAGCAGGGCGGGGCGTCGACTCACCCGGGAAGCGCAAGGGGTCAGGGGATTTTCCTTTCCTAGCCAAGTGAAGCTGTGAGTGACTGTACCTGGAGGAAGGGTACACTCCTGCCCAAATACTGTGCTTTTACGACGGTCTTTGCAACCGGCAGACCAGGAGACTCCCTCCCATGCCTGGCTTGGCGGGTCCCACGCCCAGGGAACCTTGCTCGCTGCTAGCACAGCAGTCTGAGATTGACCTGGGACGCTGGAGCTTGGCAGGGGGAGGGGCATCCGCCATTGCTGAGGCTTGAGTAGGTGGTTCTATGCTTATAGCATAAAGCGGCAGGGGAGCTTGAACTGGGCGGAGCCCACCGCAGCTCAGCAAGGCCTACTGCCTCTCTAGATTCCACCTCTGCGGGCAGGGCATATCTGAACAAAAGGCAGCAGACAGCTTCTGCAGACTTAAACGTCCCTGCCTGACAGCTCTAAGAGAGCAGTGGTTCTCCCAGCATGGCGTTTCCAGCTCCAATAACAGACAGACTGCCTCTTCAAGTGGGTCCCTGGCTGGAAGTGCAGCCTGACTGGGAGACACCTCCCAGTAGGGGCCGACAGACACCTCATACAGGTGGGTGCCCCTCTGGGACAAAGCTTCCAGAGGAAGGATCAGGCAGCAATATTTGCTGTTCTGCAGCCTCTGCTGGTGATACCCAGGCAAACAGGGTCTGGAGTGGACCTCCAGCAAACTCCAACAGACCTGCAGCTGAGGGGCCTGTGAGAAGGAAAACTAACAAACAGAAAGGAATAGCACAAACAGATGGAACTAAACAAGCCAGGCTTTGACTCTTTCTTCAGGGGTATTTTCATTATAACTTTTCATGCTGGTACAATGAAAGCCCTCAACTACAAAGAGTAGGCATTTAAACGTTCCAACTGCAGGCTGGGCAGGGGACTGAGTCAAGATATGGAAATATAAGATCATTGGATGCCAAAAAAACAAACAAACAAAAAACAAGCTTTTGATCTGTAAATGTTCACAATGAAACAATGAGCTACTGAAAGAAATCTCATTACTTCATCTGTTAGAAGTAACAGTAGTAATAATACTGGCTTTTCCAAGAGTGACTCTGTCAAGCCTTCACATTTGGCTTAACAATAACATCAAAAGGAAAATTCTCAAATATGACCAAACTCAGCATAACAACATACTTGAGCACACGATGAAACTTTACAGATCCTACTTTCCTAACAATACAAAAAACTTTCAAAAAATTAATAAAATACTCTCATGGATAGCTAACATTTAAAACATAACTATATCTGAACTCCGTAACTGGCACCTTACCTAAGGCAAAAAGGGTGGGCAAGATGTGTTTTTTCAGCATCTTCACATTGTCTTCAATGCAGGGATTCACCCACTTTGGTGAACAAATTACAAGAATGTTTCATCAAGCTCTTTCTACCATATTCTTGATAATTTCTACATCTATTCCACCAAATAATGTTTCAGCTGTATAAAAAGCAAGGATCCCTGGATTGCCACCCTGCGTACCCTTCAGACACCTGACTTGGATAACAGATTTCTGTGATTATGCTCAATGAGAAAACCTGTGTTGATGCTTTTCCACTTATAAAAACATGAACGCTTCTATTTTTCCCAACACCTATGTTATAGTATAATAAAGTATCTGTAAAGTACCTACCACTCCTGAGAAGAAAATCACTATATAAATACAAGGTATTATTAAGTTCAAGTGAAACCAAAATCAACAAATTACATTATGGACTGACTTAGTTTACAGTAACGGAGTTCATACTCCAGATTCCATATGCGGACTCTGACTCACCCTAATAAAAAGCAAATTATCATCAAACTTACATAGTTTTATCAAATACTCGGAATATTCCATACACTTCAAATAAAAAAAGGTACTCATATTGTGAACTGTCTCAGAAAGAGGTCTTCATTCTCACCACAATAAGAAAGTGACCTGTAGCTCTTTCTGTGTCACTGAGACAACAGGAATATTATATTAAACCACAGTTAGGGGAAAGAACAAAGCAGCATCTCTGCCAGTCCTGTTTTCTAGACCTCGATTCCCCTGACCTATAAAATGCGGTTCTCTCTTACCATTTTCCAGCTATAAAACTGTGGAAGAACTGAAAACAACTTTTAAGTTCTGCAAAAATAAAAACCATTCTTAGTAACCACACCATCAACAGCTCATAAAATGACAGTGTCACTCTAAAGATATGCGTAGGCCAGGTGCAGTGGTTCACGCCCATAATACCAGCACTTTGAGAAGTCAGAGCAGGAGGACTGCTTAAGGCCAGGAGTTCTAGAGAAGGCTGGGCAACATAGCAAGACTCTGGTCTCTACAGAGGATGTTGTGGAGCTGCTCGGGAGGCTTAGGCAGGAGGATCATTAAGCCCAGGAGTTCGAGGCTGCAGTGAACTATGACCTGGGCAACAGAGTGAGACCCTATCTCTTAATAATAATAATAGAAAATAAAAATAAATGTATGCATAATATTTGTGAAGGATGTTAGAGAAATGCTGCAAAGAACTTTATTCCATTAATGTAGTTTCGGTCTCTTCAACAACAAGAAAGCACCACTGTTTGATAAATGGTGGGGACGTAGAAAAGAACTGGCTGCAACTGGCATGAAGTACGGTCACATCCAAAACATACGAGTGGAGTGACCAACATGAAAAATGGCAGAGTAGAAAGCTCCCAGGGTTAGTCCTTCCACCAAAACCATTAAGCTGAAAAATACATCAGAATCAACTATTCTGAACCTTAGAACCTAATCAGACATTAAACACCCAGGGCAGTAGTTGATGAAGGGAGAAGAGAGCATAGCATGCAAACCAGCTACTATTCCCTACTCCTCAGCATCCCCAGAGGCGGGCACAGGACCACCTCCTAGGGAACCTTGCCCTCAACAATTCAGGATTGTGCATTTTGCTCAGTCTGGCAGTAGCCTAGGGAAACAGCACAGATGCTTGCTTTTGTTTCTGTCCCCTTAGGCTGCAATCTTTCTTGTTTTTTTCCCCTTATTGAGGGGGATGGAGATCCAGACATTATACTAAATCTCTATCAAGTCATAGTTGTCCAGAGATAGTAAGACAGAAACTTCAGTGACCACACACAACAAGGAATACAGACTTTGCAAAACTGGTTTAGAAAAGTCATTATACAAATGGATGACTGCAAGCCTCAAAAAAGCAATCACTGAGGAGGTGGAGAATCTGATTTTCAGAGTCACCACATTGCAACATTCAAACTGTTCAGTTCTCATCAAAAAAAAAAAAAAAAAAAAAAAATCACAAAACATGCCAAAAAAGGAAAATATGGTGTATTTGCAGGAAAAAAGAATTTGACAGAAACCATCCCTGAGGAATTCCAGACACTGGAATAACTAGTCAAAGGTATTATTAAATCAATCATATCAACGGTATCACACTGGGGTCCCAACAAAAGAGCTGAGCACGCTTACTTCCCCACGACTAACGTGGTTTTTTCAGTGAGTCACTTGTTGAAATTCCAGATTTCCTGGATGAGAACCATTTCTGCAGGGATCAAATGAGGCCAAATCACAAGTCCAAAAAGATTACACAAGTATCACAAGTCCAAAGGATTAGCTAATTCTTGAAGGCAACAACATTTAAATTCCACCACTTTGCTTCAGCAAGCCATGATGCTTAAAAACAAGGGTGTCAGAAAAATTCTGGATAAAAAGATCAGTTCATGAAAGTAAGGAAGGAATAGTGTTGTGCAGCTACAGAAATAACAAGAGCTTAATGACACTCAAAGTTTATGTGTGGCATTTTCAAACTGCAGTAAAATTCATTTTTTAAAATAAACACAGATTTACATATGTTAAACACAATTTGAATACAAATTCAGAATGCAGGAAGCAATCAATATGGGAACTTGAGTGTGGGTACATTACAAAGAAGAAAGGTAAGAACTGGTAAGAGTCACTTTAGCCATAGCAGGCCAGAAGCCTGCACAGGTGTGAAACCCTCCTGGTGAGAGGGTGAGCAGTGAGCTCCACCACCACTTCTCAAACCAGGTGACTCTGGGTGAGTCACTTTCTCAGTCTTAGTTTCCTCACCATATCATACAGGAAAATACCTACTCTGCCTACCTCGGGGTTATGGAAATCAAACAGTGAATGTGAAAGTGCTGTAAAACGTAAAGCATTATGTAAAGGTATGACTAGAAACATGAGTCATTTAGATTTTTCTAAGTAATCATTTTACCAAAGTGAGCAACGTGATGGAAACTTGCCCCAGTAGAGTGAAGTACCTTGTTCAAGTACACTTGGTTTTGAAAGCTACTATGTAAACGGAAAAGAAACCACTCTTTAACCTATGTAAAAGTCTGAGGTTAGCTTCCTATGGACAGTTAAAATATCAGAACAAGCACCAAATCCCTTTCATATGCTTTGTATAAAACCTTTTATTTTATAAGTATTCTAAGTTCACAATCTAAAAATAATTCAAACTGTAAAGAGGGTGTAAAACTCAAAGTATTATTCACCACTCCCTCTCTTAAGGTTCATTCCCCTGGAGACAATCCCCATTAACAGTTTTAGTTCTTAATGATGATTATCATAACTTTAAATAATATATTGCATGCCTCAGTCAACGGCTCTTAATTCTGTGCTTTTGCAAGAAGAGAAACTGACACACACACTACCTCCCAACTCTCCTTCCACAGGCTACCTCCTAATTTTTATTACATTGTCATTGGGTAGAGTATTGTTCTAGTGCTTCTACTGGTTCTACATCTAAATCTTTAGCTAGATTTACCAATTTTCATATAGCATGTAAGAAATCTGGGCTATGAAACAAAAGGAAATAAGCACATTCACCTTTCCTGCTATCCCTCATTTCCTCCACCTCCCAGCCACTTACTCATATATTCAGGGATTATAACATTTACATTTGCTTCTATAATGATATCTTCCATGCTTTATCTTTGGTATATTCAAAAAGCAATTAACTAGAAAGAGTAGATACTTGAAGGGTAGCTAATGTGTGCAAAGGAGATTGGCTTGTGAAGTAGAGAGGGGCCAGTAGAAATGTTAGTAACTTCAAACAAGAAAATTTTAGTTACACATGTTAAAAAATGTATAGGTTACTAGCAAAACATAAACAAAATATCATTCCAATAAAAAGCAGTACAGGAAGGCAAAAAAAAAAAAAAAGAAAAAGCAAAGGAACAGAAATATAGCCCTCACTCATTAAATTACTGCCCCTCGAAGGAGACTCTTCCATGTTTCAATCTCTTGGTTGTCCTCAAGTGTCTGGAAATCCCTGGTTGGCTGTTCGGCTTTGTGAATGAAAGATGGTTAGTGTAAGTATCTCATGAGGGTTTCCTCTGCATTTGCGTAGGTCTGGCTGTCCTAAAAGATCGTTGGTTTCAAGTTCTATGTGTGTGAGGAGCAGGTGGGCACATTAACAAGAAGAGCAGTACTCTGAGAATAGGAATGTCCTTGTCCTGTGTCTGCTGTAAAAACCAAAGTGCTATGAGCTCTTCTCTGCTCTCTCCACTCTCATGCTCTCCTCAGACAAAAGATCACCCACTTTCTAGCAAGACCATGACTCTAGCCTTATCCTAAAGGTGAAAGCCTGGCATACCAGCTACTCTGAAGGGGACAGAAAGGAGGCTCCATTGAGCCAGCTATTCTGAATGAACTTCTTTAATTACCATGGCGATGGCAACACAGCCATGCTCCTACTATGAACCGTTGATTCCAAACTCAAGCTTGGAATCAGGGCTCTCTCAAGAAGCCCAGGGTCAGCTATTAACTAACACTTATTAATTATTCTCTCTCCTGCTGTAACTTTTTCTACTAGCTGTTGTCTCTCTAATCCTATTTACTATCTTGCAATCCTCTAGGAATCCTCAAAAATATCTGATCCATTAATAACACAGTCTATCCTCTAGCTCTATTACAGTTCAATAAACTTAACGCAAACACCACACTCACCACACTCACATGACAGCTTTCTGTTATTTCTATAAAAATTTTAGAAGAAATGGGTGTGCACATGCTTAGACTGATCTCAGGATCCTTTATAACATAGTTTAACAAGAATAATATTACTTCAAAGTAGCCTACTCTTCCCAGAATATAAATTATCATCTAAATTACGTAAAAAGCTTTGCTAATAAACATCTACAATACCATCCTGGCTAACACGGTGAAACCCTGTCTCTACTAAAAAATACAAAAAATTAGCTGGGCGTGGTGGCGGGCACCTGTAGTCCCAGCTACTAGGGGGGCTGAGGTAGGAGAATGGCATGAACCCGGGAGTCGGAGCTTGCAGTGAGCCAATACCGTGCCACTGCACTCCAGTCTGGGTGACAGAGCAAGACTCTACCTCAAAAAAAAAAAAAAAAAAAAAAAAATCTACAATAATGGGAGAAATACCTGGAGCTAAATCAATCTGATCGGAAACTCTCAGCCCATACCAAGCAGGTTTCATTCAGACCACTATTTCAATAATAATCACCAACAATGTTTTCTTAAATACTACATATAGAAATGTAAAAAAAAAAATTATATTCAGAAAAATGTCCTAATTTTATTCTAATTTATAAAGCAATATTTGGGGCTGGGAATGGTGGCTCACGCCTGTAATCCCAACGCTTTGGGAAGTCAAGGCAATAGGATCACGTGAGCCCAGGAACTTGAGACCAGCCTGGGCGACATAGTGAAATCCCATCTCTAAATAAATAAAATAAAAACATCAGCTGGGCGTGCCCATTAGGTGGTACATGCCTGTAGTCCTAGCTACTTGAGAGCCTGAGGCAGGAGGATGGCTTGAGCCCAGGAGTTCAAGGCTGCAGTGAGCTATGATCATGCCACTGCACTCCAGCCTGGGTCACAGAGCCAGACCCTGTGAAAAATAAATGTTTAATTAGTCACACATTATGACTGAAATGTGTGACTGCCCTATAAATGAAAAAGACTAAAGAAGCTCTCTCTGTAGGGTTACTAACAACTTATAGGACAGAATTTGGAGAAAGGTAGCATAAAAGAAAGCGTTTTGATCAAAAGCAGTTCAATTTCTAAAATTTCTCTATCACATTTGGTTTGCTATATAAGCTCATTCTCTTATTATATTCTGAAAAGAGACACAGAAAAAAAGGGGAGAATAAGTGAGCAACTGAGAGGGTGGAAAAATAAAATTTCAATGAGTTTCAAGGTGAGAAAACATACTTTGCCATGCCCACATAAAAGGTAAGCTTTCTCCCAAATCTGTCAGAAAAGAGAAGAGTTACTTTCTAATCAGGTCCCCTAAAGTCTTCCATATTACAAAATATACTCTCCCAATTACTTCATTTTGAACAACAAAGGGTTGTCCAAGGAAGCCTCATGAGCCTAAAAAAACCTCAAATAAACAATTATGAGTGCCATTAAAGAAGAACTTGAACACTTTATTAATTATGCCTAGGGATTTGATGTCATGATTCTACAACATAGATGTCATAATAAATAAGCCATCTTTAATCAGTTTTGTAAAAAGACTAGGTCAGTAGTTAATGATCTATTAAGTGGAGATATTAGCAAACACAAAAAAATTGTCAATATTATAGAAATGGAAATGCTATCCCAAGCCATACTCACTGACACCATCAAAAATGAATTTTAAAGTGCCATAAACAGATGTACACTTAAATGAAAGTAGACATGTTCTAACTAAATGTTTCACAGATGCTGAAGATATCTATGAGCAGTTCAAATAAAAATATATCCTAAAACGAGGCCAGGTGCTGTGACTCATGACTGTAATCCCAGCACTTTGGAAGGACGAGATGGGCAAATCCCTTGAGCCCAGAAGTTTGAGACCAGCCTGGGCAACATGGTGAAACCCCATTTCTACTAAGAAAAATACAAAAATTAGCTGGCATGGTGGAGTGCATCTGTAGTCCCAGCTACTCAGGAAGCTGAGGTGGAAAAATCAATACCTGAAGGCAGAGGTTGCAGTGAGCCGAGACCACAAAACCTGGGCAATAAAGCAAGACCCTGTCTCAGATAAATAAATAATCATAAAATGAAAACATTTAGAATTTATTTTGTTTGAGCTCTCCCTCTCCCTCTCCCTCTCCCTCTCCCTCTCCCTCTCCCGTCTCCCGTCTCCCGTCTCCCGTCTCCCGTCTCCCCTTTCTTCGGTCTCCCACTATTATCGAAGCTGGACTGTGCTGCCATGATCTCGGCTTGCTGCAACCTCCCTGCCTCGGGCTCCTGTGACTCTCCTGCCTCGGCCTGCCGAGTGCCTGGGATTGCAGGCGCGCGCCGCCACGCCTGAATGGTTTTTGTATTTTTGGTGGAGACGGGGTTTCGCCGTGTTGACCGGGCTGGTCTCCAGCTCCTGGCCTCGAGTGATCTGCCTGCCTCGGCCTCCCGAGGTGCTGGGATTGCAGACGGAGTCTCGCTAACTCAATGCTCAATGGTGCTCAGGCTGGAGTGCAGTGGTGTGATCTCGGCTCGCTGCAACCTCCACCTACCAGCCTCCTGCCTTGGCCTCTTAAAGTGCTAAGATTACAGCCTCTGCCCCGCCACCACCCCGTCTAGGAAGTGAGGAGCATCTCTGCCTGGCCGCCCATCGTCTGGGATGTGAGGAGCCCCTCTGCCCGGCCGCCCTATCTGGGAAGTGAGGAGCGCCTCTGCCCAGCCGCCCATCATCTGGGATGTGAGGAGCGCCTCTGCCCGGCTGCCACCCCGTCTGGGAGGAAGTGAGGAGCGCCTCTGCCCGGCTGCCCCGTCTGGGAGATGAGGAGCACCTCTGCCCGGCCGCCCCGTATGGGAGGTGAGGAGCGCCTCTGCCTGGCCGCCACCCCGTCTGGGAGGAAGTGAGGAGTGTCTCTGCCCGGTTGCCCCATCTGGGAAGTGAGGAGCGCCTCTGCCTGGCCGCCACCCCGTCTGAGAAGTGAGGAGCGCCTCTGCCCAGCCGCCCCTTCTGGGAGGTGAGGAGCGCCTCTGCCCAGCTGTCCCGTCTGGGAGGTGAGGAGTGCCTCTGCCCGGCCGCCCCGTCTGGGAGGTGAGGAGCGCCTCTGCCTGGCCGCCACCCCGTCTGGGAGGAAGTGAGGAGCACCTCTGCCCAGCTGCCCCATCTGGGAAGTGAGGAGCGCCTCTGCCCGGCTGCCACCCACTATGGGAAGTGAGGAGCGCCTCTGCCCAGCCGCCCACTCTGGGAAGTGAGGAGCGCCTCTGCCCGGCCGCCCACTCTGGGAGGTGAGGAGTGCCTCTGCCCGGCCCCCCCGTCTGGGAAGGGAGGAGCGCCTCTGCCCGGCCGCCCCGTCTGGGAGGTGAGGAGGGCCTATGCCTGGCCACTCCGTCTGGGAAGGGAGGAGCGCCTCTGCCCGGCCACCCCGTCTGGGAGGTGAGGAGCGCCTCTGCCCGGCCGCCACCCCATCTGGGAGGAAGTGAGGAGCGCCTCTGCCCGGCCGCCCTGTCTGGGAAGTGAGGAGCGCCTCTGCCTGGCCGCCACCCCGTCTGGGAGGAAGTGAGGAGCGCCTCTGCCCGGCTGCCCCATCTGGGAAGTGAGGAGCGCCTCTGCCTGGCCGCCCCGTCTGGGAGGAAGTGAGGAGCACCTCTGCCCAGCTGCCCCATCTGGGAAGTGAGGAGCGCCTCTGCCCGGCTGCCACCCACTATGGGAAGTGAGGAGCGCCTCTGCCCAGCCGCCCACTCTGGGAAGTGAGGGGCGCCTCTGCCCGGCCGCCCACTCTGGGAAGTGAGGAGCGCCTCTGCCCGGCCGCCCACTCTGGGAGGTGAGGAGGGCCTCTGCCTGGCCACTCCGTCTGGGAAGGGAGGAGCGCCTCTGCCCGGCCGCCCCGTCTGGGAGGTGAGGAGCGCCTCTGCCCGGCCGCCACCCCATCTGGGAGGAAGTGAGGAGCACCTCTGCCCGGCCGCCCCGTCTGGGAGGTGAGGAGCACCTCTGCCTGGCCGTCACCCCGTCTGGGAGGAAGTGAGGAGCGCCTCTGCCTGGCTGCCCCATCTAGGAAGTGAGGAGCGCCTCTGCCCGGCCGCCCACTCTGGGAGGTGAGGAGCGCCTCTGCCTGGCCACTCCGTCTGGGAAGTGAGGAGCGCCTCTGCCCGGCCGCCCCGTCTGGGAGGTGAGGAGCGCCTCTGCCCGGCCGCCACCCCGTCTGGGTGGAAGTGAGGAGCACCTCTGCCCGGCCGCCCCGTCTGGGAAGTGAGGAGCGCCTCTGCCTGGCCGCCACCCCGTCTGGGAGGAAGTGAGGAGCGCCTCTGCCTGGCTGCCCCATCTGGGAAGTGAGGAGCGCCTCTGCCCAGCCGCCACACCGTCTGGGAAGTGAGGAGCGCCTCTGCCTGGCCACCCCGTCTAGGACGTGAGGAGCGCCTCTGCCCGGCCGCCCAGTCTGGGAAGTGAGGAGCGCCTCTGCCCGGCCGCCCTGTCTGGGAAGTGAGGAGCGCCTCTGCCCGGCCGCCCTGTCTGGGAGGTGAGGAGCGCCTCTGCCTGGCCGCCACCCCGTCTGGGAGGAAGTTAGGAGCGTCTCTGCCCGGCCGCCCCGTCTGGGAAGTGAGGAGCGCCTCTGCCCGGGCGGCCCCGTCTGGGAAGCGAGGAGCGCCTCTGCCCGGGCGGCTCCGTCGGGGAAGTGAGGAGCGCCTCTGCCTGGCCGCCCCGTCTGGGAGGAGAGGAGCGCCTCTGCCCGGCTGCCCTGTCTGGGAGGTGTACCCAACAGCTCCGAAGAGACAGCGACCATCGGGAGCGGGCCATGAGGATGATGGCGGTTTTGTTGAAGAGAAGGGGAGGAAGTGTGGGGAAAGGAAGGACAGATCAGATTGTTGCTGTGTCTGTGTAGAAAGGGGTGGGCATAGGAGACTCCATTTTGTTCTGACTAGGGGAAGTTCTTCTGCCTTGGGATGCTGTTGATCTCCGGCCTTTCCCCCAGCCCCGTGCTCTCTGAAACATGTGCTGTGTCAACTCAGGGTTAAATGGATTAAGGGCGGTGCAAGATGTGCTTTGTTAAACAGGTGCTTGAAGGCAGCATGCTCTTTAAGAGTCATCACCACTCCCTAATCTCAAGTACCCAGGGGCACAAACACTGCAGAAGGCCGCAGGGTCCTCTGCCTAGGAAAACCAGAGACCTTTGTTCATGTGTTTATCTCCTGACCTTCTCTCCACTATCATCCTATGACCCTCCCATATCCCCCTCTCCGAGAAACACCCAAGAATCATCAATAAATACTTCATAAATTAAAAAAAAAAAAAAAAGAATTTATTTTGTTTGATCTCAAATCTCTATCGTAACAACATTTATAAATTTTTTTAAGTAAACTTTTAATTATATCTAAATCCCTAAACATTTATATACTCAAACGTTTAAATATTGGGTCTATGGAGGCCGGGCACGCTGGCTCACGCCTATAATCCCAGCACTTTCGGAAGCCGAGGCAGATGGATTACTTGTGGCCAGGAGTTCGAGACCAGCCTGGCCAACATGGTGAAACTCCATCTCTGCTAAAAATCCAAAAAACTTAGCCAGGCATGGCAGCACACACCTGGAATCCCAGCTACTAGGGAGGCTGAGGCATGAGAATTATTTGAACCAGGGTGGCGGAGGTTGCAGTATGCCGAGATTGCACCACTGCACTCCAGCCTGGGTGACAGAGTGAGACTCTGTCTCAAAAAAATAAATTAAATAAATATTAGTCTAAAGAATATATAAATTACAAATCTGCTGCTATTATACATATGGGTATATAACTACATATAAACACTTACTGCCAGAAGCTAGCTAGGGAGGGGAGAAGGCAGCAAAGAAGGAAAACATGCTTTTCTTTACTTCCCAAGTTGAATTTTAAAATATCCCATCCCAAAACATATGAACTTTGTTTTAACAGGGCTCATTTTACATAGAATTCAGGCAACACCATGGGTTCTGCTGTAGGATTCTCAAATGATTCCTGCCCTGAGATCAAAATATTATTTTAAACAGACCCCAATTTTCTGTCACACTGCTGAGAGTGGGAGAGTTAGGTGATTACAATAAAGTAAACTGCTTTCCATGTTCTGTTTAACCCACTGCCTTCCTTTCAAAACAAACTGTGACTGTTAGAGAAGCACCAAAACTTCAAGGCTCCTAAGTCCAAGTCTACAAGAAGAAGAAAACAGACCTTAATAAAGACCCTTGGCCGGGCGCAGTGCTCACACCTGTAATTACCCAGCACTTTGGGAGGCAGGTGGATCACCTGAGGTCAGGAATTCGAGACCAGCCTGGCCAACATGGCGAAACCCCATCTCTACTAAAAATACAAAAATCAGCCGGGCATAGTGGCGCATGCCTGTAATCCCAGCTACTCGGGAGGCTGAAGCAGGAGAATCACTTGAACCGGGGAGGCAGAGATTGCAGTGAACCAAGATCACGCCACTGCACTCCAGTCTGGGCAACAAGAATGAAACTCCGCCTCAAATAAATAAATAAATACATACATACATACATTCATACCCTTTAGGTAATTCAAAAAAGTGAAATTCTTCTTCAATGGAGAGAATAGATAGGTAACTTATCCTAGGTTAGTTTGTAGAGTCAACTCACATTAAATTAGAGAAGACAGACTTTTCTGACTTCTAAGTGTATACCTATGTATAGCTTTCCAAATATGTATTGACTACCCACAAGGCACCACTAGGCTAAAACTTGAAATATGCATTATGTGGTCCATATGCTCAGGGAGCATTCAGTATAAAAAAAGGAGAACCTAGATCAAACATATTAAAAAGGTAAAAATACAATATTTAAGTAATAAAATGATATTTGGGATTTGCCCCTAAAAGAATCTGGGAAGGTTTAAGTTAGAGGCAGTAAAAAAGATACAACATTGGTCAAGAGATGTTTTTTGCATTAACTAAAGCATGATAGGTACCTGGGGGTACATAATACTATTTTGTCTACTTCAATATACATTTAAGTTTTCCCATAATAAAAAAACACTAGATATGGTTAAAGCAAAATACATGATTAACTGCCAAATAAGTGACAAAGATAACTACTGCATTTGTTCAGAAAGAGACACCCCTTCACATTAGGTGATGTGTGCCAATAGTCTTCCATATTACAAAATATATTCCCTCAATTCCTTCATTTTGAACAAAGGGTTGTCCAAGGAAGCCTCATGAGCCTAAAACAACCTCAAGTAAACAATAATTCTAGGTGTCATTAAAGAAGAACCTGAACACTTTAATTATGTTTAGAGATATGTCATGATTATACATGATAGATGTCATAATAAATCAGCCATCTTCAATCCGCTTTATAAAAAGACTCAGTTATCAATGATCTATTAAGTGGGGATATTAGCAAACAAAAAAAATCAATTGTCAATATTATAGAAATGGATATGTTATCCCAAGCCACAGTACTCACTGTGCTCACCATCAAAAATGAATTTTAAAGTGCTGTAAATAGATCGATGCATACTTAAATGAAAGTAGACATGTTCTAACTATACTAGATTTGACAAAAATAATCATAAGTAAGATACCACACTGATTAAACCTCAGTCAGAGACTTCTCACTGATAAGCTATTGTGAATGCAGTGCTGTGGTGGGCAGAAATTAAAGTGTTCCCCTGATCTCAGCCTGCTAGTATCCATGCCTTTGTATAATTGCCTCCCCTGGAATGTGGGCAGGACCTGTGAATTGCTTCTAACCAGTAGAAAATGACGGAGGAGATGGGATGTCACTTCTGTGAGTATGTGACATTATGTAAGACTCCATACTGCTAGCAGACTTGCTCCCTGACTCCCTCATTGGTTTGGAAGGAGCAAGCTGCCGTGCCGAGAGGGCTTATGGAAAGGGCCACATGGCAAGGAACCGTAGGTGGCCTCTCAGCACTGAGGGCAGCTGCCAACTAGCAACCGGAAAAAGCGTAGAGCCTTCACTTAGTCTTAACAGCTGCAAGAAAACATTCAGCCAGCACCCTAAGTGAGCTTGAAAGCAGATCCATTACCAATTGCAACTGCAGATGTGACCTGAGCCCTGGCCAACACACTGAGTACAGCCTTGCAGAGGGCACGGCTTACCTACGACAGAAACTGTTATATAACATGAGTTCACTTAAGCTGCTAAATTTGTGATAATTTGTTACACAGCACAGAAGAATACTACTACCATCCATTTAACTATAAACTTTTGCTCCTATATGGCAAACATACTCCGAAAGGCTCAGGGAGCCGAGAGGCCGAAGAAAGAGGCTAATAAATCCAGTTTCTCAGAAAGAAAAATTTAACAGGGATTTATGAACAAGTCTATTAAAGGCCTGAAAATTACAGGAAAGGCTCAGATGGTAAATTTATGAACAGAAGCAATGTCTTGGGCAGCTAAGAGATGGTGTATCCCCTGTATCACCCTCCAGAAAACACCCTTTATAGAGCAAGCTTTTAGGGCAAACACATGTGCAGCTTGACATGCCTCAGACTTTCTTAGGAAAACTGTGACCACTGGAGAGGCATTATCAATGCTACAGGCATTGTTTTTGACCTTGCTGCGGGAAAGCCTTGGTGTGCAGGAGTCAAACACTGGTCATTATGACTGGTTTCACTTCAAGACGGTGTCACTCTTGCCATGTGACAGGCTGTTTTCCTACAATTTTTTTCATATTTTCAGTTTGAAAGCGCCACATTTGCTATGTTTCAGGTAGTGTTTGCCTTTTTAGTTATTCTACCATTACTCCCTTTGAGTTTAAAGAAATATTAATTCTAGAACTCCAGGATACAACAGAGAAACCCATATTCACCCTATAACAGAGTGACCATATGTCCCACTTTGCCAGAAACAGTTTGCACCAGTTGTCATGGCATAATTAATAGCACGCCTTTCCATTCCCAACGTGTCCCAGTTTCAACGGTAAGGTGTATGATCATTCAGCCTTACAATCGCATCCTATATATTAACCAGTATCTTTCCAAGGAAGATTCTTATTCTTTTTAGTTTGTTACTATTGCATCCATTTCTAATATCAGTAACATTTTGCTGGACTTTTCCCAGATTTATGATTTCTTTGGGAGACCAGTTCAACATACAGATCAAGATACAATACCTAACATGCAGACACACTTAACAGAGCTTTCTATGTATCGAATCACACCTTACCCTTCATCTGAGTAATTAATTTCTATAATGCTGATATACCCTATATTCCTACAACTGTAATTTTCCTACAGCTTATGCTACATACTAGCATCAAATTGTTTTTTAAAATAGTCACTCTTGGCTGGGTGTGGTGGCTTACGCCTGTAATCCCAGCACTTTGGAAGGCGGAGGCGGGAGGATCACCTGAGGTCAGGAGTTTGAGACCAGCCTGGGCAACATGGTGAAACCCCATCTCTACTAAAAATACAAAAATTGGCTGGGCATGGGGCTGTGCGCCTGTGGTCCCAGCTACTCAGGAGGCTAAGGCAGGAGAATCGCTTGAACCTGGGAGGCAGAGGCTGCAGTGAGCTGAGATTGCGCCACTGCACTCCAGCCTGGGAGAAAGAGCAAGACTCCATCCCCCAAAAATAAAAATATAGTCACTATTGTATAAACTGATAATGAAAATAGAGCTCTCCTACAGCAATTTCATACATGCAAGTCCCACCCTAAATTCTTTCATGTACAAATAAATGCAGGTGAAGTCACATACAAGTGCTAACATGTACTTGCCTAGACTGATTCACATATTTATTTTAAAAACATTTTCTTATATGGCTTATGTGTGCCAGGAACTATGCTAAGGACAGGTGACACAAAGTTATGACGTATCCTTACAGAAAAGGAAACAGAGATTATGCCTTTGTTGTTCACAGACAATAAACAAGTGATAGTAAAAAAGATGTTCTAATATACTTGTTTCTCAAAAAGGTTCTACTAATTACCCTCTAACAGAGTAAAATAAAAATTAAAACTGTACTCCCTGCCTGCAAAATATATTACTATTGTACTTACATTAAAAATTACACTATGCAATATAAAAAGCTATTGACAAAGCTCATTTCAAGTTTCTCATCTAATGCAATTCTAATCCCCAAAATAGTTTTTTTTCCTACATGTTTTGATTAGGGCATAATAAACAAAAAGACATAAAACTCATGCAATGTCCCCCGAAAGCAAAGATGTTGTGTAGTGACTGGAGGGAGCGGAACAGTGGTTTCAGAAGTACTGATGACGTTCTTATTTCTTAATATTGGAGCTAGTTGCATAGGTGTAGTTTGTCTGAAAACTCATTGAAGTTTACATTTATGTGAAATTTTCATTTTCAATTCAGCACAGTTATGAAAATACACAGTCAAAACTTTTAGAATATGAAATCTTAAATCTACATCAATAAGGAATATTAAGCAAAGAAGTATTTTTTCATGCTTCTATGCCTACAGACACTATAGGGCACAATAACAATAGTGTAATAGTCTAGGTACCATTTATTAAGTGCCCAGGTTAGGCCAAGGACTCTACTAGGAAATTTATATACATCATGTACCCTCAAAATAATCTTATAAGACACTATCCTAATTTTATAAGTAACAAAACTGAAGCCTTCTCTGTAAGTCAGCACTTCGAATCCTAAACAGAGCAGAAATTTGATTAATGCTATTCTTTCTTCATATATAAAGCAACTTTAGATATAATACATTCAAAGATTTTAACTTAAAATTCCAATTTTTCAAATTGCAAAATATTCATTTGCTCTAACAAGAGATTAGAGTTGACAATTATGTCCAAGTCAGCTGACAATGATTCTCCAGCCAAAATGACACACTAAAACTAGAGTATTACTGAACTTCAGAAACATCACACAAGAATCTCTCTAAAACCTTTTGTAGCTATTCCAATTAAAAAGATAGAAGATTCAAAGAAAAAAAAAACACTGAGGTTAATGTGATTTGAAATTTTCAGTGTGAAGTCACTTTTTTTTTTTTTTTTTTTTGAGATGGAGTCTTGCTTTGTCACCAGGTTGGAGTGCAGTGGCACAATCTCAGCTCACTGCAACCACCACCTCCCGGGTTCAAGCAATTCTTCTGCCCCAGCCTCCCAAGCAGCTGGGACTACAGGTGCGCACCATCATGCCTGGCTAATTTTTGTATTTTTAGTGGAGACAGGTTTCACCATATTGGCCAGGCTGGTCTCAAACTCCTGACCTCAGGTGATCCACTCACCTCAGCCTCCCAAAGTGTTGGGATTACAGGCATGAGCCATCACACCTGGCCGTGAAGTCACTTTTTAAAACATTTCCTTGCTATGTTCACTAAGAGGAACGTATGATTAAAAACCATGACACCTCTGTAGTAATGAGCACACATAGAGTCGGCATCTTGGTTTCTAAATACCATTCTCCACTAAAAGAAATCAAGACACTTTAGAATGTAAGGCTGGAGAAAGGAAGATACAAGATGATTCTATCTTATACCAAGAAGTTAGAAAGTGCTCAAAGAATGATAAAAACATGACAAACAAACACAGGAGCTAGCTTGAAGCTATTGGTCCCATCAGGAACAATTTGGGTATCAAATCAATAATAATAATAAGTCACATGAACAAAATAAAAGTCCATGCTACTCTAAAAAACACACGAATAGACAGGAAATATTTTTCTTGCAGTAGAATGCCAACTAAAACACAGAGAAGGAATGACAGTCATACTTCTAGTAGAGGTTGAGCATCCCTAATTTGAAAATCTTGGGGGAGGAGCCAAGATGGCCGAATAGGAACAGCTCCGGTCTACAGCTCCCAGCGAAAGCCAGGCAGAAGACGGGTGATTCCTGCATTTCCATCTGAGGTACTGGGTTCATCTCACTAGGGAGTGCCAGACAGTGGGCGCAGGACAGTGGGTGCAGCGTGCCGTGCACAAGCCAAAGCAGGGCGAGGCATTGCCTCACTCAGGAAGCACAAGGGGTCAGGGAGTTCCCTTTCCTGGTCAAGGAAAGGGGTGACAGACGGCACCTGGAAAATCGGGTCACTCCCACCCAAATACTGCGCTTTTCCGATGGGCTTAGGAAATGGCGCACCAGGAGATTATAGCCCGCACCTGGCTCAGAGGGTCCTACGCCCACGGAGTCTCGCTGATTGCTAGCACAGCAGTCTGAGATCAAACTGCAAGGCGGCAGCAAGGCTGGGGGAGGGGCACCCACCATTGCCCAGGCTTGCTTAGGTAAACAAAGCAGCCGGGAAGCTCGAACTGGGTGGAGCCCACCACAGCTCAAGGAGGCCTGCCTGCCTCTGTGGGCTTCACCTCTGGGGGCAGGGCACAGACAAACAAAAAGACAGCAGTAACCTCTGCAGACTTAAATGTCCCTGTCTGACAGCTTTGAAGAGAGCAGTGGTTCTCCCAGCACGCAGCTGGAGATCTGAGAACGGGCAGACTGCCTCCTCAAGTGGGTCCCTGACCCCTGACCCCCGAGCAGCCTAACTGGGAGGCACCCCCTAGTAGGGGCAGACTGACACCTCACACAGCCGGGTACTCCTCTGAGACAAAACTTCCAGAGGAACGATCAGACAGCAGCATTCGCAGTTCACGAAAATCCACGGTTCTGCAGACACCGCTGCTGATACCCAGGCAAACAGGGTCTGGAGTGGACCTCTAGCAAACTCCAACAGACCTGCAGCTGACAGTCATGTCTGTTAGAAGGAAAACTAACAAACAGAAAGGACATCCACACCAAAAACCCATCTGTATATCACCATCATCAAAGACCAAAAGTAGATAAAACCTCAAAGATGGGGAAAAAACAGAGCAGAAAAACTGGAAACTCTAAAAGGCAGAGTGCCTCTCCTCTTCCAAAGGAATGCAGTTCCTCACCAGCAATGGAACAAAGCTGGACAGAGAATGACTTTGACGAGTTGAGAGAAGAAGGCTTCAGATGATCAAACTACTCCGAGCTACAGGAAGAAATTCAAACCAAAGGCAAAGAAGTTGAAAACTTTGAAAAAAATTTAGACGAATGTATAACTAGAATAACCAATACAGAGAAGAGCTTAGAGGAGCTGATGGAGCTGAAAGCCAGGGCTTGAGAACTACGTGAAGAATGCACAAGCCTCAGGAGCCCATGCGATCAACTGGAAGAAAGGGTATCAGTAATGGAAGATGAAATGAATGAAATGAAGCGAGAAGGGAAGTTTAGAGAAAAAAGAATAAAAAGAAACGAACAAAGCCTCCAAGAAATATGGAACTATATGAAAAGACCAAATCTGCGTCTGATTGGTATACCTGAAAGTGATGGGGAGAATGGAACCAAGTTGGAAAACACTCTGCAGGATATTATCCAGGAGAACTTCCCCAATCTAGCAAGGCAGGCCAACATTCAGATTCAGGAAATACAGAGAACACCACAAAGGTACTCCTCGAGAAGAGCAACTCCAAGACACATAATTGTCAGATTCACCAAAGTTGAAATGAAGGAAAAAATGTTAAGGGCAGCCAGAGAGAAAGGTCAGGTTACCCACAAAGGGAAGCCTATCAGACTAACACTGGATCTCTCAGCAGAAACTCTACAAGCCAGAAGAGAGTAGGGGCCAATATTCAACATTCTTAAAGAAAAGAATTTTCAACCCAGAATTTCATATCCAGCCAAACTAAGCTTCATAAGTGAAGGAGAAATAAAATACTTTACAGACAAGCAAATGCTGAGAGATTTTGTCACCACCAGGCCTGCCCTAAAAGAGCTCCTGAAGGAAGCACTAAACATGGAAAGGCACAACCGGTACCAGCCACCACAAAATCATGCCAAAATGTAAAGACCATCGAGCCTAGGAAGAAACTGCATCAACTAACGAGCAAAATAACCAGCTAACATCATAATGACAGGATCAAATTCACACATAACAATATTAACTTTAAATGTAAATGGACTAAATCCTCCAATTAAAAGACACAGACTAGCAAACTGGATAAAGAGTCAAGACCCATCAGTGTGCTGTATTCAGGAAACCCATCTCACGTGCAGAGACACACATAGGCTCAAAATAAAAGGATGGAGGAAGATGATGTACTAAGCAAATGGAAAACAAAAAAAGGCAGGGGTTGCAATCCTAGTCTCTGATAAAACAGACTTTAAACCAACAAAGATCAAAAGAGACAAAGAAGGCCATTACATAATGGTAAAGGGATCAATTCAACAAGAAGAGCTAACTATCTTAAATATATATGCACCCAATACAGGAGCACCCAGATTCATAAAGCAAGTCCTGAGTGACCTACAAAGAGACTTAGACTCCCACACAATAATAATGGGAGACTTTAACACCCCACTGTCAACATTAGACAGATCAACGAGACAGAAAGTTAACAAGGATACCCAGGAACTGAATTCAGCTCTGCACCAAGCAGACCTAAAAGACATCTACAGAACTCTCCACCCCAAATCAACAGAATATACATTTTTTTCAGCACCACACCACACCTCTTCCAAAACTGACCACACAGTTGGAAGTAAAGCTCTCCTCAGCAAATGTAAAAGAACAGAAATTATAACAAACTGTCTCTCAGACCACACTGCAATCAAACTAGAACTCAGGATTAAGAAACTCACACAAAACCGCTCAACTACATGGAAACTGAACAACCTGCTCCTGAATGACTACTGGGTACATAACGAAATGAAGGCAGAAATAAAGATGTTCTTTGAAACCAACGAGAACAAAGACACAATGTACCAGAATCTCTGGGACACATTCAAAGCAGTGTGTAGAGGGAAATTTATAGCACTAAATGCCCACAAGAGAAAGCAGGAAAGATCCAAAATTGACACCCTAAAATCACAATTAAAAGAACTAGAAAAGCAAGAGCAAACATATTCAAAAGCTAGCAGAAGGCAAGAAATAACTAAAATCAGAGGAGAACTGAAGGAAATAGAGACCAAAAAAACCCTTCAAAAAATTAATCAATCCAGGAGCTGGTTTTTTGAAAGGATCAACAAAATTGACAGACTGCTAGCAAGACTAATAAAGAAAAAAGAGAGAAGAATCAAACAGATGCAATAAAAAATGATAAAGGGGATATCACCACCGATCCCACAGAAATACAAACTACCATCAGAGAATACTACAAACACCTCTACGAAAATAAACTAGAAAATCTAGAAGAAATGGATAAATTCCTCGACACATACACTCTCCCAAGACTAAACCAGGAAGAAGTTGAATCTCTGAATAGACCAATAACAGGCTCTGATTATTGTGGCAATAATCAATAGCTTACCAACCAAAAAGAGTCCATGGACCAGATGGATTCACAGCCAAATTCTACCAGAGGTACAAGGAGGAACTGGTACCATTCCTTCTGAAACTATTCCAATCAATAGAAAAAGAGAGAATCCTCCCTAACTCATCTTATGAGGCCAGCATCATCCTGATACCAAAGCCAGGCAGAGACACAACCAAAAAAGAGAATTTTAGACCAATATCCTTGATGAACATTGATGCAAAAATCCTCAATAAAATACTGGCAAACTGAATCCAGCAGCACATCAAAAAGCTTATCCACCATGATCAAGTGGGCTTCATCCCTGGGATGCAAGGCTGGTTCAATATACACAAATCAATAAATGTAATCCAGCATATAAACAGAACCAAAGACAAAAACCACATGATTATCTCAATAGATGCAGAAAAGGCCTTTGACAAAATTCAACAACCTTCATGCTAAAAACTCTCAATAAATTAGGTATTGATGGGATGTATCTCAAAATAATAAGAGCTATCTATGACAAACCCACAGCCAATATCATAATGAATGGGCAAAAACTGGAAGCATTCCCTTTGAAAACTGGCACAAGACAGGGGTGCCCTCTCTCACCACTCCTATTCAACATAGTGTTGGAAGTTCTGGCCAGGGCAATTAGGCAGGAGAAGGAAATAAAGGGTATTCAATTAGGAAAAGAGGAAGTCAAATTGTTCCTGTTTGCAGATGACATGATTGTATATCTAGAAACCCCACTGGCTCAGCCCAAAATCTCCTTAAGCTGATAAGCAACTTCAGCAAAGTCTCAGGATACAAAATCAATGTACAAAAATCACAAGCATTCTTATACACCAATAACAGACAAACAGAGAGCCAAATCATGAGTGAACTCCCATTCACAATTGCTTCAAAGCGAATAAAATACTTAGGAATCCAGCTTACAAGGGACGTGAAGGACCTCTTCAAGGAGAACTACAAACCACTGCTCAATGAAATAAAAGAGGATACAAACAAATGGAAGAACATTCCATGCTCATGGGTAGGAAGACTCAATATCATGAAAATGGCCATACTGCCCAAGGTAATTTATAGATCCAATGCCATCCCCAGCAAGCTACCAATGACTTTCTTCACAGAATTGGAAAAAGCTACTTTAAAGTTCATATGGAACCAAAAAAGAGCCCACATCGCCAAGTCAATCCTAAGCCAAAAGAACAAAGCTGGAGGCATCACGCTACCTAACTTCAAACTATACTACAAGGCTACAGTAACCAAAACAGCATGGTACTGGTACCAAAACAGAGATATAGATCAATGGAACAGAACAGAGCCCTCAGAAATAACGCCACATATCTACAACTATCTGATCTTTGACAAACCTGAGAAAAACAAGCAATGGGGAAAGGATTCCCTATTTAATAAATGGTGCTGGGAAAACTGGCTAGCCATATGTAGAAAGCTGAAACTGGATCCCTTCCTTACACCTTATACAAAAATTAATTCAAGATGGATTAAAGACTTAAACGTTAGACCTAAAACCATAAAAACCCTAGAAGAAAACCTAGGCATTACCATTCAGGACATACTCATGGGCAAGGACTTCATGTCTAAAACACTAAAAGCAATGGCAACAAAAGCCAAAATTGACAGATGGGATCTAATTAAACTAAAGAGCTTCTGCACAGCAAAAGAAACTACCATCAGAGTGAACAGGCAACCTACAAAATGGGAGAAAATTTTCGCAACCTACTCATCTGACAAAGGGCTAATATCCAGAATCTACAATGAACTCAAACAAATTTACAAGAAAAAAACAAACAACCCCATCAAAAAGTGGGCAAAGGATATGAACAGACACTTCTCAAAAGAAGACATTTATGCAGCCAAAAGACACATGAAAAAATGCTCATCATCACTGGCCATCAGAGAAATGCAAATCAAAACCACAATGAGATACCATCTCACACCAGTTAGAACGGCAATCATTAAAAAGTCAGGAAACAACAGGTGCTGGAGAGGATGTGGAGAAACAGGAACACTTTTACACTGTTGGTGGGACTGTAAACTAGTTCAACCATTGTGGAAGTCAGTGTGGCGATTCCTCAGGGATCTAGAACTAGAAATACCATTTGACCCAGCCATCCCATTACTGGGTATATACCCAAAGGACTATAAATCATGCTGCTATAAAGACACATGCACACGTATGTTTATTGCGGCACTATTCACAATAGCAAAGACTTGGAACCAACCCAAATGTCCAACAATAGACTGGATTAAGAAAATGTGGCACATATACACCATGGAATACTGTGCAGCCATAAAAAATGATGAGTTCATGTCCTTTGTAGGGACATGGATGAAATTAGAAATCATCATTCTCAGTAAACTGTCGCAAGGACAAAAAACCAAACACCGCATGTTCTCACTCATAGATGGGAATTGAACAATGAGAACACATGGACACAGGAAGGGGAACATCACACTCTGGGGACTGTTGTGGGGTGGGGGGAGGGGGGAGGGATAGCATTAGGAGATACACCTAATGCTAAATGACGAGTTAATGGGTGCAGCACACCAGCATGGCACATGTATACATATGTAACTAAACTGCACATTGTGCACATGTACCCTAGAACTTAAAGTATAATAATAATTTTTAAAAAAAGAAAAAAAAAAGAAAATCTGAACTCCAAAATGTTCCAGAATCTGAGTTTTTGAGTGCTAACATAACACCACAACTGGAAAATTCCACACCCGATCTCAACTGATGAGTTGAAGTCAAAACACAATGAAAGAGGCTGGGCGTGGTAGCTCACGCCTGTAATCATGCACTTTGGGAGGCCAAAAAAAAATACAAAAATTAGCTGGGCGTGGTACATGATGGCGTGTGCCTGTAGTCCCAGCCACTTGCAAGGCTGAAGCAGGAGAATTGCCTGAACCCAGGAGGCAGAGGGTGCACTGAGCTGAGATCGTACCACTACACTCCAGCCTAGGTGACAGAGCGAGACTGTCTCAAAAACACACACACAGACACACACACACACAATGACAGTGAAGACAGTGAAGACAGTGAAAAGCCTGGCAGGCCAGTAAAAATGGTCTGCTAAAAAATGTATAACCTGAATCTAATTATGAAGAAACAGCAGCCAAACCCAAACTGAGGAACGGTATACCAAACAATTGACTTGTACTTCTCAAAAATGTCCAAGTCGATAAAGACGAAAAAAGGCAGAAGAATAATGATGAAAAGACACTAAAAATGTATGACAAATATAATGCATGATAATCTTTGATACTGGGCATTACTGAGATAACTGATTAAATTTTAAAAATACACCGTGCATTAAATGACAGTATTGATTTTTAAAATTATACCATGTTTATGAAAGAGAATGTCCCTGTTATTGGGAAATGTGCACTTAAGTTTTTACAAATATACACACAAATATACATTTGTCAAGCAAATTTAGCAAAATATAAACAATCACTGGATTTGGGTAAAAGGTATTTGGGAACTTCTTGCATTATTCTTGCGATTTTTCTGTAAATTCAAGATATATCAAAAAAATTACAGTAGTCAGTTTGGAGGGGCTTCCACTGGCAAAATCGAGACTAATTTGAACATCACCAAAAAGAATGATTGTAATTTATTATCAAAAAACTGTAACACTGAATAAATAAAAATCTATCATGACACAAAAAAGAAGTGGAAAAGGCCGGGTGCGGTGGCTCTTGCCTGTAATCCAAGCACTTTGGGAGGCCGAGGCAGGCTGATCACGAGGTCAGGAGATCGAGACCATCCTGGCCGACATGGTGAAACCCCATCTCTACTAAAAATACAAAAATTAACTGGGCGTGGTGCCGCACGCCTGTAGTCCCAGCTACTTGGGAGGCTGAGGCAGGAGAATCGCTTGAACTGGGGAGGTGGAGGTTGCAGTGAGCCAAGATCACGCCACTGCACTCTAGCCTGGCAACAGAGTGAGACTCTGTCTCAAAAAAAAAAAAAGTGGAAGAACAATAAAGTAGTAGTCAGCTTGGAGGGTTTCCACTGACAAAATCGAGAATAATTTGAACATCATCAAAAAGAATGATTGTAATTGATTATCAAACAACTATAACACTGAATAAATAAAAATCTATCATGACACAAAAAAGTAGGAGAACAATAAAGGGGAAAAACTCATTCACAGCATGTGTAGGGAGTATCACATTGATTCCTTATTCTGAAAACTGGCAACTAAAGACTTCATTATCTACTTTGTCTTTTCTGAAGAAACAACAGTTCAACACCAGTTAATGAGAAAAAGTTCTTCTTTACAGAAGAATGTCTACTAATAAACATGAAAAAAACAACAGAATTAGAAAAATACCATTTTGCAAGGCCCAATAAAATAACTCTAAGTGCCCTAATCATCAATGGGTGTGCTGGAGAAAAAGCTATTGGTCAACTGCCAAATCCCTCAGATTACATGGTAATTGCAAAGTGAAATATTTCCCTTATGATGAAGACATTGGTGGTCTCCACTTGAATCAAATTATCAAATTCAGCATCACAGAGTGATACAACTACCATCATGTTCCACATGATAATCTGCAATATGAAGAACACAGTATCACTTACAAATTATTCTTCCCCAAAGATGTTTACTCTCAGTCTAATCAAGCCTTTAGACCTAATTCCCACTTTATAGAAAATATAACGGATAGAAGAGCAAATTAAAAGACACTATAAGGAAATGTTCAGACAAATCCAGATAGTGTCATTCCGTGAGACAATCAGTCTTATCTGTTCAAAAAGTCAGAGGCAGTCCGGGTGCGGTGGCTTCATGCCTATAATCCCAGCACTTTGGGAGGCCAAGTTGGGCGGATCACCTGAGGTCAGGAGTTCGAGATCAGCCTGGTCAGGAGTTCGAGATCAGCCTGGGCAACATGGTGAAACCCTGTCTCTACTAAGACTACGAAAATCAGCCAGATGTGGTGGCACATGCCTACAGTCCCAGCTACTCAGGAGGCTGAGGTGGGAAGATCACTTGAGCCCGGGAGGCTGAAGTTGGAGCCGAGATTGCACCACTGCACTCCAGCCTGGGTGACAGAGTAAGACTGTCTCCCAAAAAAAAAAAAAGTGTCAGCCAAGTGTGTGGCTCACACCTGTAACCCCAGTGCTTTGGGAGACCAAGGTGGAAGCGTCACTTCAGCCCAGTTTGAGACCACCTGGGCAACACAGTGAGACCCCTACCTCTACAAAAAAATAAAGTATTAGCCAGGCATGGTGGTGCATACCTGTAATATTAGCTACTCAAGAGGCTGAGGCAGGATGATTGCTTGAGCCCAGGAGGTCAAGACTGCAGTGAGCTATTAATATTATCACACCACTGCACTCCAACCTAGGCAACAGGGCAAGACTCTCTTCAAAAAAAAAAAAAAAAAGAGGTGGTGGGTCAACTTGAGACTGCTATATATTAAAACAGACCAAAGACTAAGTATGAGAAATGTAAATACATTTAGCAAAGTAGATAAATTAAAATTTAAAAAGTAATAAAAGAGACTAAAGAGACATAACAATCAAAAGCATGAACCTAGATAGAATGACTGTGGTTCGAAAAAACAAAACAGAAAGACCACAGAAAACTTTTTTTGGAAGTTTTTTTGTTTGTTTGTTTGTTTGTTTGTTTGTTTGTTTTTCCAGAAATCGGGAGGAGCTGGGCACAGTGGTTCCTGCCTGTAATCCCAGCACTTTGGGAGGTCGAAGCAGGCAGATCCCTTAAGCCCAGGAGTTCGAGACCAGCCCGGGTAATAGGGCCAAATCCTGTCTCTACAAAAAAAAAAAAAAAAAATCAGCCAGGCATGGTGGCATATGCCTGTAATCCCAGCTACTCAGGAGGCGGAGGTGGGAGAATCACCTAAGCACAGGATGTCGAGGCTGCAGTGAGCCAGGATCGCACCACTGCATTCCAGCCTGGGCGACAGAGAGAGACCCTGCAGCAGAGGGGACTTGAACACAAGTCTTGAGCTCTGTATCAAATGTAGCCATCCCACTCTTCACTGAACCTCCTCCTTTCCTTCCAAATTGCAGGTCTCCTCAACTATAGAAGTGTAAGGTATTTCCCAGTGAGTTTCCTTCTTGAAGAATGACAGGTGGCAAAAAACATGAAATTCTGGACCATGTTTTTCTCCATATGGCAATGGTAGCTCCTAAGAATCAACTTTTCTCCATAATGTTGAACTATAGTAACAATAGTGCTAAAACACAACTTACCCATTTGGCCAAGAAATTAAACATTGTTTCCATGGAACATGAATAACAAGCTCCCAACAACTGACTTTAAAAAATCATTTTTAGAAATCAATCAGTTAGGCTTCCTGCATAACCATTTTCTTCCAATGCCTGTTATTCCAGGTTAGTAGCTTTTCAGTTAGAAAGACATTTAATAATAACCTAAATTCAAACTAGCTCCCACATTAACTTCAATCTAAATTACTATGCTGAAGGAGTTCATTTAGAATCTGCTCATCACTGTGAAATATCATGATCTCAGACTTAGTTCCCCTGCAATACTCATTTGTCACTTTTATAAAGTTGTTTATCTAGTTGTTTTATAAAGTTGTTTATCTAGTTGTCCTAAAGTCCCCTCTTTATCAACAAAAGTCTGCAATTCTATACCACAAAATTTTGTTATCAATAGAGAAAATGAGAAACAATGAAAAGAAATGTGTCTTGGTCCCCAAGAGGTTACAAAATGGAAGAAAAGCAAAAAAATCTTGAGAGTACTAGCCCTTATAATTAATGATATTGTCTACAGAATAATGTTAAGAAAATATTTAATGATCCAGATTTTGTTTTAAAAATCATGTTTGCCATAAACAAACTGAGGGCACACTCACAACAATACCAGTTACAAGTAATTATTAATGGGTTATAGGTGACTTTCAGTTTTTTCTTTACACCTTTTTACACATCACATTACACACTGACTATACTTCTTTTATAATCAATAAAACAGTAAAATTTCTTTAAAAGTACCTATGTAACTAGGCCAGGCACAATGGCTCACCCCTGTAATCCCAGCACTTTGGGAGGATAAGGTGGGTGGATCACTTAAGGTCAGGAGTTCGAGACCAGCCCAGCCAACATGGTGAAACCCTGTCTCTACTAAAAATACAAAAATTAGCCAGGTGTGGTGGTGGGTACCTATAGTCCCAGCTACTCGGGAGGCTGAGACAGGAGAATTACTTGAACCCGTGAGGCACAGGTTGCAGTGAGCCAAGATCACGCCACTGCACTACGGTCTGGGCAATAAAGCCAGACTCTGTCTCAAAAAAAGCACCTATGTAATAATGCACAGGGTTAAAGGCTAGGGGTGTAAGGTAGGGAAGGGAGTGAGCAGTTATGGAGAGGATAGAATCAAGCAATTAGTTAACTACACCCACTTCTAGGAAATGTCAGCCATTATAAGATTAATGCAAAATTAACTTGTAAGTTCCACCACTGCAGAGCTCCAATGTTGGCTTATAAGTAGGTTTAGAGTCAGTTAAAAAGATACGTAAAATGAACCAATTGCTACTCCCCTTGAAAAAGTATGATTCCCTAATTTCCCACCTTGTTTCAGAAGGCACTTAAGATGGCAATATTCCTTTAATTCATCCGTTATGCACTGAACTATGCACCCCCTCCTCTAAACAAAGATAAATTGAACTCCTAATCTTCAGTACTTCATAATGTAACCTTATTTAGAGATAGTCTTTACAAAGCTAATCAAGTTAAAATGAGGTCATGAAGGTGAGTCCTAATCCAGTATGACTGGCATCCTGCTATTATAAAAAGGGGAGATTTGGACACGGACACAGGGAAGACGTGAAGAGACACAGGGAAAAGAGGGCCATCTACGAGCCAAGGAATGCCTGAGGCTGCCGGAAGCAAGGAGAGAAGCCTGGGGCAGATCCTTCTCCAGCACCTTCAGAGAGAGCATGGTCCTGGCGAGACGCTGATTTTGGACTTCTGGGATCCAGAATTGTAAGATGACCAATTTCTGCTGTTTAAGCCATTCAATTTATGGTATCTGTTAGGAAAGACCCTAGGAAACGAATACACCATGGTATAAACTCCACGCAGCCTACACCCTCAGAGCCACTGCCTTTTTAAAGAGCTAGCACTGCACAATTTTACATGTAGAATAATACCTAATCTAAGCAAAACACAACTCAGGAAAGGAATGCATATCGCCATTTTATTTTAGTTTGTTCCCAATTTAGTTACAAATGTCTTCTATGAGAATGCTTGTAATATTTAACTATAGTAATATATTATCAGCTGAGACAAAACAATTCTGGATTAATCTAAAAATTCTAGCTAACAAAGTTGATACATTATAACTGAGGTGTCCAATTTTTAAAAAAATACTTAACTGAAAAACATAGGCATTTAGCATAAACTAGAATTTAAGAATATATGTCATGTAAAAAAGAAAAACAAAGTGTATGTCATAAACACAAAAACATCAACAAATAAGACACTTGATAATAAAAATGCTGAAAGTCAAAGACAAAAAGACACAGCAAGAAAAGAGGATGCATCACTTATAAAGGAAACTCCAGTTGAGACGAAAGGCTGACTTCTAAGCAGAAACCCTGGTAGCTATGAGTCAGTGGGATAATACATTCAAAGCGCTCAAAGAAAGGAAAAAAAAATTTTTAAAAACCGTCAACCAAGAATGCTAAATCTGCCAATGCTTCCATCTAAATGTGAAATAAAGACTTTCCCATAAGGGCATGGTGGTTCACAACTGTAATCCCAGCGCTTTGGGAGGCTGAGGACGGAGGGTCACTGGAGCCCAGTAGTTCAAGACCAACTTAGGCAACACAGGGGGACACCATCTCTACAAAAAATTTAAAAATTAGCCAGATGTGGTGGTGTGCACCTGTAGTCCCAAGCTGCTCAAGAGACTGAGGTGGGAGATCCACTTGGGCCCAAGAGGTTGAGGCTGCAGTGAGCTGTGATCGCACTACTGCACTCCAGACTGGGCAACAGAGCGAGACCTATCTCAAAAAAAAAAAAAAAAAAAAAAAAAGACTTTTCTAAAACAAAAACCTAACAGAAGTTGTTCCTATGCTAACAGACATACCTTACAAGAAATACTAAAGAAAGTTGTTCAGGCTAGAAGCAAGTGTTCTCAAACAGCCAAGTAAAGTCCACATGAAAAAACATACAAGAGTACCTGTAACAGCAACTGTTAATTATAAAGGACACTATAAATGTATATTTTTTCTTTCTTCTCTTAACTGATTTAAAAAGCAACTGTATAAAACTATATATATATTATAGGCCAGGCATGGTGACTCACGCCTATAATGCCAGCACTTTGGGAGGCCGAGGCGGGCAGATCACGAGGTCAGGAGTTCAAGACCAGCCTGACCAACATAGTGAAACCCCGTCTCTACTAAAAGTACAAAAACTAGCCAGGGGTGGTGGCAGGTGCCTGTAATCCCAGCTACTCAGGAGGCTGAGGCAGGAGAATTGCTTGAATCTGGGAGGCAGAGGTTGCAGTGAGCCCAGATCACATCACTGCACTCCAGCCAGGGTGACAGAGACTCAAAAAAAAAAAAAAAAAAAAAAATATATATATATATATATATATATATATCTCACAAATAATAATTAATCACAGCACAAAAGAGGTAGGTTGAAATGGGCTAACATAAAATAGCATGTCAACTGAATTAAAAAACCAGAATCACAGAATCATCTTAATATACACACACACACATACACAAAAATCAGGTGACAAAAATCCAACACCTTGTCATGATAAAAACACTCAACAGGACAGAAATAGAAAAGAATTCCTCTCTGAATACTATAAAAATTGTATTTACGGGCCAGATACAATGGCTCATGTCTGTAATCCCAATGCTTTGGGACACTGAGGGGCGGATTATTTGAGCTCAGGAGTTCAAGACCAGCCTGGGCAACATGGCGAGAACCCATCTCCACCAAAAATACAAAACATTAGCCGGGCGTGGTGGCACACGCCTGTAGTCCCACCTACTCAGGGGACTGAAATGGAAGAATCGCTTTCACCCAGAAGGCAGGGGTGTGGTAAGACAAGATCACAGCACTGCACTTCAGCCTGGGCAACAGAGCAATACCCTGTCTTAACAAAAGAAAAGGTTGATTTACGGAATTAATAAAATAAAAGAGGAAAAGAGCTCCTCAATCTGACAAAACGCATCTATAAAAAACTCACAGCTAATATCTTACTTAATAGAGAAAACACTGGATGCTTTTCCTCTAAGATTAGGAAAAAGACAAGAAAATTCCCTCTTGTTAACTTCTACTCAATACTGTACCATAGGTTCTAGCCAGCAGTTAGAAAAACAGGCATCCAAATTTGAAAGGAAGAAGTAAACCTATCTTTATTTGTATGTAACATGATTTTATATATAGAAAACCCTAAAGAATCCACTAAAAAATTACTACTAGAATAAATGAGTTCAGCAAGGTTGCAGGTTCTAAAATTAATACATAGCAATCAATTGTATTGATCTCATAAAACTATGGAGTAGAATAGTGGTTACTAGAGTAGAGGCTGCAGATGTGGGGGGTGGGAGGAGTAGCCAAGGGGTGGTTAATGAATACAAAATTACAGCTCGATAGGAGGAATAAGTTCTAGTGTTCTACAGCAACAGTCCCCAACCTTTTTGGCATCAGGAACCAGTTTTGTGGAAGACAATTTTTCCATGGGCTAGTGGGGGATGGTTTCAGGATGAAACTGTTCTCAGATCACCAGGCATTAGATTCTCATAAGGAATGTGCAACCTAGATCCCTCACATGCATGGTTCATAACAGGGTTCACACTCCTGAGAATCTAATGCCGCCTACTGAATTGACAGGAGGCGAAGCTCAGGCAGTAATGCTGCTCGCTGGACACTCACCTTCTGCTGTACAGCCCGGTTCCTAACAGGCCACAGATCAGGGGTTGGAGATCCCTGTTCTACAGCACTGCAGGGTGACTATAATTAACAACAATTTATTGTATATTTTCAAATAGATAGAGGAGCAGATTTTGAATATTCCCAACACAAAGAAATGATAAATGTTTGAAGTGATGGATATGCTAATTCCCCAATTTGATCATTACATGTTATATACCTGTATCAAAATATCACACTGTACCCCACAAATATGTACAATTATGTCAATTAAAAGTAATAAAGCAAAAAATTAATTGTATTTATATATGCTTGTCCTGAACAATCTGAAAATGAAAATAAGACAACTCCATTCACAGTAGCATTCAAAATGATTTAAATAAGTAGGAATCAATTTAACAAAAAAAGAGAATGACATATAAAAGAGAAAAACATTTCAGAGTTTCAAAACTCTGAAAACTACAAAATATTACTAAAAGAAATTAAAGGAAATCTAAACACAGAGAAAAACATACCATGTTCACAGACTGGAAGACTTTAACATTTAAAATGGCAATACTCCACAAACTGATCTACAGGCTCAATGAGATCTCCATCAGAATCCCAGCTAATTTTATGGAAACTGACAAGCTGATTCTAAATTCATATGGAGGTCAGACCCAGTGGCTCACCTGTGTAATGATCACTTGAGTCCAGGAGAACGAGACTGCAATGAGCTATAACTGCAATCATGACAGTGGTACTGGCAGACAGGCAAACATACAAATCAATGAATTAAAATTGAGGATCCAGAAACTCATACATCTCTGATCAACTGATTTTCAACAAGGGTGCCAACTCCAAACGACAGAGAAAGAATAGTCTTTTTAACAACTGGCGCTGGGACAAATGGATAGTCACGTGCAAAAGAATGAAGTTATCTTTACCTCAAACCATGTACAAAAAACTAACTCCAAACAGATCAAAGAAGTATATAAAAGAGCAACACCCAGAAAACTCTTAAACACTGGATTTGGCAAAGGACTGACATGGGATTTGGCAAAGGATTATAAAATATGACACCAAAAGCATGAACAACAAAAGAAAAAAAATCAGGCCAGACGGTGCGGCTCACACCTGTAATCCCAGCACTTTGGGAGGCCGAGGTGGGCAGATCACTTGAGGCCAAGAGTTCAAGACCAGCCTGGACAACTAGGCAAAACCCCACCTCTCCTAAAAATACAAAAAATTTAGCTAGGCATGGTAGCGCGCAACTGTAATCCCAGCTACTCGGGAGTCTGAGGCACAAGAATCATTTGAACACAGGAGGTAGAGGTTGCCGTGAGCCAAGATCCAGCAACAAAGCAAGACTCTGTCTCCAAAAAAAAAAGGAAAAGAGAAAAAAAATTAGATAAATTAGACTTCATCAAAATCAAAATTAAATTTTGTGCTTCAAATGGCACCATCAAGAAAATGAATAGACAACCCATAGAATGGGAGGAAATATTAGCGAATAACGTAACTAACAAGAAACTTGTATCCAGAATACACAAAGAACTCTTACAACAGGGCCAGGCAGGGTGGCTAATGCCTGTAATCCCAGTGCTTGCGGACGACTAGGCAAGAGGATCCCGAGGGCCAGAAGTTCAAGACCAGCCTGAGCAAAACACAGCAAGAATCCATCTCTACAAAAAGTAAAAAATTAGCCAGGCATAGAGGCATGCACCTGTACTCCTAGCTACTCCAGAGGCAGAGGTGGGAGGATGACTTGAGACCAGGAGTTGCAAGGGATGATCATGTCACTACACTCCAGCCTGAGTAACACAGCAAGATCCTGTCTTGAAAAAACAAAAACAAAACAACAACAAAAAACTCACAACAATTAAAAGACAACTCAAAGAACAGCCAAAGAATGCGAATAGATATTTTTCCATAGAAGATACACAAATGGCCAGTAAGTATATAAAGAGGTGCTTAACATCATTACTCATCAGAGAAATGCAAATCAAAACCACAATGAAATGAGATACCACCTCACACCCAAAATGGAATGGCTACAATCAGAAAGTCAGATAACAAGTACCAATGGGGATGCAGAGAAATGGGAACAGCCATACACTGTTGGCAGGAACATAAAATGGTCCATCTCTGGAAAACAGTCTGGTAGATCCTCAAAAGATTAAACCACAATTCCACTCCAAAGTACAGACACATGAGAAAACAAATGTCCATAAAAAGCTTGCACCCCCAATGTTTACAATAGTATTATTCATAATAGCCATAAGGTGGAAATGGCCCAAATGTCCATCAACGAACAAATAAACAAAATGTAGTATATCCACACAATGGAACAGTATTTGTCCATTAAAAGCAATGCAGTACTGATACATGTTACAACATAAATGAACCTTGAAAACATGCAAAGTAAAAGCAGCCAGTCCCAAAGACCATATACTCTAAGATTCCACATACCAAAGTCCAAAGCAGATAATTATATAAACACATAAAGTAAATCAGTGGTTGCCTAGGGCTGGAAGCGGGAGGGAAAGGAAAGAAGGAGGAGAAAAATAATAGCTAAAGGGTATAAAGTATCTTTCAAGGTGATTAAAACTCACTGTGGTGATAAATGCAAAACTCTATCAATATACTAAAAGCCACTAAATTGTACACTTTAAATGAGTGAATTGTATGGTATGTGAATTATATCTCAATAAAGCTGTTTTAAGAAAAAAGAATATGTGCCGGACGTGGTGGCTCACGCTTGTAATCCCAGCACTTTGGGAGGCAGAGGCGGGCGGATCACGAGGTCAGGAGATAGAGACCATCCTGGTTAACATGGTGAAATCCCGTCTCTACTAAAAATACAAAAAATTAGCCAGGCGTGGTGGCGGGCGCCCGTAGTCCCAGCTACTCGGGAGGCTGAGGCAGGGCTGAGGCAGGACAATGGTGTGAACCCGGGAGGTGGAGCTTGCAGTGAGTGGATATCACACCACTGCACTCCAGCCTGGGTGACAGAGCAAGACTCCGTCTAAAAAAAAATAAAATAAAATAAAAAATAAAAGAAAATAGAATATGTATGTCAACTTGGAGTCTTTTTTGATTAATTGTTTATATTCAACATTTAAAGCTTAGTGTCCTGGCTGGGCATGGTGGCTCACACCTGTAATCCCAGTACTCTGAGAGGCTAAGGCAGGCTGATCACCTGAGGTCAGGAGTTCGAGACTAGCCTGGCCAACATGGCAAAACCCTGTCTCTACTAAAAAATACAAAAATTAGCCAGGCGTGGTGTCAGGCGCCTGTAATCCCAGCTACTTGGGAGGCTGAGGCAGGAGAGTCACTTGAACCCAGGAGGCAGAGGATGCAGTGAGCCAAGATTGTGCCACTGCACTCCAGCCTGGGCAACAGAGTGAGACTCCATCTCAGAAAAAATAAGTAAATAAATAAAGCTTAGTGTCCAAAACTCAAATTCACTTTTAAAGTCTTCAATATAAATTTTGTTTTTTAGATAAAACATACATACATATGCATACAAAAACATATAAAGTAATGAAATAGAAATATTTTCTAGTTTCAAATAGGTTCTATAAAATCTAGTAACAATAAACTCCAAAAATGGGAATGACGAGTGGATATGTCACTTCCATAACAATAAAAAGCTGTGCTATCATCCATTAATCGATACATTAGAGTTACAGATCCTGTTAGTACTTGAGAATGAAATGTTCAACCTTTCCCCTTCCACAAGTCACCCTCATGGAGCTCACACACCCACTTTTCTGATACTGTTCTGTTGGATGTGAATTTAAGTCTCATTTCCCCAAAAAGACGTATCTTCCTTAAAAGTAAGAACCACTCATACCTAACAGTTCACCTAGCATAGCCCATACACCAATATTTACTGGGTATTCTTTCCTATCTTCCTAATCATGTCTCTTTTCTTAGCCTCTCTTGCTCTGTTGGTTTTCTTCAGATTTACAAGCAAAATGAGAAAAATGAAGTCTCTAGAAGTCCAGGTTCTATGTTTCATCCTATTTCTCGTAAGTTTACTGAGGTATCAAATCTAATTATGGCAGTCGTTTAATAACTGCAAAACAAAAATATTTTGAGATCTGGCAATCCTCAAATTAGAGCTTCTTCTGATACTATCTTTAACCATTAAAAATCTATTTCACATCCCACAGTAATATCCGCATCTTTTCACTTTGCCTAAGAAAATGTGAGAGTTGCCCTTTTCTGCCCTTTCTTCCTTAGGAAGCACACAGCCTGAGAGGCCTTCTCTCTAAACCTCCAAGATTATCTTTTAATGAAGCTAAACCATTATTTAAATTACTATGCTGTAAATATAAAAGGTTCTGATGTAATCTTCACATCCTAAAATATATTTTACATATGCTCTGTTGAGCAAGGGCATATAGCATAGGTTTTATTCATTTCTTCCATTTTTGTAACCTCTCATGCTACCAAGCCTATATTTACTTACTTATCAAAAGTTGTAAAAGTATTGGTAGCTAATTTTCCCGAATGTTCCACTGCATCTTTACTTTTCTCCTGCTGAGACTGGTAGTGTGCTAACAGTACCTGAAGTAAAAATTCTCCTTCTGTTACTTCGAAAACTAGAACAGATAACCACGTCTTAATGTTCACTTAGTACAAAAGGTGTATGTTTACAAATCCACTCAACTTCTTTCCAATATTTCACCACAACCCAAAATTCATTAAAGGCATATCAGGAATTGATTTTCACCTCTAATACATTTTTTAAAGTTAAAAAAAATGTGCACGCATTGTGGTAGTAGAAAAATAACTGCCTCCCTCAAAATGTCCACATCCTAATTCCCAGAACCTGTGAATTCAAGTTGCAGAAGGAATTAAGGTTGCTAAAATCAAACGACCTTGAGAGATTATCCCAGATTACCCAGGTGAGCCCTATGTAATCACAAGGGTCTGGTAAGTGAAAGAGGGAAGCAGGACACTGGACACTCCCTGTCTGAGGGAGGTAATGAAAGAAAGACTGGCCAGTCATGGCTGGCTCTGAAGATGCTGCAGGCGCCAGGAGCCAAAAGGCAAGGGCAGCCTCCAGGTGGCAAAGGCAAAGAAACAGTCCCTCCCTGCAGCTCCAGGAAAGAACACAGCCCAGCCAGACCGACATAAACCTCTGACCTCCACAACTATTTTTTTTTTTTTTTTCTGAGATGGAGTCTCGCTCTGTCGCCCAGACTGGAGTGCAGTGGCGCGATCTCGGCTCATTGCAACCTCCGCCTCCCAGGTTCAAGCAATTCTCCTGCCTCAGCCTCCCGAGTAGCTGGGACTACAGGCGCATGCCACCATGCCCGGCTAATTTTTTGTATTTTTAGTAGAGACAGGGTTTCACCATGTTGGCCAAGATGGTCTCGATCTCCTGACCTCATGATCCGCCCACCTTGGCCTCCCAAGGTGCTGGGATTACAGGCGTGAGCCACTGCACCCAGCGACCTCCACAACTTTAGAATCATAAATTTGTGTGATTTTAAGCTGCTAAACTTGTGGTAATATGTTACAGCCCCATTGGAAACTAATGCACCACAAATTGGTCCATTTTAAACATTACAAATAGAAATACAAATAGAAATAAATGCACTCTAATATCCCTAAAATCTGAAAATTAAAGTAACTGTATCTGGTTAGTTCATCTAATTTGCAGAATCCTGTGCTTAAGAATTTGAAGTTGCTTTTTTTTAAAGCACAGGAGTAGTAAATATATAACCCTGAGGTGGAACATATTAAAAAATGGAAAATAAAAGAAAAACTACTTTGTCAAGTTTTAGTGTATAATCAGTTAAATCTTATTAATTATAGTTCAGATGCAAAAATCTGTTAGAACTTCATGTGCTCATTTGCTTGTAATATCACAAAATTAAGTCTAGGTGTGGAAAAGGTTCACCTTAATTTGTAAACTTTAGCCTGCCTAAATGCATGACTTTGGGAATACAACTATGAAAATATTCTGAAAATGTAAAAAGTTTATTTCTATGTAGCTTCAAATATAACATAGAACAGATGTACATTCTCTTTCAATGTTTTTAAAAATATTTCTTAAAAAAACCTATAGAAGCAGTTAAAACTGTATTCTGAAGCCCTAATGAAACACTGGATCTAGGCAATGATTATCAACAGTTGCTAAAAACCATGAGGTAAAAAGCTGCCAGCAGCTCCGTAACAGAAGAGTCATTCTGACAATGCCAGCCTCATCATTATAAAGAGACACGACAGTCCACTGCAAACCGGAAGTACACATCACCTAAGTTTTTCCACCACCACTTGTACCTCAACTCCTGCAAGGAAAAAAAAAAAAAAATCAAGGAATCCGGTTCAGGCCTCTTAATCTACCAGATTACAGAAAACACAAAGGATGGAAAAACATGTTAAACATCACAAAGGGGATGCAATCGGCAAAGTGCAGAAAATGAAAAAAGCTATGGGACAATCTGATTTCCTCAAAAGATAAACTGTAATAAAAAAGAAACAGGGATCCACATTTAAGAGATACAGTGACGAAACGCAACGAACATTATGGATCCAACTATAACCATTTGAGACAATCAGGTAATTTCAACAATGATTGGATATTTATGAGTATTAAGAAAGAGGCTGGGGGGCAGTGGCTCACGCCTATAATCCCAGCACTTTGGGAAGCCAAGACAGGCGGATCACCTGAAGTCAGAAGTTTGAGACCAGCCTGGCCAACATGGTGAAATCCCATCTCTACTAAAAAAAAAAAACCACAAAAATTAGCCGGGCATGGTGGCAGGCACCTGTAATCCCAGCTACTCAGGAGGCTAAGGCAGGAAGAATTGCTTGAACCTGGGAGGTGGAGATCACACCACTGCACTCCAGCCTGGGTGACAGAGCAAGATTCCGTCTCAGAAAACAAAAGAGTGAGAGAAAAAATGATTTTGTGGTTGTCTTTAGGGGGAAGAAGCATCTACACCTACATTAGTAACAGCATGATCCGGCGGCAAAAGCACTAGACTAAATATGGAGAGGTCTCAGGCAGAATCCTAAAATCAAATCACTGGAGTCTGAAATAATCTATTTGTTAATTTCCTTACCTGTAAAACAGACTACTCCTCCCTATGGGTCCATCTCATAGATTTCACAGTTTTTGTTTGGAAAAAATGAACTAATAATAACAAAGTAATCTGAAATGTAAATACTGACATTGGTGAGGTTTCTTCACAGCAGGTATGTTACAAAAATATATTCTGCGTAATAGTTATTTTCACTAATGTGGTAATCATGTTTTGTTGGTTTTTTATTTTCAATAAATTTTCTAGAAAACCACTTCTGATCCCTTTTTGCTTGATAAGTTTTATATACATTAAGCTAAAAAACAGAATGCTGTAGTTGAAATGGACCTAAGATCACACAGAGGTGTATATAATCCCGTCATTATATAGGTGTACATAATTCCCCGTCATTACTTTGGGAAAAAGAGAAGTGGATGTTCTAGGTATGATCTCTCCCACTTTCCTTTACCCGCTGTATCAGAAGTATTTTTCATTAGCTCATTTTTAGCAAAAATGAGTTCTGTAAGCTACAAATGTGATTTTTAACAACATATACATGCCTTTTTTAAAAAAAAACTACCAAAAGTTTATAGAAGATTTTTCCCTAAACCAATATAAACCCAATCAATTTAACAAGTTTGAGGACAAAATTACTGAAACATTAAATCATGTAAGTAATTTTAATCACTTAACCTTATTTCTCTTTCTTGTTATTTTAATTCACTTCTCACTTCTTCGCCAGGCCCTTTGTTCTCTTCATTTTTCTCCAAGTTACCTTTCAAATTCCACCAAGCTTCCCTCCCCACCACTCCCAAAAGCCTTCCTTCTCCATCTGATGCAGGCCTTACTCCAAATACCAGTCTGTCTTCCCTGTACACATCAAAATACAGCTTATCAAGTTTGTATCAGTTTACATTATTATACATAAAGCTGGTCTCCCCAACTAGACTGCAAGCCCTTTGGAACTTAAACAGCTTTGCATCTCTAGTGTCTAGCACATAGCCCAACTTAATGAATATTCCTTGACATTGATTGCAATGGACCTGATTGCGCCATTAGTTTTACTGGGTGAACTGTGTTCCCTAATAAAGGTACGTTTAAGTCTTAAGCCCCAATATCTCAGAATATGACCTTATTTTGAAATAGGGTCTTTACAGAAGTAATCAAGTTACAATGAAGTCATTAGGGTGGACCCTAATCCGGTGTGACTGATGTCTGTGTAGAAAGGGAAAATTCGGACACAGGCATAGAAGGAAGACAAGGTGGAGACAGAGACACAGGGAGAATGAATGCCATGTGAAAAGATTGGAATGATGCATCCACTGCCAGTAAACCACCAGTAGCTAGGATAGAAAATGGAAGAGAGTCTCCTCGCAGCCCTCAGAAAGAACCAACCCTGTCGACATCCTGATTGTGGACTTCTAGCCTACAGAATTGTAAGACGATACATTTCTGTTACAGGCGTGCATCACTTAATGACAGGGATACATTCTGAGAAATTGACTGTTAGGCAATTTCATCATGGTGCGTACGTCATAGAGTGTACTCACACAAACCTAGATGGTACAGCCCACTACACACTTAGGCTATGTGGTCTAGCCTCTTGCTCCTAGGCCACAAACCTGTACAGCATATGACTGTACTGGATCCTGTAGGTAACTGTAACACAATGGTAAGTATTCGTGTCTCTAAACACATCTAAACATAGAAAACGTACAGTAACAATACAGTATTATAATCCACACACACAGTTTCTGGTACTTTGTTATGGCAGCCCTAGGAAACTAATAAAATTATTGTTTAATAAAATGAAAATGTGCAAACAGTATTACATAACCAAACCTTTCAATGTGATAGACATTGAAGATCATGGAAAATTAAAATGCACACAAGAGTTTTGACATGGAATGAAACATGATGACAACCAAAAATATACACTGTTAAGTGAAAAAGCAAAATAAACCTGCAGTTTGAAATTTTGGGGGGGAGTGGGGGTGACACGCACACAATACCTCATGTTTATATATGCACAGGTAATGTCTGGCAATAAACACACACACATATATCCCAACTCTTTCTAGCAATTAGTTCTTGGGAAAGGGTGGCCCCTCCTCCTTGTAAGAAATGAATTTTTTAAACTCACACAATTTTGCACTTTTAAAAATAGTAAGTGGTTTGGTTTTTCTTAAACTTCTAAAATTGCAAAATTAAAAGAAACTACCATTTCTAAGGTAATCAGATACCACATTTTTCTTTAAGCGTACCTACAGTTAAACCTGAATAATTTAATTCTTTTAAAATCCTCACTCTGGTAGTTCAAAAAACAATGTATCAATTACTAAATTACTAGGGCATTATCTACCACCCCGTTTCTAAAAGTTACCATGACATTATATTTCAAAGTCCAGATTAAACACAGGCTGTTCCCAAAAATGTCAGGAAGAAAATAAGATTTTTCAAACACCATTCCATTTGCATCAGGCATATAATTCTGGTGTTTTACAAGTGTTCTATCATTAAATTTCATTTCTCAACTAGGCCACACCTATTCAATCCAGCCTTCTCTATCAATATCCAGTAACATTTGCAGAGGGCCCTGTTAACTTGGATGTCAACCAAAAATGTACCCAAATATCCTAACTCTCTTTAACAATCTGTTCTAGACTTATCATCTATACATTTACCTAAACTCAAACTTTCCTACACCTTTGTTTTTTATCATTGTGAGATCTGAATCCGTGAAATGCCTAGCAATAGCATCACCAAGTAGCCACTCAATAAATGTCAGACTCCTATATAAGTTCCTTGGGAAAGCTAAAATTACAGAAGTCACATTCAACTTTACAAGTCGGGGAAGATGAATGACCTAAGTCATCATTAACATAAAATGGCAAGAACATCACAGTAGGCTATTAGCACTGAAATGGTATAATAACTACAACCCAGTTTCAGAGATGAAAAGGAAAGATAGTAGACTATTAAAGCAACTAACATCTGGGATGAAAATGTGTAACAGAAGAGAAGCTTTAAGGACACAAGGAAGTAAAAACCTGAAAGAGCGGAATTGCGGAACACTTGGCAGGAGCAGTAACCTGAGCAAAGGCAACTGTGCAGTCTTTAAGGAACGAAAATACCATCTTAAATACATACCATGTGTCAATTATACCTCAATAAAGCTGGAAAAAATAAAGAAAGAAACTAAACAGAGAATAAAAAAAGGTGACAGATTTCACTTGTATCTTTTTAGTTAAAAAGGGCAACATAATGTCTCCAACTAAGACAATGATACAAATATCCAAGCATTTTTATCTGGCTAAGGCTTGATGTGTATAGTGAGAAAACAACCAGAAGTAAAAGTTGCTTCAAGTTTTTCATTTGCCAAGTTAAGTGAAGTCCTCTGCTTTAACCAGTCACATGACAATGGCAGGTCCTTGTTCAGCAGGGTCTCCTGTGGAGGAGATATAAGCCTCCTCAAATTGAAAAAAAAAAAATGCACTAAAAACAAATGAAACTAACCAGTAAACTTAAAAAAAGTGAACTGTCTTTAAAAAAAAATATGCAACAGACAACGAAAAGATTCTAATTTGCCTAGCAGAACCAAAAGCACAATATTTTTGGTTTTGTTTTTGGTCCATTATATCTAGTTTTTGAGCCTCTGATGTTTCAAATTTGTTCCAAATTTTGTCCACCTTTACATAAAAACCCTGAGCACATCAGTCTGAAGAAATTATCAGCTTTAAACCTCTAGGTCCATCAAATAACAGTGAAACCACTTGATTCCTATTCCTCACCTGTTCTTAAAAGAACCAAAGCATCATGTTTCTGCTTTTTTTTTTTTTTTCCCCCTTCAACCTTAAGTTACAGGGTACATGTGCAGGATGTGCAGGTTTGTGACACAGGTAAACGTGTGTCATGGTGGTTTGCTGCACAGCTCAACCCATCTCCCCAGTTTAAGCCCAGCATCCGTCAGCTCTTCTTCCTGATGCTCTCCCTCCCGCCATCCTCCCCACAGGCCCCAGTGTGTGGTGTTCCCCTCCACAAAGCAAGGCCATTAAGTCTGAAACCTTCTAAACATTATATCCCATTTTGTGGAAAAGAGAATCCCCCTGCTCTATTAAGATATACCTCATAACGTAAACTTCAAAGTCTCAGCTACTACCCCCAAGGTACCACCTTAATCATCCTGCATATGAGTCTCTTCATTAAGCAAATTAAACAAACAGGGAAACTTTGCAACATCAGCAAAGAAAAACTGTTAAACAATATGCCAGAGAAACAGCAGAAATAATTTCTTCAAAGATATAATGGCTAGATTTTTGGACTAAGATAATCACATACAAAGCAGAATAAATGTTCATCTACAGAATCTCAAATTATAAATGTATTTTCCATTCCAAAGAACAAGAGCCTTGTATTTTATTGTCTCCTTACCCCTACAACTTAAGTACTTTATGGCTTATTTTACTTGTGCCCAGATGGGCTCTTTGTAATTTTGAAAGTCTCTTTTCAGGGATCCCTGAAAAACCCAGGTAGACCAATACTGTAGAAATAAAGGCAATTCACTCACTATAATTTTATACCTTTAAAAAAAATGTTACTAGTAGGGAATTAGAGTGTTTACTGACATCAGAAGTTAACTACAGGCCAGGTGCAGTGGTTCACGCCTGTAATTGCAGCATTTTGGGAGGCCAGCTACATCACTTGAGTTTGAGACCAGCCTGGGCAACATGGTGAAACCCTGTCTCTACAAAAAAATTAATTAAAAAGAAAAAATAGCTGGGCATGGTACTGTGTGCCTGTAGTCCCAGATACTTGGGAGGCTCAGGCAGGATAGCTTGAGCCCAGGGGGCAGAGGTTTCAATGAGGCGAGACTGCACCACTGCACTCCAGCCTGGGCAACAGAGCAAGGCTCTGTCTCAAAAAAAAAAAAAAAAAGACAGCCACTCATGAACGGTACATTCTTAACATAGTAAAGACTTTAAGGGTAATCTAAAACTTTGCTTCATGTATCATTAAAATACTCATTTTCAAACTTTGAAATGACTACACTTTGTCAAAGGTAACTTGTGAGCTCCGTTACAACTCCTACAGTCCACAGTATCTTAATGTGCTTTCCATCCTTTCCTTAAGAGGGCATGGAGTCTTACCAACAATGACCATGTAAGGGTGATGTTAATATGTATTTATAGTACAAAGAACGTTCACATGTGTCATCTCATCTGCTCTAATGGGGAAATTATTATTCCATTTCATAACTGAAACCAGTTAAACGGCCTACCCAAGTGAAAATAATTAGTGAGGACTCAAAGTCACACACACAGAGACACGCAGCTGAAAAGTCAGGAATAAAAATTACCCAATTTCTTGTTTGAAAAGGAGTAATTTTGTCTCAACGATCAAACCTGCAACACATTGCCCTGTAGATGTCATAACGAGTTTGCATGTCTAGAAATCTGGACCCCATCCCTAGCTGCTGCAGGGTTGACTTTAAGCTTCCTCTTCCATTTTGTGAAAATGGGGCTAATACTACCTAACCTTTCCTAATTCTGAATGGATCTTCAAGATGACAGATACAGAAAGACTAACAACAACAACAAAATAAAATTAAAGCTTTTGAAATATCTCAAAAAAAATCTATTGTTAATTTTCTTAGGTGTGACAATACTATAGTGTTAAAGAGATTGCCCTTTCATTTTGGGTAGGTTTCTTATTGAGCAATATTTTGTTTTTTATCTATTCTGATAGTTCCTTTAATACAATGAAGGTAAGTTTGATCCATTTGGATTATTATGATTAATGAACTAGAGGAGCTTATTTCTTCCACCTGTGTTTTCTATCATTCTTTTTCATTTTGTTTTTCCTATTTTCCTTCCCTCAGAGTTTGAATGGTAACGTTTAAATGTCTGCTGCTATGGAAGCAAGAAAATTCACTCCCTGTGTGGGTGTGTATTTATCCTTAATTTTTTAACATGTATACACAATCCAAAATTTTCCAATAGTGGTTGTTTAGTTGGCTCTTAAACAAGGAGGCCCTTAACAAGTTTTAACAACCCGCTGAATTGTCCTTGTACCCCACCCATCTTGTGTTATTGTCATTTTATCTTCTTTAAAAAAATACAAGCAAATTTTGAAAAATCCATGTAATTCAATTTACCAGCATATTTTTACCAACTCCATTGTTTCTTATATCCTCATGACTGTCCTCTGGACTTACATTTCCTCAGGCTAAACACACACTTTAATAATCATTTTAATGTGAATCAATACTTGGTAAACTCTTGGTACTTCTTTAAATATGCCCCCTTCCTACTCTCCAGCCTTATTGTTCACAAGACCCACTTTCACGCCAAACCACCTACAGAGCCTAAGAGTAACACATTATCTATTTACATCTGGTATCCCATCCCTCCATGTCCACATAATAAAGGCCATTCATTTGCAAAGTTCAACTCTAAGAAGCTTTTTCCTGAAGCCCTCTTCTCTCTCCCAAAACCACCTTCTCTTTCACATATAATTACCATTACTTATACCAATAAGAAAAACATCTCTGCATGCATTTGTTTTATACGTCCATCCTCTTCTACAATACTGTAAGTAGAGCTGGTTTTCAATCTTGTTCTCATCAGGACACACAGAGAAAATAGTATATGTAGAGCCCACAAGAATACAGACATAGCCAGGTGCAGTGGCTCACACCTGCAATCCCAGCACCTTGGGAGGCCAAGGCAGGAGGATGGTTTAAATGTAGGAGACAGCCTGAGCAATAGAGCAAGACCTGTCTTAAAAAAAAAAAAAGAAAGAAAGAAAGAAAAAAAAGAAGCTACAGGTAAGACAGGTATGTCTGCTCTCACCAGTAAGGGACTGGCTAAGGGTCTCCTATCAACCCAGATACCTCCAGGCTTCCCAGGGGTCAAGAGGATTACTTCCTCAGCACAACTATAACCCACTCAAGACACAATGAATGGGAAGTTCCATTAAGACCAGAGTTTATCACAGTCATCTTCATGTTCTCAGAACCCACATGCAGCATGATATAATGTAGGTCTCCATGAATCCTTCCTCAAAGTACTTAAGAAAAAGCACTCTTTACCCCCACAAAAAGGAAAAAAAAAATCACTAGCATCAGATAGAGGCTTAGTAGGTCACTAAAATAAAAAGCACTAAAATAAAATCAAAGGCAACAGTACTCTAACTCCACTGAAAGATATTATGATTTAAACCACCCTTTACAAGTAGAGAATGTGTGCATGGTTCCTCTACCCATGAAGCATTTCAGTTAAGAACATCTGTCCATTATCACTGAAATAAACATCTACTTCTTGTTTTCAGTTGGAAATAAATTTTTATTGGTACGTAGCTTTGGACATGTGGCTCACTACAGATAAATAAAGCAAGCTTACACATCTCTTCTTTAGACATAACACTGTTTAGAAGAAGCTAATGGTCCTTCTGAAAGAGAAGCAGCAGCAAAGCATAAGCCAAGGAACAGAGAGAGCTACAGCACCTCACACAGTGGCGCTCTACATTAAATTTCTTATACTTTACACTATCACAAAAGTCTTCTTGAGTTTTGCTGTGAGAAAGCAAAGACTTATTGGTTTTTCTTCCTAAATAAATGTATATAAACTGCCACTCTAACCTCCTAAAGCAAATTCTGCACATAAGATAGCAAATGGTCGAATGTTATACGTAAGTATTTTCAACAATACTGGGACTCCAATTGAGAGTTTTCAGTTCAGCAAGCATAACTCTTCATAATACAACTCTTCACTTACTACTTTCTCCCAACACCTTTAAAGTATGGTGTAGACATGTAAATACCCTCTTCTAGACTAGGAGATTGGGACTGTAGGTTTTAGACAAGATACCTAAGAGCAAGGTGGGGTAAGTTCAACGTAAGCCAACAAGAGATGTTATTCCCTTGTTATGCTTCCTAAAGGATAGAGCATAGGGAAATTAAATATAATAATATGGCCTCAGTAAACAGAAAAATCTGAAAGGAAATAAGTCCTGAAGCTAATTTGAATGCACACACCTTGTTCTAGTAATGACAAAAAGCTGGTGTACTTTTTTTTGTTTTTAGTATAAAATAAGGTAAGATAGATTTTTCTTCTAAACGTATTAGATTGGTGCAAAAGTAATTGTGGTTTTTGCCATTCTCAACTTATCCAAACTTGTAAAATATGTTTGACAATGTCACAAATTAGATCAGTTATTTTTGTTCCCAAAGAAATAAATTATTCTATAAACTATTCAAAATAGAGAAAGAAGACAATCTACACTCTCAGCTTTCATATTATGAATTAATCCACTTAATTTCAAACTAAATTAGTGCTTTCTCAGGGGTACATACTACTAATAAACTAACGTTTCTTATAATGAAAAGGAACTGACAATTGTATTTCACAAAACAAATTTCCATTTTGGTTAGTACATGTTGAGCTAACAGATTAATTAGTAGTGCCAATGAATACTTTTTACCACAGGGAGGGGAGCAAATCATGTTAAAGGGTAGTAACAGCCAACATGACACAGTGATTACCATGGGCCAGGTACTAGTCAACAACCCTATGAACTAGATGTTATTTTACTCTCACTTTACAGGTACAGAGAAGTAACTTGTCCAAGGTCATACTAATAACTAAAGAAATAAACATGGAACCTCAAAAAAATTCAAATCCCTTAATGGTACTGGCAAAGAAAAAAGTGTCAAAAATTAGCAAATAGCTTTGTGAATTATTAGCCTGTTGGTGACTAAAATGGTGGTATCAGTAACCTCCAGTTTTAAAGAAAGAAAAATATATTTAGACTGTAAAAACTAGGAAACTAAGTGAAATTCATGCTTAACTATATCTGATTCTATGCTTTTTATATTATCTAAAACATAATTAGAACTCCCAAGATGTTCTAGAAATGGGCTACAGAGCAAAAAAAAAATAGTAATTTTTTTTAAAAAAGAGCTCCTAAAATGATGAAAATGATACCAATAATCATTTATAAACTATTAAAGGCTCAGAATTTTAGATCTAGAAGGAGACAAGCATATAAGGAATTTCTATTAAAGAGTGTCTAGTCCAATCCCTTTATGTCACAGATGAGAAAAATTAACTTGAAGTTTTAAGAAACTTTCCCATATATACACATCTAAATGTCAAAATCTGGACTAGAATTTACCTTCTGGTCCAACTGCTCTTTTCATTATACCATGCTGTCAAATACATAATAAAATAACCATATTAAGTTTCTGGAATAGGGCTGCTAAAAGAGAAACCAAAACAAAATTAGATTATTTAAATCTAAAAAGGTTTCTGGAAAGGAATTATACAAAGTATACAAATGCTTAAAAGATACTTCCTGAGACAATAAAAGTTTCAGAAGAGCTAGAATAAATATGAGTTTAAAGGCAGGAAGAAAGGAATTTGGTAAATGACAAAAAGGAGGTGGACTCAATTTGGGGGGACTTGGTCAAAAGTCTAGAATCAAATAAGGCAACCAGAAATGTGACATCATCTCGCTGCAACTGGCCAATGTGGATTGTGGTAGGGCAGATAATTAACCTACTTGGAGACCTATTAGCCACTTATTAGCAAAAGGTGGAAGGAGAAAGTCACCAGAAGGTAAGCAAAGCCATATGATATAAAATAAGACCATAATATTTATACACATGCCACATAATTGAATATGGTATTTAAAACTAGAGTTTTCAAGCATATTAAAAATTTCAGATCATAACAAATCTTATCTTTGTGATAACTAAGTGCCTAAGATTAGAATAAACCACATCTTATAAAATTCCATTTCTGCTAACTACATCACTTTACCCTCTAATAATCATTAAACATATAACCTGTCAACGCCCTAGTACTCTACCACTGTGCTTGATTGGGCTAATCTCACCACCTCATCATTTTACAACATTAAACTCATGTTTATCCTAAAATTGGGCAAATTTTAGGATGAGCATGAATGATGATAATGATAACATGATAATCATTCATGGGAAAACGGTGTAAAATTACATCCAGGGAATACAACTCACGTTTTTTAAAAAGTTAAAGAAAATATGCTCTGGCCAGCCTGACCAACGTGGAGAAACCCCATCCCTACTAAAAATACAAAAATTAGCTGGGAGTGGTGGCACATGCCTGTAATGCCAGCTACTCGGGAGGCTGAGGCAGGAGAATCGCTTGAACCTGGGAGGCGGAGGTTGCGGTGAGCCGGGATTGCACCATTGCACTCCAGCCTGGGCAACAAGAGTGAAACTGTCTCAAAAAAAAAAAAATAAATAAATAAATAAATAAAATATTCTCTGGAAGGTAAAAATTGACCTTCCTTTTGCTTTCTTGGAGTTTTTATATTTTCCAGATTTTCTATGAGAATGTATCATTTTTAATGTCCAAAATGTATTTTAGACAAATTCAAAAGATGAGTGGGCTTAAATAAAACTTCTATTAATACTTCTTCTAAATGTTCTCTTTCCACCAAGCTCAAACATTCCTTTGACCAAACATTTATGTAATAGAAGATTCCTTATTTTTGAGGTTTTCTTTTTTTTTTAAAGGCTTAAGAAGCTTAAGTTTTGTTCCCTTCTTAAATTAACACAGCAAAATTAGATAAGTAAAACAATGGCAACTCACATTTGAATGTTCCTATCATAGAAGCACTATTTTACTAATAAAATATTAATTTACAAATAAGAAATATTTTATTAATAAAAGAACTACATCCACCCTATTTCTTGAGAAGGAAACAGAAATTTCATTATTTAATATAATATTCTTGTTATATGAAGAGGAGACTTTCACACACACACACATTCCCAACAACGCATGGGCTTTGAGGCTTGCCCCAGCTTTCCTTTTTTTCAGTAGTAAGGATAAATTGCACTGACCACACATACCCTTACCTGGATCCCAGTGAGACTCGAGCAGTAAGAAAAGGCAAACATTTTCCATGTATGTCCTTTCTAATTTATGTTTTTAAAAATCGTGTTATTAAAACAGAGCAAACAAAAAAGAAAAGACAGCCAGCTTCACCTGTGCCTTTCTTCAGCAAGTAAAGTTTACCATGCTCAGGGTGCTGTGCTAGGCACAGGCTTTCTCAGAAGTAAAGCCCGTCAGACTCTCCTGGCACCTACCTTTACCAGCTTTGGCCTTATTACCACCATGTTCTAATGGATCTAATCTCATGCCCTTGTAACCGAGGGTGGGCAAGCAGCCAGGCCAGTGCCACCCCACGATCTAACTCTACCCACCTCCTGCACCAACAACTTCTCCGTTGTCTGGTCCCCCTCCCAACAACGCCTTCCTAACCATGACTCCTACAACCCAAATAGGAAGAGACAATAATGATCAGAGGCAGAGCTAACATTTATGGAGCTAACAGTAAGTAGTGCCAGCCCCAAAGCAGGGGCTGTCCTGACCACTACTGCATCCCCATGACGCACCACCCGGATTAGCCACCTCAACTGCAAAACAGAGCCCATCTACATGTATTCTGTCACTTTTCCCGTTATTTCACACTTATTAAGTATAATAATAAATATCAGGTAGGCAGGTACTCTGTGCCAGGCCCTGAAGTCTGAAACTACTTCAAAGGCAAAATAAACACTATGTGATACTGAAAATGTATTATTTCATAGACAAATTAAAAACACGTATTTCAAGAGGTACCCTTGAAAATGTACTCGCTGCAATCTAAACATAATCACTCATTTGGTTCAGGCTATAATACTAATTTATGAAAAACAAGTTTTACTAATTTTCACATGTAAGCAGAACACTAGTGATCTAAAATAAGACACAGCTGAAGAGAATTGTTTTTAACAGTTACTTAACCCAATTAAGGTATTGCAGATTTGCCCAGGTACCTTATTTTGACAAATGAAAAAATTATGTACACTTCAGTACTTATAGAACAAAATTTCAAACTCATCCTAAATGTTTTCACAGCTGCTGATTCTGAGAAGTGTTCTGTTTAAGTCCAGCCCATCTTCTCTCCACCATTCCACACACACACAGCCACATCACCCCTGATTCACCCGGCATACCAGGAGGAGACAGGAAGGACTTTGGAAAACTTTTATACTGAATGCAGAACTTGGTACTCCAGATCAAACTGCAGAAGTAAATGATAATCCTTCCCCTTCGAGGCCCTCACAATTGAGTAAGAGTTCAAAGAAAAATGTACCACACAGTAAGTATGATAAGTGCTACTGAGATTACAAAAATGCCATGAAACTGTATGAAGGGGATGGAGCGTCGGGTTGGACAGGGGTAGGATTATTCAAGTAGGGCTCCCTGCTTAAGAGACAGGTACACACACTCGCCAGACAAGGAGGATAAGGGGTGTGGCGGGAAGGAGCGTTCCAAGCCTAGCAAAACAGCACCTACAAAGCCAAAGAGGTATCTTTGCTTTTCAATTTTGTGATTCTCAGAGGACAGATGGCAATTTTCTTTAAAGAATAAGACTGCAAATTACTTTGAGATATTTAGCACTATTTGGGGGTACATTGGAATGTATTAATATATGAATACAGACACACCCAATTTTAATAGTACCTTTGGAACAATCTCATTTGGCCAGGCATTTTCTGTATTTGCCAACAATACACACGCCCCACATGTAATTAATGTATCTGGGTGGAAGCCCTAGAAAGAGCTTCTGATTTGACATCCTTGAGATCAGAATCCCCCTTACTAAGTGTGTGACCCTGGTAAATCCCTGTGTCTCACTGTCCTAATCTGATTACAGCATACATTTATTGTTTACCTTAATACTGTTTGTGTCCATGAGCAAGAATGTAAACACCAAGAAAACAGGGGCTGCCCTGACCAATACTGCATCCCCAGCACTCAGCGTCGCCTCTAGCACTTAGTGGCTGCTAAATGTATACTTGATATACAGTACTTGAGTGAATGAATAGTCGGTAAAGAGTATCACACCACTCCTGAAATGCTAGTCTTTGACAATGAACTATGACCCATACAATGTGTGTAGCTCAGCCATGTGGCAAAATTGTCACTGTAAAAGACCTAATTATCGCATTCCTTTTGAAATTGACTAAGATAATAATTGGCGTATCTAAAAATAATTAGCCCAAACAATTCTTCAAAATCATTTTAATATAGTCCATTTAATACCAATGCTTTCCTAAAATGTAATCTGTGAGAAAGAACAATTATCCAGTTGGGAAATGGAGTCTTCAATGATTCATCCTTCAATATGATTTCTTTAATACTGTCGATTTTATGTCCACCTGATTTCAGTCATTTTTTGTACTGTTCCTCCGCGTGCAGTAGAGAATCTGCTTTTTAAGGCATCTTTCAGATCTGATTCACCACTCCTTAAAGAAAAATATATACAATGTACCACCCTTAGATGGAAAATTTCTTGGGGATCTCCTATATGAAATCAGTTGCAGAAATAGGGCCAGTGAGACATGAAACACAAGATTTCAGAAGTCTCTAATAACAACCACTAGGCCCACGTTGCAAAGAACAACTTTTTTCGGTGATGACTCATAAATTATGATCCCTACATATAAGCTCATGAGGAGCTAATGAAACGAATTTGTCTCATCATGTGGAAAACTGTGGTCCTTCTGGCCAAGCACAAAACACCAAGTTTTAAACGCGCCCACGTTTTGCTTAATTCGGGACTTCCAGCGGGCATTAGCACTTTTCCCTTACAGTCTATTTAAACGCCCTAGGAAAACAAATACCATCGCCTTGGCAGGCGGTCCCCGCACAGACAGACCTAGCTCCAGCCACATACAGATGTGTCTGGTGGGCTGAAGTAAACAAATGACAGGAAAGCTAATGCTGCTTTTCAAGATTAACGTGCATTCCCAGACACAAGACTGCCACCTGGACACACGGCTGGAAACGGGAGAGCTCGTGCCTCTCAGAGGAGAAAATGGAGAGAATTTCAACAGTACTTATTTAAAGTTTCCACCTTCACACACGCCCCTTTCCCCCAGCGCGGGGTCGAGGACTCGGCCCTGCCAGCGGCGCGAGGAAATCTGCACTTGACTTCCGTCCTCTCCCAGGCGGGAATGAGCGCTGCCCGCCCCGGCCGAGACCCTTCCTTCCTGCCCGCCGACCCCCACCCCTCCCGGGGACCCCTCCCGCTCGGCGCGCGACCAGAAGGAAATGGAGCCCGCCCGGCTCCGCGCCCCCTCCCCGGCGACCCCGGCCCGGGGCCGCGCTCCGGCTCGCGCGCGCCCACCCCTCACCCGGGCACAGGCCGGGCGCGCCTTGGCCCTCGTCCTCGCGTCCCGAGCGGAACCCAGCAGTTCAGCCGGGGGCTCCCAGAGGCTGGTGCCCGCCCCACGCCGCGTCTGGCACGGTCGCCCCCTCACCGCTACCCTCACGCCGCCCTGGCCCACCAGGCGGCGCCCCCTCCCCAGCCGCCTGGGCCGCTCACCCCCGCGCTCCCCGCCTGCGCGCCGTCCAACCGCCCCCGCCCGGGCCGCCCAGCCCGCCCAGCCCGCCCCGGCGCTAGGCCCCGCGGGCGGCCACTGGGAGAGGCGGGTCCAGCGCCGCCCGCCAGCCCGAGAGGTCCCGGCTGCCCCCTCCGCCCGCGCGCCGCCACCTACCATGGTACAGATGGAGGCGAATTTGGAGACTGTCATTAGGATTTCCATCCGGCCAGCGCCATCTTCCACCCAATCACAGCGGCGGCGGCGGGCGGGGGAGGAGGGGAGCCGGGCCGCCCGCTCGCACCGCAGCCCGCGGGCGGACCCCGAGCCGCCGCGGACCCACGCACCGAGCCCGCTGGGCCGCCGCTGCCGTCGTCGCCGCCGGCGCTCAGGCACTCCCGGCCTCGGGCCCCAGCCCCCGCCTGCCGGCCGCCGGCCCGCCCCCGGCTCCGCCCCAGCGCAGGGCGCAGCCGCTGCCTCCGGGCCCGCGCCTGCACGCGAAGCCGCCCACCGCCCACCCCTCCCAGCGCACAGGGGAGCGGGCTCCGCCGAGGCCCTAATGCCCGGCCTGCCAGGCAGCGGCGCGGCCCGGCGGCGCAGCCCCGCCCACCCCTCGGCGCCCCCTCCGCGGCCCGCGAGCGCGAGCCGGGGAACTCCGGTCCGGCCCCACCCCGCGCGCGGCAGAGGGCAGGACCGAAGGCGGTCACCGCCTCCTGCCCGCGTCCCTGCGGTCCTAGAGCCGAGCGCCCAGAGGCCCCGCGTAGGAAGGGGCGCGGCTGGGAGGCGCGGGGGTGGCGGCGGCGATCTGGGAGAACCCTGGAGGGGACTAGCTGCGACACCCACCGCGGGCGAGGGGACGGCGAGTCCCCGCTGCCTAAACAGAAAACGGAGGCCATGATCTGGGTAACTACGGGCGGAGTGGGAGGAAACCTGCTCTGTACAGTTAAGATAACCCAGGTATGCGTCCCAAGCACTTGGTTTGTTTCTTTTTACGTATATTGGATGAATCACCGGAGTCAAACACAACTTAGAAAAAGACAAAATAATTAAACAAAAATGAAGAGGCAAAAAACAAATTACACATGTTTAACTCTTTGAATTAAGAAGAAAGATAAGTAATGGGGGAAGGAGAGGAGCGAATCCTGTTGGCCTGTTGGCGATAAATTTATAATAGGCTTCTAAATATCTGCACATTGAGCTGCAAAATAGGGAGGATCTCAAGCCAGCAGTGATGATGATATTGCCAGAGACAGGAAGCCCGCCAGCAAGAAAAATGCCCTGTGAGAAATCCTTAGCCAGTGCTGGCTACTGGCATGGGTAGTTCCTCTTTTCTTCTTTTATAAAATTCATATTTGCACCCTGTTCTTCATGCCTGGCAGCTCAGCTTTATTTTTTCCTATCTGAGAAAGTAGTTCAAGTGAGTAGAATAACTTCATAAATTATTATGTTAGAAAGCTTGTGATATTTTCTGATTGGTGAACTCGTGATGGGGTACTTTTCTGGGTAACCCTAATTCAGTGGGGTTGAGGATCTGAATTCAGGCAGAGCTGTAAAATCAGAAATGCCTCACCTCAAGGGTTCAAAGCACTCAAAAACAAAAAGCATTCAAACAAAATTTAAGCGAAAAATAGACTTCTGTTACATGAATACTGTTTCCATAGTGATTCCATTATAAGCTTGCTTGGGGGGGAATGCAGATTGAATATAGCCAAGCCCCATGGTAGCCAGCCTGGATCTCCAAGCGCCTGCCTCCATGGAAGCCAAAAGCCCTGATACCCCAGCCAGGGGCTTTCCTCTCTAGACTTGCAAGCATCACCCACCTGAATTCTTTCTTGCTCTTTTCTACCCCCTGTTTGGACAAGGGTTTCTACATCTTAGACCTCTAGGGCCTACCTGGGCCTTGTCGGAGTGTCACCATGCCCGTCTGTGTGCCCGTCCTGATAAATAGCTGTGGTCATCCTGTCCTTCCCACTTGCTGTTCTATTCCAGCAAACAGGTCTGACGTGCCAGAATTTTAGACCTGCCTCCATCCCGCTAACCACCCATATGCCTCCTTGTCCATTAATCCGAACATGTCACAGGAACAAAAGCCACTGGCTTTACATGTAAGTTTATATAAGAACAAGGCCTTTCTAAAATGAATTTCTAGTCTGGGTATGGTGGCTCACACCTGTAATTCCAGCACTTTGGGAGGCCAAGGCAGGTGGATCACTTGAGGTCAGGAGTTGGAGACCAGCCTGGCCAACATGGTGAAATCTCGTCTCTACTAAAATACAAAAATTAGCCGGGCATAGCAGTGCACGCCTGTAATCCCAGCTACTCAGGAGACTGAGGCATGAGAATAGATTGGATCCTGGAGGTGGAGATTGCAGTGAACTGGGATTGTGCCACTGCACCCCAACCTGGATGACACAGTGAGACTCTCTCAAAAATAAATTAATTAATTAATTTCTAGGCTGGGCACAGTGGCTCAGGCCTGTAATTCCAGCACTTTGGGAGGCTGAGGCAGGAGGATGGCTTCCAACTTCCTTGAAACCAGGGAGTTCAAGACCAGCCTGGGCAACATAGTGAGACCTTGTCTCTACTAAAAATAAAAATAAATAAGTCGTGCATGGTGGCGCATACCTATAGTCCCAGCTACTTGGCAGGCGAAGTAGGAGGCTCGAGATATCCAGGTTGCAGTGAGATATCCAGGTTGCAGTGATATCCAGGTTGCTCGAGATATCCAGGTTGCAGTGAGCCATGATTGAACCACTGCACTGTAGCCTGAGCGACAGACCGAAACAAATACAGCACAGTGGCTCTCGCCTGTTGTAATCCCAGCACTTTGGGAGGCCAAGGCAGGTGGATCACTTGAGGTCAGGAGTTTGAGACCAGCCTGGCCAACGTGGAGAAAGCCTATCTCTACTAAAACTACAAAAATTATTTGGGCATGGTGGCGAGTACCTGTAATCCAAGCTACTAGGGAGGCTGAGGCAGGAGAATCGCATGAACCTGGGAAAAACCAGTGAGCCGAGATCGTGCTGCTGCATTCCAGCTTGGGCGACAGAGCAAGATTCTGTCTCAAAAATTAAATTAAATTTAATTTAATTTTAAAAAGTAAAATGGATTTCTGATAGAATTATCTGGAGTCATGTCTAGTTGATGTTGGAGCCATCTAAATTCACAGGTAAAGTCATGAAACCTAATCACAGAGCCTCACAATGCCTTGTCTCCACAGCCTATGGTCGATTGGAGAGGCACAAACATAAGAGACATTCTTGAATCTATGTGCTAGGTGTTGTACTGAGTGTTCTTTACCATATGTAATGCAGTTGGAGAATAAGTTTGGCTGAAACTCCACATTTTTGCACCCTGAGCTTGGAAAGGGTAATCTGGCTTTAGAACACAGCTTTACACAGCTGTGTAATCAGCTTTACAAAGAGCTTCCCTGTGCCTAGCAAAAGATGAGTTTGTGTACAACTGACTCCTTTTCGGCCTTCTTGAATATGCAAACTACAAAATATGCCCAGATGCCTCAGGGACCAGGCAAGTAAATGAACTATGTCCAACCTTAATCCATTTAGTCAGCACAGCATTTTATAATTTTTTCATTTGCATACTGTTACACAATCCTACACTCTCCAGTTCCTCACAGTCTGCCTCAAATTTTCCTTTACTCATTCTTTTCAACAGTTTAACATAAGTCACTTGATTATATAGTTCTGCTACCTCTTTTCTCCCTGAAGGCATGTGGGTTTATACCAGCTCACATAAATGAGTGAAGCTTTGCTTGTGATGGGTTGGGAAAGAAAGTGGTGGGGAGTGGTCCAAGAAGGGGTGTAAACATTTTATCTAATCCTCACGACAACCTAATGAAGCAGGTGTGACGATTATCCCCACATTTAGATGAGGAAACCAAGGCACAGAGATAACTTTTCCAGGGTTGCACAACTAACTAGTAAGCAATGGAACCAAGGTTTGAACCTAGCTCCAGGAGCCACACCTGTGTCCACTCTACTACACTAGCTTTATAAAAGTATTTTATTTTGATTCTGACAGGATGAGGTTGAGAGGCACGACTCCTTTTGGACTTGCATGAAGGTTTAAGCTACAAAAAAAAAAAAATACTCAAATAGATACTTCTTTGTTTCGTTTTCCTCATCTGGAAAATAAGGGTAATAATTATGTTACAACGATAAAACATGTTTCAAATAGTGCCTGGCGCTCAACACAAAATGGAGAGCTTAGAATGGATATTCAAAGTCAACATTTTAAAAGTTGGGGGACCACGCGCAGTGGCTCACGCCTGTAATCCCAGCACTTTGGGAGGCCGAGGCAGGCAAATCACGAGGTCAGGAGATCAAGACCATCCTGGCTAACCCGGTGAAACCCCTTCTCTACTAAAAAATACAAAAAATTGGCCGGGCATGGTGGCGGGCGCCTGTAGTCCCAGCTACTCGGGAGGCTGAGGCAGGAGAATGGTGTGAACCAAGGAGGCGGAGCTTGCAGTGAGCCAAGATCGCGCCACTGCACTCCAGCCTGGGCGACAGAGCAAGACTCTGTCTCAAAAAAAAATAAAAAATAAAAAAAAAGTTGGGGTGGGCAAATACAGCCCTCAGGCTGCCAGCTTGCTCCTCCAGATTTAATGAGCCTCTGCTATGTGCCAGCCACCTGCTTAGTACTTCAGATACATATTCCAATGTAACGCTTACGATGATCTTACAGATCCATCACTTCATACTTATTTTACACACAAGGGAATATGACATTCATCATTGCACTAACCAGCACATACAGGGCCAGGATCCCCACAAAGGCTCTGACTCTAAAACCTGTGGTCTCTCTGCTTCTTTACCCAACCTCTTAATAGTTGAAGGAATCAATCATCTTGGTGGCATTCATTAATATCACCCAGTCATCAAGCAGTAGATGTCAATCAAAACAGTAAATTTTTTATTGGCTTGAATCAACAAATCAGTGACTTTTCAGGCCTTTCTTTTCTTTTCTTTTTCTTTTTTTCTTTTCTTTTTTTGTTTGAGACGGATTAATTTTGGGATTACAGGCATGAGCCACCACACCCAACTAATTTTGTGTTTTTAGTAGAGACAGGGTTTCACCATGTTGGCCAGGCTGGTCTCGAACTGCCGACCTCCAAGCAACATGATACATTTCAAGGCTCCTCAAGCACTAACAGATATTCTGCCTGCTTCTCTGAATCTCTTCTTTGGGTTGGAGTTTCCCATTTTCTTTTCAGCATTTGCTCAGCTCTAATGAGAAAGTTTATCAGGGGAAAAAAAAAATAGCACAAGAAAATGAAACATCCTCTGGACTCCGAGAAGCCTCCGGCATCTAGGTCTAACTTCCCTATTCCCAGCTCTGATTTTCTTGATTTGTGCCCTTAGAGTTTTTCCTATGGATACATCTTCCTTCGTCTTGCCTTCTCTCTACTACCTACTTCTCAAATTTTTCAGAGTAGTTTTCTATATGTTTTACCAGGGTTTAACCATTTGTTGGAGTTTGTATGGGAAACCTTTGGCTTTACCTTGTCATTTTGCTGTCACTTTCACATTCAGATTTGCATTTTAGCACCCACGGGGCCTCCTTGCCACTTGACCTTCATCAGCCTACCTAGGGAGAGGTAATGTGCCACGTTGGGGTTTCCTGAAATGTTCAAGCTGAATCCTCAGCTGATGAAATACACACAGTTTCTACTTCTTCTTTTAAAAAAAAAAAACACTATTAGAATAGCTAAGCACAGCAATGTTAAACCAAATAAAAAATTCCAAAATATATTTAGCATGAAGAAACTCCTGTCATATACACAAGAAACTGTTAACGGTGATTTCCTGGAATGAGGAAGTAGGAACTAGGGGAGAAGGTGGAGGAGGGAATTTTTACTGTATACTTTTTTAGTTACACATGCGAATGTACAACTATTTCAAAATTTCAGTAAATGGAGTATTTTTAAGACTTAAAAGACATATTTATGTGACATTTTTAAATTACTAGGGCACAGTTAACTTTTTTTTTTTTATTTTTAAAAGTAATGTATTGGCCAGGCCCCGTGGTTCACACGTGTAATCCCAGCACTTTGGGAGGCCAAGACTGGCAGATCACAAGGTCAGGAGTTCGAGACCAGCATGACCAATATGGTGAAACCCCAGCTCTACTAAAAAATACAAAAATTAGCCGGGCGTGGTGGCACGCGCCTGTAATCCCAGCTACTCAGAAGGCTGAGGCAGGAAAATCACTTGAACCCGGAAGGCGGAGGTTGCAGTGAGCCAAGATCACACCATTGCACTCCAGCCTGGGCAACAGAGCAAGACTCTGTCTCAAAATAAAAATGTATTTTGAGCCTAGTTTAACTCTGATTCCTCTCTGCCTAAGTAGACCGTACACTTGAACCCCCACACTCCCTCCTTAGGGCTCTCTCAGGGTACTTATCTTCCACTTTCATTGGCTCTGACTCTGTTGGTGAAGAAAGAAAACAATCTCTTTATACATGAAGTAAAGGACAAGCATCTATTTGCCTGCTTCAAGAGGGCTGGCCTTGGGTTGTTTTTCCAGCAATATCAAAAGGAAGAGGTTATGGGGGAAGTGAGAGGAGGAAGAAGGGAAGTGAACCTCAAAATTTCTCACTGTTCTCATGTTCCTGCCACTCCATCCTCAAGACCCAAAGAGAAAAGAGATGCAGTGGGCCCCAGTACATCACGTGATCAGTGCCCTCACCTGCCCAGCAAGCGGTCCTGTTGCTGCCTTTTCCCCAGCATGGGAAGAGCACTTGCTCCTCTAAGCTCCTCTCCATCTTAACCTTTTCTGGTTTGCTTGCTTATTTTTTAGAAGAATTTACTTTGGCCTTTCCCAATTCCCTCTGGTCAATTCTGCTAGGTATGTTGTGCACTTTTATTTCCTTTTTGTGTTTTTTAACAACAATTACACACAGGAGCAGATATATCTGCTTTCTGGCACAAACCTTGAGGATACACAAATGACAGATTTACGAGAATTTTTTTAAATAGGTCTTCCAGGTAACAAGTAAATGCACATGTGTCTCTCCAAAGCTCCAACCAGGGCTGCTTCTCCAGCCAACCTGCCACTGACTGGCACGCAATGTCCCCAGAGCCACTTCTTCCTCTCTTCTGTTGCTGGTAAACAGCAAGGAGTTTTGCATCTTAAGGATTCTATTGTTAATTGTTCCTGGGAAACAGGAAATAGATAATAAAATAATGAATATGGGAAAGTCAAAGTTTATAAAGCTCTATAGTAGGAATAGTTGACCCTGAAATACTACAGGGTTTCAAGTTAAGACTTAGGGTGTCCGAAGTCTTGATTGACTCCCCCCGTACACACACACAAACACACATGCAAGATGTTCAGTTTGTGATTCTTTTTTCTTTCTTTCTTTCTTTTTTGAGACTTAGTCTCACTCTGTCACCCAGGCTGGAGTGCACTGGTGCGATCTTGGCTCACTGCAACCTTCACCTCCCGGGTTCAAGCAATTCTCCTGTCTTAGCCTCCCAAGTAGCTGGGATTACAGGCGTGCACCACCGCAGCCAGCTAATTTTTGTGTTTTTAGTAGAAATGGGGTTTCAACATGTTGGCCAGACTGGTCTCGAACTCCAGACCTCAGGGGATCTGCCCGCCTCGGCCTCCCAAAGTGCTGAGATTACAGGCGTGAGCCACCATGCCCAGCCAGTTTGTGATTCTGAACGAGCTCTTAACTTTCTCAACTCCAGTTTCCTCATTATACAATGGTGAAGACCCCTACCTCATCATGTTGTTGAAAGGATTAAATATGATATTGTACATAAGTTCTCAGCACCAGACCAAGCCCACAAGGAGATAAAAGGAATGCATGGTTGTTCGCCTGGAATCTTTCTTCACCTGTTCTTAACAGGACACTTCAGTCAAAATAGCTTGTGATTCCTTGACTCAAGAGATAATGAATTTCCAACAGCCAAAAGGTGGAAACAACCCGCATGTCCACTGACAGAAGAATAGATAAAGAAAATGTAATATGAACGTACAATGGATTATTATTCAGCCTTAACAATAAATGGTATTTCGACACATGCTACAACACGAATAAGCCTTGAGGATGTTATGCTAAGTGAAATAAACCAGTCACAAAATGACAAATAACTATATGATTCCATACAGTATTCCATGTGTATGAGGTACCTAGAGTAGTCAAATTCATAGAGCCAGAAAGAACAATGGCAGTTGCCAGGGACTTGGGGAGAAGGGCAGGGAGAGTTATGGTTTAATGGGCACAGTTTCAGTTTTCCAAGATGAAAAGAATTCTGGAGATGGATGGATGGTTGCACAACAGTGTAACTGTCCTTAATGTGGCCGGGCATGGTGGCTCACGCCCGTAATCCCAGCACCTTGGGAGGACAAGGCAGGCGGATCACCTGAGGTCGGGAGTTCAAGACCAGCCTGACCAACATGAAGAAACCCCATCTCTACTAAAAACACAAAATTAGCTGGGTGTGGTGGCACATGCCTGTAATCCCAGCTACTCGGGAGGCTGAGGCAGGAGACTCACTTGAACCCAAGAGGTGGAGGTTGCAGTGATCCGAGATCACGCCACTGCACTCCAGCCTGGGCAACAAGAACGAAATTCCGTCTCAAAAAAAAAAAAAAAATTCCTTAATGCCACTTAACTGTGCACTTAAAATGGTTACATAATAATAAAGCCTATTATATGAGTCTTCAGAGGAAGATAAGAGGCAGTTTGGTACAGGGGTTAGAAAGTTAAACTTGGGAAAGACCCTGACCCTTTCAGTTTGTCAGTTACTTCTTAAATCAGAGGTCAGTGTCTTGTAACAGTGTTGCATAAACACCAAAGCACAGTCAAAATTCAGGCTGACTATCCCTTATCTGAAATGCTTGGGACCAGGAGTGCCCTAGGTTTATGATTTTTTTCAGATTTGGGAATATTTGCATTATACTCACTGGTTGAGCATCCTAAACCTGAAAATCCCAAACCTGACATGCTCTGTGATCATTTCCTTTCAATGTCATGTCAGCACTCAAAAAGTTTTGGATTTTGGAGCATTTTAATTTTCAGATTTTCTGATTAGGGACACTCAACCTGCAGTAGGCATCTTTAATGGATTTTTTGCAGAGTGTTTCCTAAATCACATTGCTAAGTCTTGTTATTCTTTTAAAATCTAAGCCCATCACACAAGAGCATGAAGATAATATGTCCAAGCATGCTCCCTGGAAGCACTGATTGTCATAGTGAATGGTTAAATAATTGTCGATGCATCCACACAACTGAATATTATTCAAGCCTTCAAAAGATTAAGACAGGGCCAGGCTCGGCGGCTCACACCTGTAATCCTAACACTTTGGGAGGCCTAGGCAGGAGGATCACTTGAGCCCAGGAGTTCCAGACCAGCTGGGTAACATAGTGAGAAACCCATCTCTAAGAAAAATAAAAATTACCCAGTCATGGTGGCACACGCCTGTAGTCCCAGCTACTTGGGAAGCTGAGGAAGGAGGTTCACTTGAGCCCAGAAGGTCAAGGCTGCAGTGAACAGTGATCACACCACTGCACTCTAGGTGGGGTGACTGGCAAGTCTCTATCTCGAAAAAAAAAAAAAAAAAATTAAGACAAGGGTGTATGTGTCCTTGCCCAAAAACATATCCACAATCTATTATTAAGTTAAAAAGAAAGAGCAAATTCCAAGATAAGATGTAAGAACAGGTATAATTTTATACCTAATATTTAGAAGATTATAAATTTAACTTGTGATTAATTCTGGGAAGTAGAGTTATAGAGGCTTTCCCTTTCTTCTTTGTGTACTTCATTTTTGTTTAACATTTCATATTGAAAATGTATTACTTTTATAATAAAAATAAAATAAAAAGAGTGTTTCTAGGTTATAAGCCCGGTAGCTTCTTGCTCTCTTTTCATATTGATAGAGTTGCCATCGATCTGATGGGAACTGGATGACATGGAAGCATTGTGAGGTTCTGTCTTTGCTCTTTAAGCCATCCACTGTGTTACAGGCATAACCAGGCCTTTGGAAATATGTTGGCACCTCCCTGAGGTCCATTCATAACATTGCCACGAGCCCCCTCACAAAATGATGAAATATGGTCTAAATGAAGTGTCTCTTTGGAGGAATCTAGTCTTGGTTCTCCCACTTACCATCACTAGTGCCCTACTTAAATATTTTCCAAGATATAGTGTGTAAAGAGTGCTGTAAGACTGTTACATAAATTAGTGAAAACTCCCACATAAATTTCTTTGCTGGTGTATGTACCCAAAGCCTTAAAGAAAGGACAGCTGAGATAGGACAGCACAGAGTGGGTCCAGAGACAAGTCCTCAGTCATCAGACCTGAAGCTCAATTTTTCTGTCAAGGAACACATTTGGTGCAAGGGAGACAGACTTACTCAAACAAAAACAAACAAACAAAACAACAACAAAAAACCTCATAAGGCCCTATTAGGATGGCTATATATGTATATATATATATGTATATATATATGTATATATTATAATATATACATATATATTAAATATATATATATTAAACTAACAAGCATTAGCAAAGATGTAGATAAATGTAGAGAAATTGCAACCATTTTCTCTACAATGTGGGGAAATTGCTGGTAGGAATATACAGTGGTGCAGCCAATGGTAAAAAAAAACAGTATGGCAGTTCTTAAGAAAAGTAAGCATAAAATTGCCATATGATTCTGCAATTCCACATCTGGGTATATATCCAAAAGCAGTGAATGCAGGCAATCCAACAGATATTTGCACACTCATGTTCATAGTGGCATTATTCACAATAGTCAAAAGGTGGAAGCACCCAAGTGTCCAATGATGCATGAATGAATAAACCTAAAATGTGGTACACACATATATATGGAATATTAGCCATAAAAAGGAATGAAGGCTGGGTGCAGTGGCATATGCCTGTAGTCCTAGCTACTCAGGAGGCTGCTTGAGGTCAGGAAGTTGAGGCCAGCCTGGGCAACATAACAAGACCTATCTTTGAAAAAAAAAGAAGAAAAAAAAGAAGTAAAATTGTGATACATGCTATGACATGGATGAACATGGAGAACATTTTGTTAAGTGAAATAAACCAGACACAAAAGGACTAATGTATGATTTCACTTATATTAATATGAGATAGCTGGAATAGTCAAATTCATAAAAATAGAAACTAATATAGAGATTATCAGAGAGAGAATGGGGGGGATAAGGGGAAGTTACTGTTTAATGGCTACAGCGTTTCTGTTGGGGATGATGAAGAAGTTGGGGTATAAATAATGGTGATAGATGCACAGCCTTGTGGATGTATTTAAAGCTGCTGAATTGTATGTTGACAGATGGCTAAAATGATAAATATGTGATTTTATCACAATCAAAAACTAAGAATCTAAAAAAAAAACAAAAACCCTCACAAGGGACTTGAGGACAAAACAGAATGCCAATTTGTTAATTTACACCGATTTCCTTCCTCCTCCAGATCCCCAGAGCATCATCACTTCCAAGACTGTGACCTGCTTACAGATCCACTCTTCTGCCCCCACAGTCCACTTGTCCACCCTGGGGGCCATGGCTTATTGATTCTTCCATGTATCAGCCCAGGAATCCCCTGCTGCTTTCTGAATAAAGGGTGCAAATACACGAAGCCTTCTCGCGAATCAACATAAAACCTGGCTTCCACACTTTTCACTCATGGACTTTCCTGCTCCCCCGGGCACCTTGTCTCCTTTTCCATCTGTGCTGACCCTTTGGCTTAGTGACTCAGCTTTTGGATTGGCCACTTGGCTGGGCCCTTGGTCCCTGCAAAACTGAGTTTCCTGTATCTGTGCTCTTGTCAACTCTGAGTCAGCCAAACAGCTGAGGTCATTCTCTACTTGTCACCACTGATGGGGACGGAGAGCCAACACCACTAGTCAGTCACCCAAGATGGAAATTTAAGCATCATCATTTCTTCTTTTCCTTCCCAGCCCTCCCATCGCCGCTTGCAGGCCAGTGAGTTCCACCCCAGGAATGTTCCACCCCAGTGTATATATTTCCTTGTGAAGTCCCATCCCCATACTGCTTGAGATTGGGGCTCATAATTCCCCCAATAAACCACTGTCTAGCCTCCTGCCTCACTCTAGCCTCTAGTCTGTGCCTCCAGTTCTTTATGCTCTGCCACAGTGACTGCAAGTCTGGTCCCAGTGCTGCCCTGCGGAGAAACCTCCACAGGTTCCCACTGCCAGGGGACCAAGTTGAAGCTCTTTGCGAGAACTGCGACCTCTCGCTCTGGCCAGCCCACCACTCCAGCTCAGCCCTCCTCCCACAGGCCACACTCACTCAACACGCTGAATCTTTGCCTTTCCCAAGGGCTTCCACCATCCTCCAAATCTGCCCACATTGCTCCTTCTGCCAAGAGTGACCATGTGGTCTGGTTTGCCCAGAACAATCTCTATTTACACCTATTTTCTGGTGTAATTATTAATTAACCACCCTCTCCCTCCACCCGCCCAAGTGTCCTGGTTTGAACAAGTTACATGGTCAGATTACATTTGCCTTAATTCTTCACCTGGCAAATCTCTGCTCATCCTCCAAGATCCGCTTCAATGTCAGAAGCTCTGGGAAGCTTGGCCCAAGTGCTGACCTCTCCTTCAGGACTCCCTCAGCCTGTTATATATGACTTCATGATGGTGTTTACCAGCATGCATTGTTATGCAATTGTTTACATGTCTAGTCATCCCTACTAGACTTTTGGAGTCTTACATATGCTCAATTAATGTTTGCTGAGGAGGAATGAAAAATGAATCAGTTAAATAGTTACTAAGTAAGGGCCAGGTGCAGTGGCTCATGCCTATAATCCCAGAATTTTGGGAGGCCGAGGCAGGCAGGTCACTTGAGCTCAGGAGTTCGAGACCAGCCTGGCCAACATGGCAAAACTTCACCTCTACTGAAAATACAAACATTAGCCAGGTGTGGTGGCTTGTGCCTGTAGTCCCAACTACTAGGGAGGCTGAGTCAGGAGAATCACTTGAGCCCAGGAAGCAGAGGTTGCAGTGAGCCAAGCTCGTGCCACTGCACTCCAGCCTGGGTGACAGAGCAAAACTGTCTCCAAAAAAAAAATTACTAAGTAAAAACTATGGCTGGGCATGGCAGCTCACACCTGCAATCCCAGCACTTTGGGAGGCCAAGGTGGGCGGATCGCCTGAGATCAGGAATTCAAGACCGGCCTGACCAGTATGGTGAAACCCTACCTCTACTAAAAATACAAAAATTAGCCAGGTGTGATGGCTTGTGCCTGTAGTCCCAGTTACTTGGGAGGCTGAGACAAGAGAATCACTTGAACCCGGGAGATGGAGGTTGCAGTGAGCCGAGATTGTGCCACTACGCTCCAGCCTGAGCAACAGAACGAGATTCCATCTAAAAAAAAAAAAAAAAAAAAAAAAAGGACTATGTGCCAGGCACTGTTTTAGGTTCTTGGCAAAACAGATAAACATCCACTCCCTCTTGGAGTTTCCATTTAAGTAGGGGAAAGAGACAGAAGTTAATTTCTGAATCATTCACTGTTGAGGGTACAGGTCGAGGATTTCCTTTGATTAAGCAGTCTTGCTCCTGGAGCTGGGGCTAGGACTCAACTCCCCATAAGCCACAAGGCTATGTGAGGGAAGAGGGCCCCATCGTGGCCAAACAAGCATTCTGAGAGTAGGGAAGAAGCATGGGGCCAGGCAAGGTGGCTCGTGCCTATAATCCCACAGCTTTGGGAGGCAAAGCTGGAGGATCCCTGGAGTCCAGGAGTTCGAGACTGGCCTGGGCAATGTAGCAAGACCCCATCGCTAGAAGGAATTTTAAAAATTAGCCAGGTGTGGTGGCGTGCCTGGAGTCCTAGCTACTCCAGAGGCTGAAGCAATAGGATCACTTATTTACAGTTGTATATGCTCAACACCAGTGAACCTTGTCATGAAAACCCCTCCACCATTGCTGCTACCTAACTTTTGCTTTAAGCAACACAGGTTTTTAGCTATCATGATATCAAATCAGTAGAAAAGTATACCCAGAGAGATTGCTATCCTTTAAATATTAAAAATTAAAACAAAAATCAGGCCAGGCATTGCGACTCACGCCTGTAATCCCAGCAGTTTGGGAGGCCAAGGCGGGCAGATCACCTGAGGTCAGGAGTTTGAGACTAGACTGGCCAACATGGTAAAACCCCATCTCTACTAAAAATACAAAAAAAAAAAAAAAATTAGCTGGGGCTGGGCGCGGCGGTTCACGCCTGGCCTGTAATCCCAGCACTTTGGGAGGTCAAGGTGAATGGATATAGTGAAACCCCATCTCTACTAAAAATACAAAAATTAGCTGGGTGTGGTGCTGCATGCCTGTAATCCCAGCTCCTTGGGAGGCTGAGGCAGAGAATCGCTTGAACCTGGGAGGGAGAGGTTGCAGTGAGCTGAGATCACGTCACTGGACTCCAGCCTGGGCAACAGAGCGAGACTCCATCTCAAAAAAAAAAAAAAATTAGCTGGGCGTGGTGGCACACGCCTGTAATCCCTGCTACTCAGGGGGCTGAGGCAGAGAATCGCTTGAACCTGGGAGGCAGAGGTTGCAGTGAGCCAAGATTGCGCCACTGCACTCCAGCCTGGGCAACAGAACGAGACTATGCCTCAAAAGAATAAAAAAAATAAAAAATAAAAACAGAAATCTAGAGAAAGGAGAATGGCAGTAGGGTCTGTTCTTTGGAGATAGTTTTGACAGAAACAAGACATCCAGGAACACTAATCTCATTGCTAGATTGCTTTAGGATTAAACCCTGCCCTGGAAAGCCCTAAATACCTTCCTCCTGGGTGTATTATTAGGTCATCTGAGAAAGTCTCAATCCTATAACCAAAAGCACATCAAAGAAAATTTCTTCTTCTCACCGTTTTTACCTTGAGAGATGGTGTCTTTTTTTTTTTGAGATGGAGTCTCACTCTATCACCCAGGCTGGAGTGCAGTGGTGTGATTTCAGCTCACTACAATCGCTGCCTCCCGGGTTCAAGCAATTCTCATGCCTCAGCCTCCTCAGTAGGTGGGATTATAGGTGTATGCCACCTTGCCTAGCTAATTTTTTTTGTTTTTAGTAGAGATGGGGTTTCACCACATTGGCCAGGATGGTCTCAAACTCCTGAGCTCAGGTGATCCACCCGCCTCAGACTCCCAAAGTGCTAGGATTACAGGCGTGAGCCACCGTGCCTGGCCACTACCATCATGATTATCTATTAACTGAGTACTTTTTAGTCTAGCACAACTATAACTCAATATAGCTGTCCAGTTTAAATTTCCAATATTGCTATTCATATGGCTTATCCTTCTACAAGAGTTAACTAGCTTTTGTATGACTAAACCTTGTTTCTCCGCCCCTGAGAATTTGATTATGCTGTCTCTTATCTCTATCCTGCCCTCAAACGTTCATTAAATAAATATTTGTGCAACACCTACTAGGTGTCAGGGCCAATGCTAGTTTCTGGGCAATCAGTAGTGAACAAGATACACATAGTTCTTGCCCCGGGAAGGTTATGACACCCTCCCCTCTCTACCTGGTGGCAGCCATTTACTTTAAGGTAAAGTTCAAATGTCACCTCCTCTGCCAAGTCAGCCTGATCTCTTCAGGCAGAAATCAGGCTTCTATAGTATTCTCTCATTCTTTTAAGATTCCTGCTTCACTTTATTTGCACTACTCCTAGAAAACATACCACATGGCCAGGCATGGTGGCTCATACCTGTAATCCCAGCACTTTTGGAGGCCAAGGCGTGTGGATTGCTTGAGCCCAGGAGCTCAAAACCAGCCCTGGCAGCGTAGTGAGACCCCTCTCTACAAACAAACAGAAAAAAAAAAAAAAAGAAAGAAAACATACCACAGAAGGAATTTGAACATAAGATCTGTAAAGAGACTTACTTCAACTTTGTAGTACCCTCAACAGCTAATGGAAACAGTGAATGAATGAATGAATATATAAGAGCAGTTATTAAAGAAAAAAATTACCCATCAGCTGCCAAACTTGACACAACAGTTTGAAAAAACATGTATTTGAAAATTCTCAAGTTGGTATAGGTGATTGCAATGCCCTGAGGAGATCTGGGGAGAAAAGCCCATTTATAAAGCAATTGGGAATTGGGCTGTAGATTAAAAGGACATACCTTGAAGTAGTTTCCTTCTTTTAGTTATCTTGTTCCATTATGGCATATTTCTGAACTTGGCACAGGGAATTAAAAAACCAATTTTTTTTAGTCAGAAATTCTTAAAAGTATTTCTGTGCTATTGTAAAAATTTGAAAATATAAAAAGAACAAAGAATCAGCCATAATTCACCACTCAGACAAAATCACTGTGACTATTTTGGCATATTTCCTTCCTGTCTTTTTTCTCTGCATATAGAAAACTGGAGAGCTGGATTTCTCAGTGGCGCTGAGCATGGGTGGACCTACACAAGAACGTTTTGTTTTCCATATTAAGGTCATGTGGTCTGTGCCTGCTCTCTGGCCTACCTTTCCCCACTAATGACCTCTCTCTTTTCTTTTTTTCCTATTTTGTTCTAGCCCTTCCCTCACTAAACCCAGAGTTCTGGTCTTGTTACCATAATGTGAGTCTTCACTCAGATCTCTGGTTCCAATGTCATGTCCCTGACTGGGATACTGACCCTGTCACCTTAAATCCCTTCACCTCACCTACTTGGCTCTGAAACCAAGTTCATAGACCAGACCAGACCTGATCTTTAATCTTTATTATATTTTTTCTTTTGTTCCCCATAGCATTAAAAAGCCTTTGTAAATAGAATTATTATTATTATTATTATTATTATTATTTTGAGACGGAACCTTGCTCGGTCGCCCAGGCTGGAGTGCAGTGGCGTGATCTCAGCTCACTGCAAGCTTCATCTCCTGGGTTGACGCCATTCTCCTGCCTCAGCCTGCGGAGTAGCTGGGACTACAGGTGCCCACCACCACGCCCGGCTAATTTTTTTGTATTTTTAGTAGAGACGGGGTTTCACCGTGTTAGCCAGGATGGTCTCGATCTCCTGACCTCATGATCCACCCGCCTCGGCCTCCCAAAGTGCTGGGATTACAGGCATGAGCCACCGCACCGGCCTTTTTTTTTTTTTTTAAACGGAGTCTCCCTCTGTCGCCAAGGCTGGAGTGCAGTGGTATGATCTTGGTTCACTGCAACCTCGGCGTCCCAGGTTCAAGCGATTCTCCTACCTGAGCTTCTCAAGTAGTTGGGATTAAAGGCATGCGCCACCAAGCCCAGATAATTTTTGTATTTTTAGTAGAGACGGAGTTTCACCATGTTGGCCAGGCTGGTCTCAAACTCCTGACCTCAGGTGATCTACCCACCTCAGCCTCCCAAAGTGCTGGGATGACAGGTGTGAGCCACCGCACCCAGCCTGTAAATAGAAATTGAATGGCTGCATATTATTCTTTTATGTTTGACCATAATTATCTTAGCCATTCTAATATTGACCTTATGTTACTTTTAATTTGTCATTATTATAAATAGCATTGTGATGAATATCTTTGCAATTAAATCTTTAACTGTATATCAGATTATTTTAAGTCAGATAACTACAAATAAAACATTGACATAAAATATGGCATTAAAATATTTAATACATTTTGTTAAATTGACTTCTAGAGAGAGCATACAAACTTACACTCCGCTAGAGTAGAGTGTGTCCATTTTGTTGCATTGTTGCCAATATTGTGTATTACTGTAGAAATAGGGAACAAAAGGGAATTTAGGAATATAAAGGAGCTTTCTCAATGTGATCAACAGTATCTATGAAAAATGTACAACTAGCAACCTACTTCATGGTGACAAACCAATGCTCTTCCCCAAGATCAAGAACAAAGAAGGATGTCCACTAATATCACTTCTATCAGACGGTGTGTTATTTTTAAATATTTGCTCATATGAGCTATTTAAAACCACTCTGCATTTCAAATTGTATTTCTTTGCTTGGTTGCAACAGGAACCTTTCTCATGTTTATTAGCAATTGCCTTTCCTTTTTTGTGAATTATGTATCTGTCATCTTTGCCCAGGCTTGTGTTTTGTTTTTTGTTTTTTTTTCCGAAATGGAGTCTTGCTCTGTCACGAGGCTGGAGTGCAGTGGTGCTATCTCGTCTCACTGCAAACTCCGCCTCCTGGGTTCAAGCGATTCTCCTGCCTCAGCCTCCCAAGTAGCTGGGACTACAGGCACCTGCCACCACACCCAGCTAATTTTTGTATTTTTCATAGAGACGGGGTTTCACCATGTTGGCCAGGATGGTCTTGATCTCTTGACCTCATGATCCACCTGCCTCGGCCTCCCAAAGTGCTGGGATTGCAGGCGTGAGCCACTGCACCTGGCTCAGGCTTCTGTTTTTGTCCTAGGGCTTTTTAAGTTATTTCTGTTGAGTTCTCTATATTTTCATCTTAAATATTTCCATGAATTTGTAGTATGTTTTTTCTTTTTTGAATGCCATATTTTTGTCATAGAGTTTTTTGTGTGTATGTGATCAAAATCAGTTTGTTTCTTTTTAAGTTGCTTTTATGCTTAACCATGTCTTATAGTACTTCACAGTACTGCAGAAACTATACTGCTTCCATATTCAAGAACTAGTTGAGTATTTCATAGCCTATTATTTGGATAACCAATTTTCCTAGGAAAAGCAGTTCTTATATCCTGCAACTGGTGTCGTTTGTATTATTATAATGCATCAACAAGAAAAAAAAGTGTCAGAGAATCTAATTTGGAATACTGGTTCAAAATCGTAACATGTAGGATTCATTCTAGGTTCTGAGTCATGTTTTCATCTGCAAGACTCAGAAGAAAGGTGAGGTTGATATTCAAGAATTATACAGAGGCAACCTACAGAATGGCCTTTGTCCGATTTATGACAGAATTTTACAGGAAAGGGTAGCCTAATTTGCATCAGATGTTCACCATGCTCTCATAATTGTTTGATATGGAAATGGAAACTTGTCTTCTCCCGTTCAAGAATAGCTAAAGAGTAGGGAGGACAAACAAGAACTGCTGTTTTCATGTGTCATTAATCAACTGTTTATTAAATATATGTTGTTTTTTGTATTTTTAGTAGAGACGGGGTTTCTCCATGTTAGCCAGGCTGGTCTCCAACTCCTGAGCTCAGGCAATCTGCCTGCCTTGGCCTCCCAAAGTGCTAGGATTACAGTCATGAGCCACTGTGCCCAGCCCTGTTTATTAATTATATTGAGTACTGAGTTTTCTAAAGGCTTTAATCTAGAAAGGAATATATATATATAATTTTTTTTTTGAGATAGGGTCTCTTTCTGTCACCCACGCTAGAATGCAGTGGTGCAGCCTTGGCTCACCGCAGCTTCAACCTCTGGGGCTTGAACGGTCCTCCTATCTCAGCCTCCCAAGTAGCTGGGACCACTAGTATGTGCCATCATGCTCAGCTAATTTTTATTTTTGTAGAGAGGGAGTCTGATATGGTTTGGCTGTGTCCCTACCCAACTCTCATCTTGAATTCCCTCATGTTGTGGGAGGGACCCTGTGGGAGGTAATTGAATCATGGGAGCAGGTCTTTCCCATGCTGTTCTTGTGACAGTGAATAAGTCCCATGAGATCTGATGGTTTTATAAAGGGGAGTTTCCCTGCACAAGCCATCTCTTTGCCTGCCACATAAGATGTGACTTCCTCCTCCTTGCCTTCAGCCATGATTGTGAAGCTTCCCCAGCCACATGGAACTGTGAGTTCCCCATTAAACCACTTTCCTTGGTAAATTTCCAGTTTCCAGTATGTCTTTATCAGCAGCATGAAAACAGACTAATACAGGGTCTCACTATGCTGCCCAAGCTGGTCTCAAACTCCTGGGCTCAAAAGATGTACCTGCCTCGGCCTCCCAAAGTGCTGGGATTATAGGTGTGAGCCACTTCACCTGGCCTGTGATACTTTCTAAAACAATTTTAGTCTGTTAGTTCATAAAAGTAACAGTTAAAAAAAACTTTTAATTATTTGACTTTACTTGTAGCTTAGCTCATCTCTAATTATTTCCAGGTACTAGCCTGGAGCTGATAGATGACCCTATTTTTATACCTCATATTCTTTTGTCTCATAATGAGTTTGAATATGAGTCAACAAGACAAGATGTACCTCAGTGTCACCACTTGCCAGAAATAGTATCATTTATATATAATTATATATAATGAGTAATTTTTATGATACCAAAAAATTCTCAAGATAAAACAACAGGAAAGTCCATATGAAACAATTTAGGAAAAATATTTAGACAAAAGTACAAAAAAGAGTCCTGGATTACTGAATTTCAAAAGGAAGTCATCTGGCCTGGCATGGTGGCTCATGCCTGTAATACCAGCACTTTGGGAGGCCAAGGTGGGTGGATCACTTGAGGTCAGGAGTTCAAGCCCAGCCTGACCAACAGGATGAAACCCCATCTCTACTAAAAATACAAAAATTAGCCAGGCATGGTGGCACGTGCCTGTAATCCCATGTACTTGGGAGGCTGAGGCAGGAGAGTTGTTTGAACCTGGGAGGCGGAGGTTGAGCCCGGGAGCTGGAGGCAGGAGGGAACCCAGGAGGCGGTGAGCCAAGATCACACCACTGCACTCCAGCCTGGGCAAAAGAGTGAGACTGCCAAAAAAAAAAAAAAAAAAGAAGTCCCCTATCAATCACCATTTCAAAATCAATGAAGAGAAAAGGGAACTGCAGAAGCCAGCAGCACTGAAAGGTGCCCGGGAAAAGGCAAGGCTGCAACATGATTCAAGCCCTTCGCCACTTCACCAAAGTCACTCTCCCTACCCTCAGGACTGGGCAGCCTTTCTAGAATCTGCTTTCTGTACAATGCAGTACCTGCACATAGCAGGGACTCAAGAGAGGTTCTATTATTAACACCTTTTCGGTAGGTTCTTGGGGAATAGAGTCAGTTTTCAAAGAGTTCCACGGTGTGGCACTCAAGACGGGGGGATCTGGAGCCAGGCCACCCAGATGCAAATCCCGGGTCTGCTATTTACCATCTTTGTGACCTCGAACATGTTACTTAACCTCTGAGTGTTGGTATACGCTCATTTAAAATGGAAATAATAGTAGTATCATAGGTTTATGTCAAGATTGAATAAGACAAGACATAAAAAGTACCTGGTATGGAATAAGCATCTGGTATACCTGAGCTAGTCACACACAGAGGAAAGTAAGGTACCATCAGCTAGACATTTTCAATCTATAATAGCCTATGCAAGTAAAACAAAACAAAAAATAGAAACACTCGCTAAGCGCCATTGAATCAGTTAGGATTAGGTTTAGCTATATGAAATAAACAAATAACCATCCCACCCCATGCCCACACACTCAGACACACACACACACAAAAACCCCAGCAGTTTAGAAATACAGAAATTTGTTTCTCTCACACATAAAATAAGCCGGAAAGTAGGCAGCCCAGGATTGCACAATTACCTGGATTCAGGCTCCTTTCATTGCATGGCTCCTCCCTCCTGCTCTGTCGGCTTCCTGGTCCTGGAAGGCTGCTTGGCTCCTACCATCTCGTCTCCTTTTCCAAGCAGTGAGGAGGAGGAAGGTGCAAAAATCAACCTACATCTTACCATTTAAAAACATTTCACAGACTGGCCTTTGTGGCTCACCCCTATAATTCCAGCACTTTGGGAGGCTGAGGCAGGAGAATTGCTTGAGCCCGGGAGTTAGTGAGACCAGGATGGGCAATGTAGGGAGACTCTGTGTCTACAAAAATTTTAAAAATTAGTTGGCCATGGTGGCTGACACCTGTGGTCCCAGCTACTCAGGAGGCTGAGGCGGGAGGATCACTTGATCCCGGGAGGTTGAGGCTGCAGTGAGCTTTGATGGCACCACTGCACTCCAGCTTGAGCAGTAAAAGCAAGATTCTGTCTCCAAAATAAAGAAATAAATAAGAATATTTATCAGCTATTACATCCAACATTTCTATTAACATCCCATTGGCCAAAATTTGGTCTCATAGTCTTGTCTAGCAATCAGGAGGCTAGGAAATAGTCTTTATTCTGGGTGGGCATGTGCCTAGCTAATAACTGGGGGTTCTAGCACAAACAAAGGAGAGAATGGATATTAGAGAGGAAAGGAGCATTCCATTCCCCAGCCGGGTGGATAACAAACTTGGCTCTGAGCAAGAAACATAATGAAAATATTCAAACACAGGAAGGCTGCCCCAAGATTGACTTACTTGTTTCTTTATTTGTTAGGGCATAATTGTCAATGGTTTACTTATTGTGTCTTATAGAATCATAAGCTAGATTATGTCCTCAGCCCTCCTGGAAATGCTTGGCAGAGTGTGCGTCCCATTCAACCTCCACAGCATAAAGGAAAGGGAAGGCACTTGGGGAGATTTCAAAGAAAAGCCACCAGGATGACTAATAGCTCAAAACAATAAGACCTAGGACGCACTGTTAAGGAATGAGTCAGCCAGGGAAAGAGATGGCTAGAGGGTGACTAAATAATGATCACTTGCTATACAAAGGTCTCTGCACAGAGGAGGGAGTGGGAGCAGGAGAAGAAGGAGGAAGATGACCAGGAGTATGGTCATCTCCACTAGGGGTTGAACAGAAGGAAACGGGAGCAGGAGTGACTTAAAGAGACCTGAAAGGACAAATGTGCTGAAGGGGATGCTTGTCAAAATACAGGAGATGGTATAAACATATAGCACGTGGGGATTATACATTGGCATCTCTGACCACTGTGGTATTTGAATGTGCTCTTCCCTGAAGCAAAGCTTGAGAGTTTGCAGGGGGGCATTCACAGGTGGAGGGAGGGTGAACGACCAGAACTCCTATGATTTCCTTCTCTGTGCCTCAGTTTCCCTCATGGAATAACCATGTGTTGGAGTTCAGAAAAGAGATCCTATATTGATTTGAAAGATACACTCTGGTTTTGCAGATGTACAGAAAATAATAACTAAACAATATCAGTACGTGGCAGAAGAGATCCTACCAGTAGAAAGGAATGCCCTTTCTGTATTTTAGGATCTCATTTTTTAAATTATAAAAGCAATATAATGGCTTTCCAGTCAAGATGGCCCCGTAAGATGCATGCCATCTGCTGCACACATTCAACAATGTCAAACTAATACACAAAGAGAAAACCAAAAAAGATATAGCATGACTCAGAAACAAGACAATTACTTACATAGACCAGAAACAAGAGAGAGCTGAATGAGGCAGAAACTAGGACCAGGGGCTGTGGGTCTCAAACAGGCAGTGGTAGTTGAGAATCTGGCTTCTCTAGAGACCAAAGCCAGGAGCCTGTAGAAGCCAGGGGCTGCAGTGGAGCTCTCCTTCCTCCCCTCCCCCAGCTCCTGCTCCTCTCCCACTCCCCAGGGGTAACCACTCTCCCTTTTCAGCCCTCCTGAGAGCCACTCTGTAAGATGAGGACATGTGGCATCTACAGGGCTTCTCACCTCGCTTCCCCTTCCCTGATTTCTATTCAATTCTGCCACTGTCCTTACCTCTTCATTCTGTTAACTATGATTCTTTTGTATTTTGTATGTAGGTACACTGCAGAAACGAGTAATATGACTAAACCCATAGAAAAGGGAACATATTCTATGTTATTAAATCTGCCATGATTTAATGGAATATTTTTCCAAATTCAATACATAGCTCAAAATCATGTCATATTTTAGTTAGCTTCGGTTTTTTCGTTTGTTTTTTGTTTTTGGGGTTTTTTTTAAAAGACAGAGTTTCACTCTATCACCCAAGCTGGAGTACACTGGTGTGATCATGGCTTACTGCAGCCTCATCCTCCCGTGCTCAGGTGATCCTCTCACTTCAGCCTCCCGAGTAGCTGGGACTACAGGCATGCACCGCCATGCCCAGCTAGTTTTTGTATTTTTAGTAGAGATAGGGTTTCGCCATGTTGCTCAGGCTGGTGTCAAATTCCTGAGCTCAAGCTATCTGCCCACCTCTGTAATCCCAGAACTTTTGGAGGCCGAGGTGAGCAGATGCCTTGAGACCAGGAGTTCGAGACCAGCCTGGGCAACATAGTGAGACCCCATCTCTACAAAAATTAAAATTAAAAAATTAACTGAGCATGGCGGCACATGCCTGTAGTCCTAGCTACTCAGGGGGGTGAGGTAAGAGGATCACTTAAGCCCAGGACATCAAGGCTACCTTGAGCTATGATGACACCAGAGCACTCCAGCCTGGGTGACAGAGCGAGACCCTGTCTCAAAAAAAAAAAAAAAAAAAAAAAAGATATTATTATTGCAGCCCCTTGACTTCCTGTTATAATATGAACTGATGACTTTCTTTCCTTCTTTCTTTTTTTCTTTTTGTAAGATGGAGTCTTGTGCTGTTGCCCAGGCTAGAGTGCAGTGGTGCGATCTCAACCTCCGCCTCCTGGGTTCAAGTGATCCTCCTGCATCAGCCTTGCGAGTAGCTAGGAATACAGATACCTGCCACCACCACATGCAGCTAATTTTTTTGTACTTTTAGTAGAGACAGGGTTTTGCCATGTTGGCCAGGCTGGTCTCGAACCCCTGACCTCAGGTGATCCACCCACCTCAGCCTCCTAAAGTGCTGGGATGACAGGTATGAGCCACTGCATTTGGCCTTGAACTGATGACTTTCTAAGCCTGTTACACAAATGACACCTGAGCTTCCTTCTCAATGATTTCCTAGGTGACTGCCCTTGTTCTTCGGCTTCATGTCTCCCTCTTGGATTCCTGTTCCGATTGGAAGGAGCACATCCTCAGTTAATTTTTTCAGAAAAGGTATATGTAGAGATAAACTTTGTGAGTGCTTTTTATTTTATTCTCACAGCTGCCTGTTTGACTGGATGTCAGCTTCTAGGTTGAAATCAGTTCTCCTTATGAATTTGGGGTCACTGTTTCATTGTCTGTTAGCCATGTTGCTTTACATATATCTGATGCCAATGTGTTCTTCATTTCAACCTAAGAAACTTTTATTTCTTCTCTGCAAAACTTTAGGGTTTTATTTTTTAAACTTGACATTCTGAAATCTCACCATAATATGTCTAACTGTGATCCTCTTTTTTTCATTCATTGTCTTTGGTACTCTTGTCTTTTTCAATATGAACACTTGAATTTTTCTTTGGTTCAGGGAAATTATCTTTCATTTCTCTAAATGCTTTCTCTTCATTCACCATTCTCTCCTCCTGGAACTTCTATTAGATTGATAGTGAGTTCTCTCTGTTTTTTCACTTTCCCTCATTATGGCTCCATATTTTGGGATATCTCTTTGTCCATATCTTTTAGATCACTATACAATCTTCTACTTCATTCAGTCCTTCTATTTTAAGTTTTCATTTTGGCAATCATGATTCTAATTTTTGAGAATTTTTTCATATTTTTTGAGTGTTCTTTTTTCGTGGCCATCTGTTTCTGTTCTTTTTTTCAGTAGATAAATCACATGTCTTCTGGGGCTTAGCTTAGGAAGGTTTTTTTTTTTTAGTTCTATTTCTTGCATTATATGTCTCCCATTCTCTGAAGTAATTGTTCTATTGGCTCAAATTGGTCTTTCACAACATCAGGTTTTTAAAAAATGTCGTAAAGTCTGGGCATGATGGCTCACACCTGGTAATCCCAGCACTATGGAAGGCCAGGACGGGTAGATTGCTTGAGCCCAGGAGTTCAAGACTAGACTGGGCAACATGGCAAAACCTCGTCTCTATAAAAAATACAAAAGAATTAGCTGGGTGTGGTGTTACGTGCCTGTAGTCCCAGCAACTTGGGAGGCTGGGGTAGGAGAATCTCTCGGGCCTGCTGCATTCCAGCCTGGGTGACAGAGAGAGACCCTGTCTCAAAAAAAAAAAAAAAAAAAAAGAATCTTTTTAAAGGTATCGACTTGACTGGATTAAAGAATATCTAGAGGACAGGTGCGGTGGCTCACACCTGTAATCCCAGCACTTTGGGAGGCCGAGGTGGGCGGATCACTGAGGTCAAGAGTTTGAGACCAGCCTGGCCAACATGGCAAAACACCATCTCTACTAAAAATACAAAAAAATTAGCTGGCGTGGTGGTGCACACCTGCAATCCTACCTACTCGGGAGGCTGAGGCAGGAGAATCACTTGAACACAGGAGGCAGAGGTTGTAGTGAGCCAAGATCGCGCCACTGTACCCCAGCCTGGGTGACAGAGGGAGACTCAGCCTCAAAAAGAAAAAAGTAATAATAAAGGAATTGTGAGGGTGTTTCCAGAAGAGATTAGCATGTGAGTCTGAGTGGACTCAGTGGGCAAGACCAGCCTCAATAATGCGGGTGGGCACCATCCAATCAGCTGAGGTCCCAGATAGAACACAAACAGAAAAGCTGTATCGGTCTCTTTCTTTGGGAGCTGGGATATACTCTTCTTTTCCTGCCTTGGGCATCAGAACCCCAGGCCCTCTGGCCTTTGGACTCCAGGATGTACACCGATGGCCATCCAGGTTCTCGGGTTTACAGCCTCAGACTGGGAGTTACACTATCTGCTTCCCTGATTCTGAGGCTTTTGGACTTGGACTGAGCCATGCTACTGGAATCCCAGGGTGTCCAGCTTGCACATGGCCTGTTGTGGGACCTCTCAGCCTCCATAAATCAAGTGGGCCGATTTCTCTAGTAAATCTCCTCTCATGTATCTATTTAATACATATATATTATATGTACATATAGATATATTAGATATATATATATCTATTGGTTCTGTCTCTCTGGAGAACCCTAATACAGGAGCCAAGTGAGGCTGACATATTTACCACCCTGCCTTCTCTCAGCAGCGTTGCTGTGGGTTGGCTGCTCCAAAGGCAACACTTTCCAGCACCCCATTTACAGCTAATGACCTAGAAAATTCTTTCACTACCCCCCTTCTATATCAGCAAAAATAACTAAAAGCAGTTTGCCTTCGTGTGTCAAGGACAGCAATATATCTTAACTGTCCTGCCTCAGGGCTAAGTCAACCCCTGCTGTCATAATATAGTATAGAGGAACCTTGTTTGTCTTGCTGTTCTACAGAAAGTCACATGGGTTCATTACATGGATGATATTATGCTAATTGGATCTAGTGAGCAGAAAGGAGCTTAGATCCACTGGTAAAACACATGCTTGCCAACAAGCTGAGAAATAATTCCCTCGGAAGTCCAGGGTCCTGATATACTGATGAAGTTCTGAGGGTCCAGTGGTTTCTTGGAATATTTCCTTCTAAAGGGGAAGATCGGCCAGGCACAGTGGCTCATGCCTGTAATCCCAGCACTTTGGGAGGCTGAGGCAGGAGGATCGCTTGAGCCCAGGAGTTTGAGACCAGCCTAGGCAACATAGTGAGACCCCATCTCTATTAAAAAAAAAAAAAATCCAGGCATAGTGGCATGCACCTATAGTCCCAGCTACTCCTCAGGAGTCTGAGGTGAGAGGATTGCTTGAGCCTGGGGGTCAAGGCTGCAGTGAGCTGTGATTGTGCCACTGCACTCCAGCCTGGGTGACAGACAGAGATCCTTGACTCAAAAATAAAAAAACAAACAAACATTAAAAGGAAAAGGGAGAGATCATGCTTACCCCTTGCCCCACCTGTCATGTAGGAGGAACAATGCTTAGTGGGTTTCTTTGGATTTTAAAGACAACATGAATTATACTTTGTTGTGTTCCTCTAATCTCATTACTGGATTATTCACCTGATAAGGCTGACGGTTTTGAGTGGGCACAGAGTAGAAAGAGGTTCTGACAAGTCCAGGCTACATCACAAGCAGTCTGACAGCAGACCCAATGGAGTGGATGAATCTGTGGTAGACAGAGATGCTATATGGGGATGCTGGCAAGACCCAATGCAACCTGAGTAAAGCTGTGACCTCTTCTACTGACAACTGTTTTTCACCTGAAAAGCAGTTCCTGGACTTACATGGCCCAGATACAGACTGGACATCTGACTCTGGGTCACAAATGACTGTGTGATGTGAACTGCACCTGATGACCTGGGACTGCTCAGCAGTGTTCATTGTAAAATGTAAATGTACTCTAGTATCTTTTCCTCACACAGGACAAAGCTTATGACTGAGATCCCTATAACAGAAGACAGATTAACAAGAGAAAAGCATACACATTTGTTTAACATAAATTTTACACGACATGGGAATCTTCAGAAATGAAGATCAAAAAAACAAACAAAAAGAAAAAACGGGAAAATGTGTTATTTTCAGGAACACAGAAGTATAGTTGGAGGACAAAAGGTCTAATCTAATGTCAATAAACTGGGGGGAACTTAGCAAGGCCTGTTTGTTCAGATTCTTCAAGGCATCTCTATGTCTTCATTCTTTTCCTCCAGGCACAGGGCAGGAACCCTCTGGAATAAGGATCTTATAACTTATTTTCAGAACAAACTCGGCCCAGGTTTTATGGCTCCTTTGGGGGACAAAGAGCAAGGAGGAATTCTTTCTAGTTTCTATGACCTCCTTCTACTGTTTCCTCAAATGCCAAGGCACCGTATTTTCAGGTGGCATTTCCTGTACCACATCAGTGTGTATGAGATCAGGCTCTGGCAGATTTGGAAATGACACAGAAACTTCAGGAACACATGGTGGTGCAGGCTCCCGTGGTACCTTTCCCACTGTCTTATTGTTTCTCTCTCAACACATACCCATGGCCTTAAGGGGAGTTCCCTGCCCCCACTAAATAGAGGAGGGAAAGGTGTGGGTCAGCTTTATTAATGGATCTTCATGGTAAGATGGAACAAGCCAGAAATTATGAGGTGTTGAACTATACCCCACCCAGGAATGGCCTGAAAGAGAAGGGTGAAAGACAATCTTTCCAGTGGGCTTCGGGCGTTAGGTCTGGTTTATTTGCATGGAAGGGAAGATAGTCTGAGCAATGACCCTCTAATCCATGGGCAGGTTCCATGGATTAGAGGGTCATGGATTAGAAGGATTAGATTAGAGGTTCCATGGATTAGAAGGGAAGATAGTCTGAGCAATAACCCTCTAATCCATGACAGGTTCATCAGGTTAGTCAGCAACTTGGGAAAGAGTAAATTGCATATTTGGTGACATGGAGGGCTGGGGGAGAGGTGTGTGGACTATGCACAGAATGTGAGGATGTTTTTATACCATGTAAATGCCCCCCACAGCATCCACTGTGAAGGAGCCTCTCATTAATCCTTTTGGTCATTGGGCTGCCCTAACAAAGTGCCACAGCCTGGATGGCATAAACAATAGACATGTATTTTCTTACAGATCCAGAGGCTGGAAGTCCAAGATCAAGTGCCATCAGTGTTGGTTTCTTCTGATGCCTCTCTTCCAGATTTATAGACAGTTGCCCTCTCTTGTCCCCATGTGGCCTTTCCTCTGTGTGTGTGGAGAGGGAGAGCTCTCTGATGTTTCTTCCACTTCTTATAAGGACAGCGATCCTATCAGATTAGGCCTCAACCCTTATGATCTCAATTATCTCCTGTTTCCAAATACAGTCGCATGGGGGAATTAGGGCTTCACTATATGAATTTGGGGGCCACAATTCTGTTTCTAACAATAATCATGTGGTCAAGATGATCCAATCTGTGGATATCTATCGGTCTCTTTCCCTCACTTCCCATGTACTTGCTTAATTGGCCTATGAACAAAGCACACATATGGCAGGGATGGACACTACACATGGGCTCAGTAGCACACTCTCTCCAAGACTGATCTGGCCTCTGCCAGAACTCAATGTCCAATCGGCCACAGAAGATCAATACTAAGACTCTAAAATGGCACCGTTCCTTAAAGAGACCCAGCAAAGACATCTGATTGCAGGTAGATAACTTTGGATCCCTTTCATCAGGTAGGAGGCAGAATTAGCCTCACAGAGACAAATATTTGCTCCAAGTATGGATTTGCCTTTCCTGTCCCCAGTATGTCTGCCAGCACCAAAGTTCATGGACTTAAAGAATGTCTTGTCTATCCCAAATGGTGTCAAAACTCAAACATCTCCCTGCAGGGATACACTTTTCAGAGGTGGCAATGTGACAGCTGGCTCATAACCACGGAATTCACTGGTTTTATCACGATTCATTCCCTAGAAAAATATGGATTAATTGGGCCAGGCACGGTGGCTCACGCCTGTAATCCCAGCACTTTGGGAGGCCAAGGCGGGCAGATCACAAGGTCAGGAGTTTGAGACCAGCCTGGCCAATATGGTGAAACCCCATTCTACTAGAAATACAAAAATTAGCCAGGCATGGTGGCGTGCACCTGTAGTCCCAGCTACCTGAGAGGCTGAGGCAGAAGAATCGCTTGAACCCGGGAGACAGAGGTTGCAGTGAGCCAAGATCGAGCCACTGCACTCCAGCCTGGGCGACAGAGTGAGACTCCATCTAAATAAATAAATAAATAAATAAATAAATGGATTAATTGGATGGAGGAATGGCCTGCTGAAGACACAGACACAGTGACAGCTGAGGAGCAATGCCTGGCAGGGTGGGGTGCTTTCCTACAAGATGCAGTAACTGCCTCAAACCAGCAGCAGCCCAGGGTGCCACCTCCCCAATAATCAGATTGCATCAGCCTGGGAACCGAGGGGTGGAGGCAGGAGCGGCCCTTTGCACTATTACACTAATTCAACATGGAAAGAATTCTTGCTTTTTGTTTGACCTTGGGCTCAGTGGCTGACCTAGAAGAAATACCTCCATCAAGGAACACAAAGTTCCATCCCATTGGAAGTTGAAACTGAGTGTGACCCTCAACCATCTGGGCCTCCTCATGCTGCTAAACCAAAAGGCAGAGAAAGCAGTTGCTGTATTGGCTGGCTCCATTGACTAGAATGAAATTCCTTTGCAGCTACCCGACAGGAGAGACTCATCCAAGAGATTCACTGAGGCATCTCTTATTCTAGCAGTCGGTGGAAAGTGGTGCAACACAGAGAGGCAGGTTCACCGAGGACTCAGATCACAGATGAAGGTATGGATCACCCTGCCAAGTAACAAACCCCACTCAGCCCGAAGGAGGTAATGGGTGGTGGAAGAAGGAAGCTATGATTATCAGCGTGGCCTTCATGACTTGTTCCAGAAATGTGCTCAGTCAGAGTTACACTTCATTGTAATTATTTTAACTGCCCCCTCACTCCAGTCTCCTTGAATCTCCCCCTCCTTCATACCTTCAATTATGGGCACTGGCAATGGCTACCATTTTAGACTCAAGGTTAGACTATGACTGAATTGAAGTCACCATGCAATGGTACAGCAGTTAATAGGAATTTTGTGGGTGCCCTCTGCTGGGAACATAAGTATTTCACCTGGCAAAAGGATAAGGGTGGATGCTTGAGGGGATCCCATACTGGATAACTTCCATTTGCCCCATCTAGCTGTCTTCAGACCAGGGAGGCAGACCTGTATGGACCGCAGCAATGGGCTCTCTTGCCCTCTGCGTTCTGGTTAGATTCAGCCAATAGAAAACATGGGCAGGAGATCAAAGGGTGGAGAAACATGAAGTTGAGGTCACTATTTCCAATTCCTCCCTTGCTGGGTCACTACGGATTGACTGTGCCCTCTACTAAAAGCTTTTCCCTGGGTTTTGGTGACCATTCTCTCCATTTACCCTTCCACCATTCCGTTATTAACTTGGGTATACCACACCATTCCTTGTTACTTTCACAGAACCCTGCCTACACCTTTGTAATGGTTCCTTTGGGGTTTTCTGTTTTTCTTTTTTTGAGACAGGGTCTCACTCTGTCACCCAGGCTGGAGTGCAGTGGCATGATCACAGCTCATTGCAGCCTGGAACTCCTGGGCTCAAGTGATCCTCCTGCCTCAGCCTCCCAAAGTGCCGGGATTACAGGCATAAGCCACTGCACATGGCCTATAATATCGTTAAACTGCCCTTGATTACCAGTTTGAAGTCATCATCTGCTTCCTTCCAGGAACTTGCAAGATACAACCAGGGCCTGTGCATGGCCCTGGGGTTAAAAAAATAAAGAAGACCTGGTTCTCAACCTCAAGGAATTTGTGCATCTTATAGTTGAAACAATTATATAGAGAGATACATAATTCAAATGACATGTAACAAAATGCATAACAGGGGTATATGTGAGGCATGCTGTTCTACCAAGGAGAGAGTGATCAGCTGTGCTTCCAGATGGGGGTGGGCACAGGGGAACAGGACCACTGTCCCCCGCTCCAAGATGAAAGATTTCAATTGGGTCTTAATGGATAAGTGGAAAGTTAGGAATGCCTCCTCTTCACATCCTCACAAATTAGTTGGTTCTTTGATTCACCCAGGTGGCAGAAATGCCTCCAGCAATGTTTTCAGTGTGACAAGACTAAAGGAGAGGGAGTTCAGAGAAGAGACATGTTCCACACCACTCTAAGAGAGAGGCAGATGTCAAGAACAGAGGCTGTGAGGAGGTGAGGCAAAAAGCAGCTCCTGTGCCATTTTCTACACTATCCTGCCCCACAATGATGATCTCAACTCCCATTGTGTATCCTAGTTGCACTCAGACCTGGGCAACCTCAACATGCAGACCCCTTCCTGAAGGTAGCATAATTCTTAACCCCTACTAAGGAGGAATGACACAATGGGCTAACATTTAATAAGTTTATTATATCCTTACCAGACGAACAATCTATGGGAAATAGAGGTGTTAAATATTTAAATATGGTGTTAAATAACACCATAAAGTTATAATCAGCAAAATCTAAACTGTGGGAAGCCTTTCAGTATCAACTGCTTTATCCCAAAAATAAATTGCAAGGCAAGAAAATGGTTTTGAAGAAACCCAAAGATTAAAAGAGGTCTAAAAGGGCCACGTGCAGTGGCTCATGCCTGTAATCTCTGCCCTTTTGGAGGCAGAGGCAGGCTGATCACTTGAGCTCAGGAGTTCGAGACCAGCCTGTGCAACAATATGGTGAAACCTCATCTCTACAACAAATACAAAAATTAGCCAGGTACGGTGGCATGTGCCTGTAACCCCAGCTACTTGGGAGGCTGAGGCAGAAGAATTGCTTAAACCCGGGAGGTGGAAGTTGCAGTGAACTGAGATTGCACCATTGCACTCAAGCCTGGGCAACAAGAGTGAAACTCCATCTCAGAAAAAAAAAATAATACTAATGGCTAAGCCCTTCCTCCAGAGATTCTGATTCAATTTAACTGGGCTTTGGGTATCACTTTTTAAAGTTTTCCAGATAATGCTAATGATTTCTTAGAGGAATATTTTTAGGACCAAGTGACACAGTCAATTATTTCCAATTAATTAATGATGAATTTGAATCAACCATTCAATCATGTATTCATTTATTCAGTTTTCAACTCTATTGACTGAATGTTCTATTTCAGAAAAATTATGTCTATGAACTTCCCATTTTTTAAATAATTTTGACTATCTCCTAAAAATATTTACCTTTTTTTTTTCTGCTGGATTTTCATTGGTTAACTACATAATGAAATTAAACTCTGAACAGCATCTTTCCCACAAATTTCACACTAAGCTGCTTTTTCTGGAACTAGACAATAGCAAAGAAGAACAAAATTAAATAGTCTAGACAAGGAAGAAAAAAATCTATTTTCAGTTTATATTTTATTAGCAGTAGCTTGTCAGTCAGATGATATGTCAAAATTATCCAGAATAAAAAAGGAATGAGGCCAGGTGCGGTGGCTCTCGCCTTTGGGAGGCCAAGGTGGGAGGATCACTTGAGGTCAGGAGTTCAAGACCAGCCTGGCCAACATGGTGAAACCCCGTCTCTACTAAAGATACAAAAATTAGCCAGGCGTGGTGGTAGACACCTGTAATCCCAGCTACTCAGGAGGCTGAGGCAGGAGAATCACTTGAACCCAGGAGGTGGAGGTTGCAGTAAGCCAAGATCGTGCCACTGCACTCTAGCCTGGGTGACAGAGCAAGATTTCTCTAAAAAAAAAAAAAATCAGTAGTTTTTTGAAACCTTTTTTTATTTCTCCTTAAGCACTCTGCCAAATAATTATCCATATAATTAAAATTCTAGGTGACTTCAGCAGTGGGCCAGAGATGTAGACCTTTGTATCCAATGCTTTCAGAAAAGAAGGTAGAATACAAAGTTTCAATCTTGCTATGAACGCCTTTATGAATTTCTTTCATGCACATGTGCAAAAGTTGTTGTAGGATATATATTAGTGAAATTTCTGGGTTACAGAGTATGTGAATGTTTAACTATCCTAGACTCCCAGCCAAATCTAATGGGATCTGGACTAGAGGCTGCACTTTTATTGAGTGATACAAGATCCATCTCTCCCACTCTCTCCTTTGGACAGATATCAGTGAAAATCGCAGAGTAGAGAACTCCAAAACATTATGTCTCCACAAAAGCGATGAAAAGCTTGCAAAAATTATCACAATGAACTTTTTCAGAACATTAGAATCTAATAAAAAAGTTACAACAACCAGGGGAAAGCTTAATGATAAAAAAAAAAAAAAAAAAAAAAAAAAGCTGAGTTTCAGTAACAGAGCTTTGTGAATTTTAACTTACCTGGTTACTGTCCCCAACTCCCCAGCTCAGCTGCAGACTTGAAAACTGAAGCCCATCTTCCTGCTGCAGGTTGCTGGTAACAGAGGGAACAATACAGACCTTATTCTCAAAGAATTAAAGAATTGTGGTTCTGTGTTTTGACCCATATGGTAGCTTCCTGAAGGATCTGCTCAAGGGCTTACCTGTATTTTACCTGTTTTGGAGCTTCCCCAGAGTTGAGGCTACTTCCAGGGTGGTGTTTGTCAAACAAATTTAAAGGCAAATGTATTAGCTATTGCCACCTGTAGCAAAGGATAACAGTTGCACACGCAATAGAAAAAACAAAAAGCCTGGGAAAAAAGAGGCTGGAGAAGGACATACTTCAACAAAGAAGGGCTTTGAAAAACTCTCATGTTACTATGGATTGAATGTTTGTCCCTTTCAAAACTCATGTTGAAACTGAGTCCCCAGTATGGCAATATTGACAGGTCAGGCCTTTAAGAGGTGATTGGGTCCTGAGGGCAGAGGCCTCATGGGTTAATCTATTCATGGATTAATGGGTTGATGGATTAAAGAGTTACTAGCACAGGAGTGGGACTGGTAGCTTCATAAGAAGAGGAAGAGACACCTGAGCTAGCACGCTCAGCTCCTTCACCATGTGATGCCGTGCACCACCTTGGAACTCTGAAGAAAATCTCACCAGCATGAAGGCTTTCATCGGAATGAAGGTTCTCACCAGATGTGGTGCCTTGAAGTTGGACTTCTCAACCTCCATCACTGTAAGAAATAAATTTCTTTTCCTTATAAATCACCCAGTTTCAGGTATTCTGTTACTAGCAACAGAAAATGAATTAAAACACATGTATCCCAGGGAACTGGGCCGGGTGCAGTGGCTCACGCCTATAATCCCAACACTTTGGAAGGTCAAGGAGGGCTGGTGAGGAGTTTGAGACCAGCCTGGCCAACATGGCAAAACCCTGTGTCTATAAAAAATACAAAACTTAGCCTGGCATGGTGGCATATGCCTGTAATCCCAGCTACTTGGGAGGCTGAGAGAATTGCTTGAACCTGGGAGGCAGAGGTTGCAGTGAGCCAAGATTGTGCCACTGTACTCCAGCCTGGGCAACAGAATGAGACTTCATCTCAAAATAAATAAATAAATATATAAATACAATTTTAAAAAATACAAAATACAAAAATTAGGTGGGTATGGTGGCACACGCCTGTAATCCCAGCTACTCAGAAGGCTGAGGCATGAGAATCACTTGAACCTGGGAGGCAGAGGTTGCAGTGAGGTGAGATCACACCACTGCACTCCAGCCTGGGTGATAGAGTGACACTCTGTCTCAAAAAAAAAAAAAAAAAAGAGAGTTTTAAAACAGGAGGAGAAAGAGAAAGGGGCAGAGACAATATTTGAAGAATTAATGGCCAAAACTTCTCAAATGTAATGAAAGACATGACTCTTCACACCCAAGAAACTCAACAAATTTCAAGTATAGAGAACCAGACAGAGACACATTATAACCAAGCTGTCAAAAGCCAAAGAGGGAATCTTGAAAGCAGCAAGAGAGAGGCAACTCATTATTTACAAGAAATTCTAAATAAAATTAACAATCAATTCCTCATTAGAAACTATGAAAGCCACAGGTACTGGATGACACATTTAAAGTACTGAAAGAGAAAAAATGTCAACCAAAAAAAAAATTCTTTCTTTTGAGACAAGGGAGTATAGACTGGAGTGCAGTGGCATGATTTCAACTCTCTGCAACCTCCGCTTCCAAGGCTCAAGTCACTCTCCAGTCTCAGCCTCCTGAGTAGCAGGGACTACAGGCACAAGCCACTAATGCCGGGCTAATTTTTGTATTTTTTGTAGAGTTGGGGTTTTGTCATGTTGCCCAGGTTGGTCTCGAACTCCTGAGCTCAAAACAATCCTCCCCCCTCAGCCTCCCAAAGTGCTGGGATTACAAGCATGAGCCAGCAAGCCTGTCCAAAAAATTTTATCTGGCAAAACTATATTCAGTAATGAAGTAGAAATTAAGACACTCCCAGATTAACAAAAACTGCAGAAATTTGTCACTAGTAGACCAGCCCTACAGGAAATGCTAAAAGGAGTCCTTCAGGCTGACATGAAAGGACAATATACAGTAACTTGTGGCCATGTGAAGAAAGAACATCAGTAAAGGTATTATAACTACATAGGTAAAGGCATTATAACTACAAAAAACAGTATTACTATATTTTTGCTTTATAACTCCTTGTTTTTTATATGATTTAAAAGACAAGTGCATAAACAATAGTTATAAATATATGTTAATCAGCACACGATGCATGAAGATGTAGTTTGCAGCAATAGCATCATAAAGGAGGGATGGAGTTATGTAAGAGCAAAGTTCTGTATGCTACTTAAACTAACCTGGTATAAATTCAAACTTGATTGTTATAAATTATAATGTTACCTCAGGGTAATCACTAAGAAAATAACTAAAAAATATAAAGTAGAGCCAGGTGGCAGTGCCTGTAGTCCCAGTTACTTGGGAGGCTGAGGCGGGAGGATCACTTGAGGCCAGGATTTGAGCAGTTAGCTTTGATCACACCTGTGAATAGCCACTTCACTCTGGGCTGGGCAAGAAAGTGAACCCCCACCTCTAAAACATAGAGATAAAGCTACATGACCTTGGATCTGGCAACGGTTTCTTAGTTTGACATAAAAACCACAAGCAACAAAAGAAAAAAATAGATAAAATTGTCTGGGAATGGTGGCTCATGCCTGTAATCCCAGCAATTTAGGAGGCCAACTTAGGGCGATCACTTGAGATCAGGTGTTTCTAGACCAGCCTGGCCAACATGGTGAAACCCCGTCTCCACTAAAAATACAAAAATTAGCCAGGTGTGGTGGTCCACCTGGCTAATTTGTAATCTCCTAAATTGTAATCCCAGCAATTTAGGAGGCCAACTTAGGGCGATCACTTGAGATCAGGTGTTTCTAGACCAGCCTGGCCAACATGGTGAAACCCTGTCTCCACTAAAAATACAAAAATTAGCCAGGTGTGGTGGTCCACGCTTGTAATCCCAGCTACTCAGGAGGCTGAGGCAGGAGAATTGCTTGAACTCAGGAGGCGGAGGTTGCAGTGAGCCAAGCTTGCGCCACTGCACTCCAGCCTGGGTGATAGAGCAAAACTTCATCTCAAAAAAAAAAAAAAAAAGAAAGGAAGGAAGAAAAAGTAGATAAATTGAGCTTTATCAAAATAAAAACTTTTGTGCATCTAAAGACCCTATGAAGAAAGTGAAAAGACAACCTATGGAATAGGAGAAATTATTGGCAAATCATGTTATCTGATAAGTCTAGTATCTATAATACATGAAGAACCCTTACAATTCTACAAGAAAAAAGACAAGCAAGCCAAATAAAAAATGGGCAAGGGATATGAATAGATACTTCTTCAAATAAGATATTCTAATGGCCAATAAACACATAAAAATATGTTCATCATTCATCACAAGGGAGATGCAAATCAAAATCGCAAGATACCTTTATACCTATTAGGATGGTTATAATTTTCTGCTGTTGTTTTTTGTGTTTTTGTTTTTGATGATGGTTTTAATTTTTTTTTTTTTTTTTTTTTGAGACAGAGTCTTGCTCTATTGCCCAGGCTGGAG